>NC_077234.1:35601444-35976444 GCF_027887165.1 Monodelphis domestica | reverse complement strand
TAGCATCCCTTTGACAGGATGAAAGCTTCCAGCAGAAGGGCACAAGCCAAGGACAGCAGCAAGATGTTCTAAAGGCATCCAAGTGGACAAGTGGCTAGATGAAAAAACAAAACAAAACAAAACAAAACCAATGGAGGTGGCAAGGCAAAGGTTGGGTCCTTTCCATTAAATGTTGCATGTGGAGGACACTGGATTGAGCCCCTCCTTTTGTGCCTCGTTATAGGAACTGAATATTGTTCCTGTTGTTAGCTTAAAGCTCTGATGATGGGCAAAGAAATCACTCTTCCTCCCATTCTGGCAGGAGTGTTTCCCATGACTATTATAAAAGCAGAAAACAATGATAAGAATTGGGGGAAGAAAAAAAGTGATGGGGAGGGATTAGAGCGAACAATTGCAGCGATCATGTTAACATAGCTCAGAGGCACCAGAGAACAGTATTTTCAAAGGTGAATTATGACCAGGACAGAGCGAGAGGAGAAAAAACCAGCAAACTGGTCCCCCAAGGTTTTGCCGAAGTTCCAAAGTCTCTTTCCAAAGTGCACTCGTAGCTCTAGCACCACCTGCTGGTACAATTCAGAATCGGCTCCAGCAGTCGACAATACTTGAATGGAGTTGCCTGAGCTAATGCAAAAGAAATAGGGCCAGTTGACCCAGTAAAGATATTGACTTAGACAATTCTTAAAAAAAAAAAAATGGAGATTCTTTCTGATATGTCCCTTAAACACAAAAACTCAAGATATTTTCCCATCATCTATTTGGACATGTCAATTAGCTATAGGAAAAATGAGTCCTTTATCTCATTGCTTAGAAAAAGCATTCAAGAAATAGTATTAAAAAAGAAAAAATTATTTCAGGCAAATCTCTGAATTGTCCTATTGAATGCTAGGAGGGAACATGGCCTAAAATTGACTCCATTTTCCTTCTAAATTTCAGTTGCTTGGTTGTACATTTTTATGTTGGTTAATAAAATCACATCAGTCCTACCAAAATAGCATGACCTTTTCAACATCAAAGTAAAAAAAAATATCATGTTCTCTGTGTATGACTTAAAAACAAATGAATGCAAGTAAAGGAAGATGCTTCAGAGTGAAGAGACTTAGAGAAAGAAGTTCATCAGATTTACCTAGGTACCTTCCTTTTGAAGCAAACACTGTGCTCTTTGGGAATTTGTCTGGAAATTAGGTCACTGCATCAATTTTGCATCTGTTTTGAAACAATCATATTCTCTCTTTCTCTCTATCTTTTTCAGAAAACAGTAAAGAAAAATAAAGATTTGTCCCTTTGGACTAGGAGAAAAAAGAGAGAGGGATGATAATGTCATTAAGCAAAATGTACCCCCCCCCAAAGTTGTTCAGTCAAAATTCTCTAATTTATTAAGAGGCAGCTCTGCGCTGTACTTCCAGGCATGGCCCCCAAGTCTAACAGGGAAGGAACTGCATCTTAGGCCTACATTAACTGGGTATCCTAGGCAACGAAGGAAGGGCTCAAGCACCACAGTGTTTGTTTAAAACGTGATGTGGAAAGCAATCAGAGGAGCTTCAGTGCTAAGGAAATTCCTCCTCAATGCCAGCCCTCACACTGGATTCTCCCGGAGCTGTTGGCACTGTACTAATTAAAGCTCTGTCGCCATCTCCATTGTTTTCCTGGGTTTGTAACCAAAGCCTTAAAAATTAGTCGGAGTCATTACAAGACACACTGCCAGTGAGGCAAACAAGTCCTACTGGGGCATTCTGGGGGCTCACAAAAGGGGATTTGAAGCAGAGAGGATGATATAATATTTGATTTAGACCAGTTTAGAGAACAATGCGTAGGGCCTTGATGGATTCCAGGGTTTACATGAATAGATGGCTCTTATTGTTTGCCCCCCCAGCCCCAAATTCCCTTTCCTGACTCCCTGCCCCCTCCAGGCAAGCAACGCATAAACCAGCTCTTTCAATCCAAAATGATTGCTTGAACTGAATCTTATCGGACTATTCCCCTAGTTTTTTAATTGTTTTTATTAATCCCTTGACAAGGAAGGGTAGGTTTTGTCATTGCTCTCTTGGTTCTCCTGGCTGCTGGTGCCTTCCTTTTCATGATAATTTTGTATTTGGTATAGATCTCTCAATGTAGAGGTGGTGTTCCTCCCTAAAATCTGCTAATCTCCTTAAAAGAAGGGACTATTTCTTTGACTGCAGTGCCTTGCACACAGTAGGTTTTCAATCAATCAACAGATATTTATTCACCATCAGCTATGTGCAAGGTACTGTATGAAACTCTGGAGATACCAGGAGAAAAACAGAATAATCCCTTTCTTCAAAGAGTTTGCATTCTAATGGAACAGACCAAGTGTACAAAATTAAATAGAAAAAGGGATACATAAAAAGGAGATGGAAAGTAGTCTTGGAATGGAAGACATTAGTTCCTGATGACTTGTGGAGATCTAGAAAAGGCTAGGTGGCTCAGCAGAAAGAGTACTAGTTATGGAGACAGAGAGAAAAAAGTTTGATGGGTCGCTTGTTTAAAACCCCAAAATGTAGCAAAATATGACACCATTTACTGGCCTCAAATGCTTATTAGCTGTGTGATCTTTGGCAAATTGCTTAAATCTGTTTGCCTCAGTTTCCCCAACTGTAAAATAGGATAATAATAGCTCATACCTTCCAGGATTGTTACAAGAAATAAATGATATAAAATTGTAAATCATTTAGCATCATTCTATATAAGGGTTAGCTATTAGTATCGTTACTTGCTAAGAGCAGGTGATTTCATCATTATGAAGAACTTCTGGAATCGAATCCATTACTTTCAATGCAGAACCACAACTGTGTGGTCATTTAGTCTAAGACAGTATACTAAGTGTCTAGGTAGCTGATGTCTAAGACCGTAACAGGGATACTGAAAGATTAGTTGCCTATCTCAGTGCCATACACTACATCTCAGAGAGAGAACTTAAAACTGGGCATTTCTGATTCCAAACCTGGCAACCAACTATGCCATGCTGCTTCTACAGAAAAAAATAAGATATTTACATCTGCTGTCTTGACTACATTAAAGGTTTGACTACATCATAATTCAGGAGTTAATAATAAGGGTTATATCTGGGATTTAGTGCATATATTTCTATCACCATATAAATTGCCCTTGAAGTGTTAAAATATTTTTCTGTCTTTAAGAAAAAAAAATCAGTGTTCTAAAGAGAAAAAGATTTTTTCTTCTGGTTTGATTCACCTTGAACTTCTAGACAAGGATAAAAGCAGAGGTTCATTTTTGAGTTTAGAAAACAAAATTGTTCTAATCTTCAGTTTTTTGGTGACACTTAATGATGTTGATATTTGTCATATTCTGCTTATTTTCTTTCTTGGCTCCAGAATTTATTCTCTGTGTTCTCTTCTCTCCTCAAATGCTTTCTGTTTATCTAAATTCCTAAACTCTTTGCATGGATCCTTTTCTTAGGATTCTTTTCCCTCATTCTTGATAATCTCATCCACTCCCAAAGCTTCAATCTCTCTGATGATGGATACTAAATATATGGGACAGTTAAATGGAACAGTGCATAGAGTACTAGGTCTGAAATCAAGGAGATTCATCTTCATGAGTTCAAATCTGGCCTTAAAAACTTACCAGTTGGGTGGCCCTAGGCAAGTCACTTGACCTTGTTTATATCAGTTTCCTCATCTATAAAATGAGCTGGAGAAGAAAATGGGACACTACTCATATCTTTGCCAAAAAAAATACCCAACCCTAACAGACAATACCAAATGGGGCCACACAGAATTGGGCACTACCAAAAAATGACACATCAATAAAAAACATACAGTTCCAATAGAGATTGCTCAACTGTGCTCTAGAATCGATCTACAATAGGGTAGGTGGCTCAGATATCTGATCTCACTCAACCCATTGGTTGTTCCCTCAACGATGCAGATTGGAACTCATTCATGCCAAGTTCATGTCTTCTCAGAAATTTGCCACATAATTTCACCCAATATGCTGGAGGTCTTCTTCCTCCTCATATAGTAAAGATACACATGGAGTTCTCTAGCTTCCCAGTTTATATATTTTGTCCTCCTCATGTGACCAACCCGTGTCCTCCTGTATTTTATAGGGTATCTCTTCATAAACGAGTTGCTAGTAGTTTTTAGTTAGTGTGTCTCAAGCAAAACTTCTTAGCTGAAGTCCACTACAACTTCTTTTTTCCCTATTAGCATCTATGGAATAAAAACTCACCCTATCCCCTTGATCAAAACCTTTGAATTATTGCTGATTCTTATCCAATCACTTATCAAGTTATATTATTTCTACTTCCACCATTTTCTCTCCCATCTTCTCCTTGGTAGTTTCACAGCCATCACAATGGATAGGTCTTCACTGTCACTAAGAATCTTTTAGGAGTCTCATCCGAGAAGAATGTAATGTCTTCCTTTTCTTCCCATTCAAGTTCATCCTTTATCCCACTAGGAAAAATGATAGTGCATAGAGGAGGATAAAAGAAAAGGAAAAATGGAAAAGAAGAAAAAAGGAAGAGGAATAATAAGAAAGCAGAAAGAGATAGAAGAAATAGAGTGAAGGATAAAGAACTAAGAGAAAGGATAAAGGAGTGATTCGTGTTGGTCTCCCACTCGTAAATCTTCAGTGGTCCCCTCTAAAGTCTCAATGAAAGCTCATACTGACATTCAATGCTTGCACTTCTTTGGCACCACTTCTGTTTTCTTTTTTACCTTATCTCATATCACCTTCTTCCCATAGTGATGCCATTAATGTTCTATATAAACTGGATAGTGCCTTGTTGGACTCACTCTCTCCTTTCCTACCTTCAACTTTATACTTATATTCCCTTCACCTGGAATTACTTAATCCTGTTTTCCCTCTCATTGAATATAAGCACCTTAATTGAAGAGATGGCTTCTTTTTCTATCTTTGTGTCTCCTGCTCTCAGCACCATGCCTATGGGACTTATTCTCCATCTTTGGTTTAGACCTGTAGTTTCATAAATATGAGGAGCTTTCAAGTGATGGAATTCTTCT
This sequence comes from Monodelphis domestica, assembly GCF_027887165.1. Taxonomy (NCBI): domain Eukaryota; kingdom Metazoa; phylum Chordata; class Mammalia; order Didelphimorphia; family Didelphidae; genus Monodelphis; species Monodelphis domestica. Next base: position 35,971,438 of record NC_077234.1, on the reverse strand, counting down.
ACCATCTACCATTGGCTCCTCTTCTGTAACTTATCATCTTAGAAAGTTTGCTGGAGCCACTGAGACATTACATGGCTCCATATTTAATACAACATGGGAGACACTTAATAATATTTGTTCAATCTGTACTTCAAGGCCCTGATGTAATGACCTCTCCTCATAGAAGCCTTCCCTGATTCCCTTAATTAGTAAGGACCTTCTTCCTCAGACCTCCCATTATATTGACACCACTTCAATTTGATATGTTCCTTGTGCTTGGCATGCCAATTATCCTACAGATATCCATAAGGAACCTGGGAATCTGGAAACATTAGAAGTATTTCCCTACCAGGCAGAAAACTATATGAGGTCATACGCATATGCGTACTCCCCCAAGAAAGCATACATTGTTCCCCACAGAGCAGAAATTTGATAAATGCCTACCACCACTGTGTGAAGAAAATATAAGTCTTTGTAGTGTCCAGAGACCTAAAGTTAGTTGAAAATTCTAAACCGGAGCCCGAGTACCTCCTCCCCTAGTTCACTCCCTGGGACACCACACATGAAATAAAGGCAAAGCCTAAAGGCTTATCTTTTCATTTGTCATTTCTGTACCTCGCTCAGGCAGTCTCCCTCCTTCCCGCCTGCAATGGTGTTTCTCCATTTCATTTTCATATTTAATTACTAGATGGACAAAACTCATCAGAACATATCCAAGACTGGAATGAAACTGAATGCAAAGGGGACAAAAAAAAACTATCTTGCTAGAAGGCTGCCTAGTAATAAAACCTCCTCAATTATGCATAAAATAGTGCTATATGCTGCCAGAGACAAAAATGTATTATCTTCGGAGACTTGGTGTATTAGATATTAGACTGGGAAAATCACGGATTCTAGGGCAAGATTACTATGTAGATACGCACCCAGAGAGGGGAGCAGTGTGGCTGGGGCTAGAGGAGGGAATGTTTAAGCTGCAAAACTGAACACCATTTTAATATGTTCTCACAACTGAGACAAGTTAGAGACGGTAAAGAGGAACTTGTATATTTATCGGTCTATTTATTAATTTCACTTTCTATTCCAAGAAAATACTCTTCAGCCAATCCTTTTTAAAGGAATAAACCGCAAGGCTATTTTTATTAATATACCTCTGCTTTATTTTTTTTACCGAACAGCTTCCTATCTGCTTTGATTTTGTTCCAAATGAAAGCCAACTTAAGTAATTTACGAGGTTTTGTACTTTTATGGGAAGTGTTTGTTGTTGTTGCTGTTCCCAGTCCCATCGGGGACTAACTCCTCTTTTTAAATCTTCATGTCTCTTCCCACAGTTGATTTTTACTCACTGCAAGGTAACTAGAAGCTAAGAAGTCATAGTGCCATGGGGTCCAAAATACCCAAGTGAAAGAGACAGCTGAAAAGATCTGGTGTAACCCATCTTCTCCCTTTCCACGTGAGGAAACTGAGACCTGGGGAAGTAAAGTCATTTGCCCAGGAGCCCATGGGTACTAAGTGTGGTAGGCAAAATTTAAAATCACATCTTCTGACTCCAGAGTACTTTTTGTTTGTTTATTTTTAGCTTTCATGCTTTCACTGATTCAAACTTATAGGGACAAGTTGAGGTCAGGAAAATTAGAAACTAATAGCATAATAAAATCCTGGCAGAACATGATCCAGTCACCACAAACCTGTGATCTAGAGGGCAGAAAGATGTCTAGCAGAACTGTTCGTTCCAGGATGATGATCTTGCCACCATCTCTCAAACTAAGCCTCTCCCCATTCTTTCCTAATTCATCTGTTTCTGAAGATAGGCAAAAGGGTCTTTCTCGACTTCAGGACAACCTAGAAGAATTGTTTTAAGATGTTGGGTTGACATTAACTCAGAGCGACCCCTATATAGTGCTGCCTAAAGAACTTAATTTTTGTAATTTCATAGCTATTGGAAATGTATCTGTACATGAATACAAATAGAGCAAACCTGTTTGCCTCAATTTCCTCAACTGTAAAATAAGGATAATAGCATCTACCTCCCAAAGTTGCTCTGAGAATCAAATGAGATAAAATATGTGTTTACAGAAGCTCTGAAAAATATCCCAAACTAAGTCCTTTAGGTAACAATGCATGGATTTCACTCTGGATTAGTGTCAACCCAGATACATCCAAGACTCTTCCAGGATGTCTAAGGACCAGAAAAGGCATCTAATATTCTATTTAGATATATACACAGAGTTACACATATGCCTATAAACAGTCATGATGTTACTAGCAATAGCTCAGATTTAATCTCTACTAATTCCTAAGAGAAGATAAATTCCTTCTATATCATCCCTCAAAAGAAGTAATCCAGCTTTTGCTTGAAGACAAATAATGCATACAACATACATGACTTGGCATATGCTAGATGGTACAATGGATAAAACACTGTACCTGGAGTTTGGGAGACCTGAGTTCAAATCCAGCCTCAGCCACTTACTAGCTATGTGTCCCTGGGAAAATCACAACCTCTGCCTCATTTTCATTATCTGTAAAATGGGGAAAATAATAATACCTACCACTCAGGGTTGCTGTGAAGATCAAATGAGGTAATGTGAGATAATAATTGTAAAGTGCTTAGCATAGTGCTGGGAATATAGTAAGCATCATATAAATGTTAGCTATTATTAGCTGTTCCTCAGGCAGCCCAATCCCCCTGGGGATCCTTTAGTGGGTAGGAATTCTTCTCTCCACCTCCACTCCTGACCTCCAGCCTAATAACAATTTCTCCTCTTGGCATCAACAGCTCCTTAATGCTTAATGCCACCTCACCCCCCATGCCCATTCTGTCCCTCTGAGATTGTCCTCAATTAAGTCCTGTATATACCTTGGATTCACACAGTTATTTGTATATCATCTCTCCCATTAAAATGTGAGTTCCTTAAGGACAGGGACTGTTTTAATCTTTCTTTATATTCCCAGCTCTTAGCATAATTTCTGGCACACAGAAAGTGCTCAATAAATGTTTGTTGATTGACTACCATGCAGAGAACCTCAGCATTTGAGATCTGAAAGAGATCCCAGTGGCCATCTAGTCTATCCCATAGAGAAATGTAATCTCTATATACCACCTGGATATGTTTAAAAGACTAGGGAAGCAGTAACCCTCTACCTCGAGAGCCAGCCTATGGATGCCTCTCATTGTTAGCAAGTCTGCTTTTTGTTTATTTTTTTCTGACATGAAGTCAACAAAATTTGTTTTTATCAGTTAGTTCCCTTTTCTCCTGTGGTACTAAATAGTAAAAAAACACTCTAATCCCTCCTCCATGTAACAAACAATCTTTACAATACTTGAAGTTAATATTTATATATATATATATATATATATATATATATATATATACACACACACATATACATATGCATCCCTTAAGTCTTCTCTTCCCTAGGCTAAACTTGTCCAGTTGGACCTCATTTTATTCACCAAAACGTTATCAAAGACATATTATGGCTGAGGTACTGGAGATTGATATAATAATGACACTTCTTCCCTCCTCTTAAATGTGGTCTGTAAATGAAATGGCCCCATCCATTTCTGCCTTTCCCCCATCTTAATCTCTAGGATGAAGTCCATAATTCTCCTCCCCTTCTCCCCTACTTTGGAGTCCAAAATCTGACCTGTGGGAGAGGAAGTCTTTGAGCTCTAAGTGGGTCCTGAAATGGAAATTTAGAGGAAAAATTCAGTTGCCTGAGAGATAGAAGAGAGCTTCACAATTTCCTAAAATCTTACCTTGGGGGCATGTCTGTTTAGGCACTGGGGAAACTGAGGTATTATATGCCAAAGAAGAGGAAAAGCTGATAAAAGGAATATTTATTCCAGTTGTGGAGGAAACACAACTTGCAGGAAATGTTAAGGGAAGTAGGATTACTTTAAGTCTAATTCTTTAAGTGCATCAGGCACAAGAGGATAAAGAAAGGAAAAATGTTTCCCCTTCATTAGGTGCAGAGGCAGAGTAAATACAAGAAGCTTTTCATGTTGCTTCTTCTTTTTCTATAAGAAAATGGTTCAAATGTGACCTGAAAGTAAGAATAGGCAGTGCATAAGATGAAAAGGCAGTAAACCTCTGTGGTCCATGAAAAAATGGGGAACAACTAAGTAAATAAGCTGGATTTATTCCAAATCAAAACAGGCTTAAGCCACAGCATGAGGAATGTAGATGACTTATGGGCAAGAGGGTTTTGACAGTCATTAAATGCAGGGATTGGTTTTGAAAGAAGCTACACAAGCTCTGATCTGAACTGTTTAGGAAGAGTTTGACTCCAAAATGGGGCAAAGAGTACAACTCTGCTCTAGGTAGGAATTTATGGGATGCTACATTATTAAAACAGTATGCTCCATTTACAATGCAAACAAAGGTTTAAGGAATAAGATTAAGGAAAATTGTGTTCTGAAGACAAATGTGAGAATTCCATATAAAAGGGAAGGGAAGGAGGTAACAACCATTTATTAAGTGTCTACTATGTGTTAGTCAATCTACTAAACATTTCACAAACATTATTTCATTGGATAAAAGCTAATCTGTACTCTCAGGATGTTGGATGGTATAGAAGATAGAATCATGAAGCCTCATCTTCCTGAGTTCAAAACTTGCCTCAGACACTTACTAGTTCCGTGACCCTGGTCAAGATGTTTAGCCCTGTTTGCTTTAGTTCCTCTTTTGTAAAATGAAGTGGAGAGGGAAATGGTGAACTAATACAGTATCTTTGCCAAGAAAACCTCAAATGATATCACAAAGTGTTAGAAATGATTCAGAAATGACTGAACAACAACAACCTTTACCTTTAATTCATTTTTAGATGATCACAAGAAGAGTTTACTTTTATTGAAACACAGAAAATTCATAGAGCCCAATGAAGGAACAAAACACATAGCCTAAGAACTCAAGGAAAGGAGCAGAGCAGTTACCAAATGGAGAAGGGTCAGGCTTCCCTAGAAATAGAATTCTAAGGAGAGTTTATTGACATATCACTGCCTAGAGTCACCTTTCTTAGAAATTTTTCAGAGGTGCTATGGAAAATAGAATGACCATCAAGGCTTTGAGCTACTTTCATGATCTTCAAAAGTGATCACTAAACTGTTCATCCATTCATTTTTATTCTAAAATCTAAAAGATTTTCAATCAAATAACATGGTTCATTAAACATCTACTTTGCCAACACTGGGTAGGAAAGGATTCAAAAATGAAAGGATTCTTACTCTCAGAACATTTAAAATATTTAGGGAGTGATAGCCTATAAATAGCTAAGAATACATAAAATCTGAGAAAATCTGAGAACTATACTTGCATTTCACTATCAGAGAGATGTCCCAGAAAAGAAAATTCATTTTGTCAATCAAGGTCAGTACCTCTTCTGAAAATTATAGTCTTGGAGAAAAGCCTAGAATGCCAAGAGACTAAGTGATACACTCATGGTTATACAGGCATCAAGAATCAAAGGTAAGTGATTCAAAGTCAGGCTCTCTATCCAAACCACTATGCTCTCTCTCTTTATAAAAAACGCATGGAAAGACAATGCAAAATAATTTCAGTTGTGGGTTGGAGGCACAAGTAGAACAGGGAATCAGGAAAGACTTCCTATAGTAGGTGACTATTGAGAAGAATTTTGAAAGATACAGAAGCTATAGAGTTTATATATCAGAGGAGAAAAGAGTCCATTCTATGTATGGTGGATGGCCATATAAAGGGCTTGTAAAATGGCACAGAGCTAGCAAGAAGGACACAAGAAAACCAATTTGACTTGGTCATATTGAAATGGAAAAGCTTGCAGTGGGTCAAGTTCAAAGATAACATGACATCAATGTGAGATTATTAGTGAAAAAGAGAGCAAGTTGAAGATAGCTACTCCCATAAAGACAAATGTGTTAATTCATGTTATAAGTAGAATCAACTTTAAGATCACAGAATTATAGATTTTGAGCTAAAATGTGCTTAAAGTTCACATAGGCCAACATTTAACCAATGAATAGACTTGGGTTCAGAGAAAAGAACTGATTTACCCACAAATTCATTTTTCTAGTAAGGTAGAAGTTGAGCTCAGATTTTTCAAATAAGACAACTGAGGTCTGAGGTGAAGAAAGGACCTAAGAAAATAGCAAATAGTGGGGCAAAATTTAAACCCAGTTCTCTGACTCCAGATTCACTATTCTTTCCATTACATTTACATGCAGCATTATAATGCCTGAAAATACAGAAGTCCAGGTAAAGTCTAAATAACACATTGACTTCCTGATCACTGGAACATAATACTATTGTTTACTCATCCAGGACCCTGGAAGTTAATTCCAGAGAGTAAAGGAAGGTCCACACCTTAATCCATTAAAAAACAAAATGGAAAGTTTTCACTGGAGACGTATCCAGAAATAAATGTGTTTTATGAATCTTGTAACCATGGAAAATATTCTAAATCATCTAATTAAATAAAATTTTCAAAAAAAAAAGAGAAAGAAATAAATATGTTTTGTTTATAGATGTCAAAATCTTTTTGACAAGAAAAGCAAGGGAAAATGTTGCATGTTTTAATGATGAGCAAGATACAAAATAAACCCAAAAAACTCGAATAATTTTATATCACAATTATAAAATGCAGGGGGAAATGGAAAGAAAAGGAAGGCACATTCAAAATAAATACAAACATTCATAGAATAACTGAGAGCCAATTTCTCAAAGCACAATGAAGACCTGTACAGATAAAATTATAAATGATCCTTAAAGAAATAAAGGATAACTGGAGGGATATTCAATGTTCATGCCTTTGCCACAGCAACATAATTTTAAAAGAGAGATAATACCACCTAAATTAATTTACAGATTTAGTGCTATACAAATCAAACTACCAAGGGGACACTTGATAAAGCTAGCCAGCATACTAACAAAATTCATTTTCAAGCTCTAGACCCTCAAGGGGAATATAGAAAAAAATACAGGGCTAAAGGAGAAATAATCATCAAAATTATTTAGTACTAGTTAAAAATAGTGAAGTAGGATAATACAATACTATAGATTAAGGAAAATAACTGAACTGAATAACCCACTCTGATCATTTTAAAAGCTTACATTATTGGATGAAAAACTCCTTATTTGACAAGAACTGCTGAGAAAATTGAAAAGTAGCTTGGTTGAAAGCATGTTTAGACACCAAAATGTAGCACAATGTGCCACAATATGTCTAAGGCCATACTACTCTGAAAATGACCAAACTTATCTTGGAAGCTGATTGGGATATTAGTATTTGAATAAAACACCACCTGGGAATATAGTAATGTTTGAGGCTTTTAGTTTTACTTTCTGAAGAAACTATGAAGCATAGGATGGATTGTTAGCCTCGGGACCAACCAGGAAAACTGTATTTAAAATGTACCTCTGATATGAAATCCTGACTTTAAGGAGCTTGCATTCTAATGGGAAGAGGGAAGACAATATAAAACAGGGAGCTGAAAAGGGGGATCAAAGAGAGAAAAGAGAAGTGTTTTGATGTCCAGAGTAAGTCAGAAATAGGTTTTGGGGAAAAGATGAACCACTTTTAGCCCCTCCACAAAATGGAAACTCCAAGAGGAAATCACCAGAGGGACACATGGAAGGGACAGTTCAGAATTTTCATCAAAAATCTCTGATAAGGTTCTGATATCTGAAATATAAAAAAATTAACACAAATATATAAGAATAAAAGTAATTCCTCAATGTATATGTGATGTAAGGATTGTTTTTAATTCTTTAAAAATACAAACTATGAATAACCATGTGAAAGATTGCTATAAATCATCAAAATAAGATAAAAATCAAATCAAAACAGTTCTGATTAGCCATTATACTCCTAGAAATGTTGCATCTTTTTTTAATTTAAAAAATGACACAATCAATGTTGATGGGGTTGTGGAAAGACAGGGACATTAATATGTGATTTGTGAAGCTGTGAATTAGTTCAACCATTCTGGAAAGTCATTTAGAATTATGGTAATGGAGTGACAAAAATAACCTTATGACCCAGATTAACCACTAGTAGTCATATACTTTAATAAATATCCATAGGCCTGAAGATATGAATGATAGAACTGTTTATTTTAGGAAAGAGCTGGAATAAAATTATTAGACCATTGACTGAAGAATATCTAAAAATGTATAGTATATAATACAATGAAATAGTCTACTGAAAGTAATGATGAATAAGAAAATGAAGCAATATGGAGGAGTATGGGAAGTTGTGTGTGAATTGCCACAAAAAATCAGTACAAGATATCCAAGTCTAAGTGGAATAGTATCAATGAAAAAACAACCACAGCAATGATAAAAAAATTACCATCAATTTTTAATATGCAAGCTTAGCTACAAACCAAAGATCTAAAAGTATACTCTTTCCCTCATTCCACTGGTGAAGAGGGAATGTTGAGTGTTGAATTCTGTATCTAATGTTAGACTTGGTTGATGCATTGATTAATTTTTTAAAACTGTTTTCACCCTCACAGAAGGAGTGGATACATTTAGAGATGAAGGGAAAGTAAAAATAAAATGTTAGAGAGAAGATAGATGATTCATTGCTCAGGGAGCTCTCAAGGGGGAAAAAAGAAACAACAAACTTCCTTTACCAATGGAGGTTGGCACTTTCTTTGCAAGCTCTAATCTCAGAAAGTTTCTTGGGTATGGAGATGTAATGGACTTACCCAGTATCTCAAAGCTAATATATGAATTTGAAATCAAGTCTTTCTAGATTCAAGGTGGCCCCCCCATCCATTAAGAAAATAAAGAAAACATATCTTCTTTTTAATTATGTAAAAGAGGGGGGAATGCTGGGATGAAGGAGAAATGAAAATAATGGATATGTTTATTTAATTTCCATACCTGAAGAGAAGAATAATTCTCCTAGCTAATTGGGTTGATAAACTGAATTTGTGATAGTCATTGATGGTTAAGGTATGTATCTCGGAAAATTCAGGAAATACTTTTGTTACTAAAGCAGCAATGTGCAGGAATCAGGAGGGGGTAGGATAGTCAGGGAGGAAATTTGAACTGCATAACTTCAGAAAACTTCTGTGGAAAATCGTTATTACACGGAACTGGTAAAATAAAATATCTATAGACTTTAAAAATATTTTTACAAAGAAGGTATGAATACAGAATTTACAGTAGCCATTTTTTCTATTTTCCCCCTCTCTCAATGCATATACTATCACTTTGGAGAATCATTAATTCTATGGCCAAATGGGGAATTAACTCATTGAGTCCCATTTCTTCATTGTGGATATGCATTTGAAGCATCCAAAATATACATCAAATGACTTAAGGTCACAAAGATAGTAATTGGCAGAGCAGTGAAACAAACCTAGGGGATGGGACCAATATGCCAAGTTCTTCACCCATTCCTGCTCTATACTTTTGATTTGGTGTCATAAGACTTCAGTTCAAATTCTTAGCTCAGTTAACTTTAACAAGTGCCAACTCTCAGCGCTGAAGTTTCCTGTACTTTTCAGTAGAGATCATATTTGCATTACTTTTCACAGGTTTTTGTTGCGATGATAAAAATTTTATAAAAGCACTTACTGGCTATAAGTTAATCCATAAATAAGTAATTATTATTATTTTTCATATATTGTTTGCTGTTTGAATGCGCAGCTTGTAAGGAATGATGATTACAGTCATTTCTCCCAAATAATGCTAAAGCTAATAACTCAGTTTTGTGTGAAAAATTGTGACCCAAGAAATTCCCCCCCAAAAGGAGAAGCCAATGAGGTGGAGTCAATAAATTGACTGAAGAAGTAGCATGGAATAGCAGTCCCCAGATTAGGAACCCAGAGAATAGAAAGGAGGTTGATAGTGCTTCAGTGAGACAATGTGCTAGAGTATTTATTCCAAGATTAGAGTTACATTTTCACCCCATGATGTAGCCCAGGAAGTAAGCCATTCATTTGAAAATGGCCTGTAGAATGTGAAATGCTTTCTTTGGCTCATTCAAGATCATTAATATGAGATTAATTAAGGAAGTAAAGGGGCATGAATAAATGTCTTGGGCGCATCTTGGACAAGCAGAAATGTGATGGGTAAGCCAATTCCTGTGTATGCAAAAATGTCACTTATTCTGTCTAAGCCAGGCTTTGCTCATCTGTAAAATGGAAATAATAACAGAATCTACTTTGTAAGGCTATTGTGAGAGTCGAATAAAAAAATATACACTAAGAAATATATAAATATGAGCATTTAACTTTAAATAATATATTATATGCCATTAAATATTATAAAATAGTAGGTGACATGTTTATATCTAATAGTAACAAATTTATAACATGCTTTAGATTTTATTACTGCTTTAAGATGTTATCTGATTTGATTTTCACAACACTATGAGACAAATACTATTATCTTCATTTTGTTGATTAGAAAACATTCTTACATTTGTTAAGTGAATTGCCTTATATCTAGAAGTATTAATCTCTTTTACACCAAGCCCAATGGTATGAGGAAGAACAAGGAACTGAGAACAACATGGAAGCCATAAGCCTGCATGACTATAAGGACAGTTATACTCTCAAGAGAATTATGAAAGCTCATAGAGGAGAAGATTAAACATGGGATTTGAGACATGTATGGAATGTTGGTTAAAGAGGATTTGAATTCAGGAGAGAGATTAGGGCTGGCAAATGTAGGACTCTCCTGTGTGAATGTGATCATTGAAGCCCTAGAAGGTAATGAAATCACCAAAAGATTATGGAGAAAAAAGATGATCTAGGTCAGAGGCTTGAAAGACACAGAGTAAGAAGCATAACATGGATGGAAGTCCAACAGAAAAGACTGAGGAATAATTGGTCAGTGAGGAAAATGGAGTAGCATCAAGAAAACCCAGAAAGAGAAGGGTAGCCCGAGAGTAAAGGAAGATTTACCAACAATGCAAATAGCTTTAGAAATGTCAAGAAAGATGAGGACTATGAAAAAGGCTATCTATATTGGACAATGTAACCTGTCTACCAAATTGGCCAAGGTCAGCTGAAGCATGTCCCCAACTTCTGGGACTAAAATAATCATCCTTCAGTTGACCTAGTCCTCAGAGCATTGAGTCTTGCTTTGAACCTCTTGGGACATCGATGATCTACACCTTAGATCCTAGACGATAGATGTCTGTCACCAAGGCCATATTATAAGCCTGTTCTACTTGGTATGATATTTTAGAAATCATAATTACATTTCCCACAAATCAATTCTTTCTTCTCTTTTTGGCCACACAATCATCCCTCAAATTGCCTAGGTTTATAACTTCAGGGTCATCTTTGATTCTTTTCCCACTCTTACTTCACCTCATATAAGATATATGTCAAGTTTTATCATTATATCAACTCACCATCTCTTATATCTTATTCTTTCCCATTCATAGTTGCCATTCTAGTTCAGGCTTTGATTTTCTGCCACCAGAGTATTCTTCTACTTGACCTTATTTTCTATAGTCTCTACCCTTCATTAATTCATCCTCCACAATTTCAAAATGAATATTCCTAAAAGCATTCCATGCCCCCCTCAAAATCTTCATTGAACCCCCATAACATTTTAGATAAAATAGTCCCCTTAGTTTGGCACTAGAAGTCCTCTTTAATCTACCTGCAACTTGTCTTCATTGATGAATTCCCATTGCTATTCTCCTTTACTTACTCTATGTGTTAAACAAACTGGTCATTAGTGGTTTCCAAAACTTGACATGCCATCACTGATCACTATAGCTTTGAAAAGTCTGTGCCACATATTTGAAACATTCTAAATTCTTGCTTTGAACTTATAAGTTAAGAGTTAACTCACTTGTCCTGCACTCCTCCATTGAACCTTTCCAGAGGCACCCAGTCTTTAGAGCTTGAGTTTCTAAAATTTCTTTGCTTTTAACTTGGATTCTGGATGCCAATAGTAGAGTGTAAGCTCTTGAAGGACAGGAACCATTTTTTGTCTTTATATTCCCAATGCCTAACACAGTACTTGACACATGACCTAATAATAGAAACTATTAATGATGGTTGAATGATTTTGGCATGATAAATTTAGAGCTAGAAGAGACCTCAGATGTCATCTTGTCTAACCCCTTAATTTTACAAATGAGGAAATTGATATTTTTCCTAGGGTATATAGTTATTAAGTGGTGGAAATAGAACTAAAACTTGGTTCCTATGACTTGATCTGATTTCAGAACTGAAAGCTACTTCCACAACATTATGGAACATTTGAGAGGGACTTCAGTACAGGAAAGTATTTTTAAGTAATATGAATAGATTTTTTTCATTCTTCTGATTTCCAGTGAAAAAGCTTTGCTAAAAATAAAAGCCAACCATAGGCATTCTGATCCTCTCTCTCTCTCAGTGATAAACACAATCAATAAGTGTCTTTTGTCTTTTCCTAGTGAAAGGCAAGGCGATGTGAATCTCCCATGGCAATGCCAGAACTTTTTATTATCTTGCTTCTCTGTTCCTAGTTGTTATTAATTTTAAACTTTTGTTGCATTTTACAGATAATAAAAATAGCAATAAAACTAGCCTTTATTACAAACTATGTAGGCCTTGTGCCCTGTTCTTTTTTTTAAGCTAAACTTCTTTAGAAAGGAAACTGAAGCTTTTCTGCCTATTTGGAGATGAAGATTAGTTTAAAAAGCAATGGACTCTATGAGATATTTACCAATAACATTACATTCATTCATCTCTTATATGTGCCATGCTTCTTATGGAAAGAACCAGATATGAGTTGAGTGTCTACCTATTTCTGCATAGGATTGCTTTATCAAGCAACCAGGACCAGGGACAGTTCCTCCAGGCCAACTGAGCCAAAGAAAATCTTGATCCAACTTCTCCCTCCCAACTTTCACATCTATAATTGAGGTAGGGTGGTTGGGGCAGAGGAGTTATGGACATTGATTAAGGGATAAAAGGTAAGAATCAACACTTCATTGAATACCTTCCTTCCCTCTATTCTCCACTTATAGTCAGACTCAAAATAGTCCATTCTTGGGTTTTGTTTTTGTTTTGCTTGATGTTTAATTGTTTTTCATTGCTTCTTTGTTTTTCCATGGGGTCAATAGATGAGCCTAATCTGAAATAAAGATTCATCCATCACAGGAAAATTCCATTACCATTTTATACTTCAGTTTTCTCATCTGGAAAATCAAAGGATTCAACAAGTAAATTTCTATAGTGTATACTTTCCAGATATTATATTTCATAATTCCATGCAAGATCTGATAAAATATTTGAACTTATATTTCATATGGACCAAAACTCTAAGGACAAACAGTAAAGTTGTATATATAATTTATTGAACTACCATAAAATCAGTTTAATTAATTCATAATACATTACAATGCTCTTTTTTTCCTAACTAAGTATGTATTAGGAACACTTAAAATATGTTTCTATATCTTTTATCCATGTATGCCAGTCAATGGTAGTATTTGCCATAAGAAACTAGGTCCTTCCTTTGGAGAGTCAGCTCTAGGTAAAATCACGAAGTGGTCATAGCATCACTCCTTGACTTTTTGTTTCTAGATCATAGCCTCTCCCATATTCCATCTGCCTAACATGCTGTTTCCCCAAGGGTTTGATATGATGTAGTTGTCAACTATTCGTATTAAGATATTAACTGATAATGTTTGGTAATTTGACAGTAATAACCTCTCCCAGCAGGATATATGTTTTGGTCATGGAACTCATAAAGATCATAGGACCAATATTTATAACTTTCAGGTAACTTAGAAAGGTTATGTAGCTCAAGTCCCTTATTCTACAGATTAGGAAGCCTGGCCCATAGGTGTTGCCCAAGGTCACACACATATAAAATGGCAGAGCTATTGAAATTTACATTTTCTGACTCTAAACCTAGACCCCTTTCCACTACGACACAAAGGACAGCAATATTTAGTGTAAGAAACCAAGCACCATTGCAGGGCAGTAGGGATCTTATTTTGGGCATTACTTCATAGTATCCCTAAAAATCTTATAGGGAAGGCAGCCACCTATTCTGCCTACTTTCCAAACTCCTTTGTTAGCTTCTTGGCAGCAGATTTTTCTTCTTCTTTCCTTCCAGCCTTCTACTACCCCCAGGCCATCTGCAATAACCTTTGTGAATAATTACCTCATATTTGCACAGTCTGTTTGGCCCGACAAGAACCTAGCAGACTTAAAATGACATACACACAGCTAAATTTTCACATCTCACCCTACAGGCTGCTGGTATGGAACAGAGTGATTTGAAACAGCCAGCAGAGAAGAAATGCTTATGTAATTAAAACTATGGAGAATTTACAAAGAAAATACCTATAGTGGACTAGAGCCAAGATGCTGGAGAGACATACTGACTGGCCCAACAGTCCTGCTGGACCTCTCTCAGTTGGGAAAGAAGGTTGTGCCAATGTGAAGTTCTTTTTCTATTTAGACACAAGTGGACACTGGGGAAAAAGACTGGGAACACTAAGCTCATTTTTCAATGGTGACCAGAGCCAGGATGTAAAATGTCCACACTCTAATAAGGGTTTTTTTTTTTTTTGCTTGAATAACCTGAAAACCCATTTGTAATTTCATTGTTTGGGCCTGAAGCTTCACTGAAAGGAGAAAAGCTCCTAAAACAATCTTGGCTCAGCAAGCCTTATTAAGCATGAAGATATAGACATATAAATACAAAAACACAAATATAATACATTACGAGTGTGTGTGTGTGTGTGTATCCTGTTTATCATGAGAGGGAGCCATCAATAATGCTCAGTTTTCTCAACAAATGGAGGCCTAATGGATTATGAATGAGAGAAAACACTGGAAAATCCAAATCATCATTTTGGGGAATGGGGTGGGACTGAAGAAATATTATATTACTGATACAGAGAATACAGAGCAAGGAAATTTTATCGGCAAGAATCAAGTTGTCACCCACTTCTCAGTATCCTAAAGAGCTTCCTGAGTATTGGAAAAAAGTCAAAAAAAGTCTGCCCAAGTTCAAATAGCAAGCCTGGTATCAAAGGAAAGATCTGAATCTGAGCTTTCCTGTCTTTGACAGTATCTCTCTATTTAATAAATAATACTAATTCGTATACAACTTTGGTGATATAAGAAATTTTTTCCAGTAGAATTACTTTCCTAATTATAACTTTTCTGAGATTTTAAGAAATGATTTAGAAGCTTGGTATTAGTATGGGCATAAAATGCTTTTACTTACATTTTACACAACGAGAATAAGATTTGATTCTAAAAAGATATACTTTGGATCTGAATTTTAGGTCAGAGGCAATCTTTTCATTCTGTATAGATCTAAAGATCTAAGTTGTCTTCAACTCATTCATTTTTAAGATGAGGAAATGAAGGCCTAGAAATTTGCTCTGGTCCCACAGTCAGTATTCAAACCAAGATTTGATCACAGCTCTTAATGCCTCTCAGCCCAACCTTTTAACTATATATAGTCACCAACTTTCTCCTTGTCTTAGTTTCTTTAACTATAAAATGGGGATATTATTAACCACACCCAGAAGTGTGTGATGACTAGTGTACATTTCTTAGCATAGCCCATAGCACATGGTATGTACTATATAAAAATATTAGCTATTTATTATCATCATTCTCGGTATTATCATTATTACCATCATCACCGTTGTTGTGTTTTCATCACTATTAATCCTATGTCACCTTGTTGTTTCTTGATTCATTTAAAGACATAAACAGGGACAGCGAGGTGACTCAGTGGATAGAGAGCCAAACCTGGACATGGAAGTTCCTGGGTTCAAATCTGGTCTTGGACTCTTCCTAGCTGTGTGACCCTGAACAAATCACTTAACTGCCATTGCCTAGCCCTAACTGTTGTTCTGTTTGGCATCAATACTCAGGATCTATTCTAAGAGAGAAGTTAAAGATTAAAAGAAAAAGACACAAACCAGGTAATGGGAAAAAAACAAATGAATATATGTTAAAAAATCCTGCCCTCAAGGAGCATGTAATATAGGAAATGTGTAAAAAGAAGTTCATAGATTTTATGGAATAGTGTTGCTAACATAATAAAAGATAAATAGAATTCTATTGCGACATAACTGTCCTAGTACCTTTTTGGATTCTATATTGCTGCAGTGCTATCTCTTATACAGTTCCTGCATGCATCATTATTAAATAAGTAAAAAATAAATAAAATATGCTGTATCATTTAATATTTTTCAGATTGGATAAAATGATAAAAGAGCAAAATGACAAATGTTGAAGGGAATGTGGGAAAATGGGGCACTATTATTCGTAGAACTGTAAACTGATTGAGCCATTTTGGGGAGCCATCTGGAATTATATTGATTTTTTTTAATTTTGTATACCTTTCCACCTAGCAGTATCTTTAGTAGCTTTATTTCCTAAAGTGACTGAGGAAAAAGGAAAATAAATTCTATGTTCTAAGGTATTATAATAGCTATTTTTGCAAAGAACTGGAAAATAAAGGAATGTCCATCAATTGGAATGACTAAACAAGCTGTGGTATATGATTGTAATAGAATACTATTTTTTATTTTTAAAATTTTTATTTTTTAAATATTTTTCCATGTTCATATGATTCATTTTCTCTCTCCCCTCTTCCATCGCCCATCCTATAGCCAACAAGCATTTCAACTGTTGACTAAATGTTATCAATTGATACCCATTTCCTTATTATTCATTTTTGCTATAGAGTAATCTTTTAAAGTCTAAACCCCAAATCATATACCCATATATATATATATATGTGATAAGTGATTTTTTTTCTTTTGCATTTCTACTCCCATAGTTCTTTCTCTCACTGAGGATGGTATTCTTTCCCAATAAGTCCTTCAGGAGTATCCTGGCTTGTTGTATTGCTACTAGTGGCAAAGTCCTGTAATGAAATACTATTGTACTGTAAGAAATGACGTATAAACAAAAAAACATGAAAAGATTTATATGAAATGATTCAAAGTGAAGTGACAGATCTAGAAGATCACTGTACATAGTAGCTACAATAATATATGATTATCAACCCTGAAATGACCTAATTATTATCAAAAAGGCAAGGATCCAGGTCATCACCAAATTACTCAAGATGAAAAAGGATAACCACTGCAATAGGACTAGGAAGAATATGAACTGAATGCATGCTCAAAGGAATAATCAACTGGAGGAATTCCATGGGAACTGGAATGACCTCCAGGAATTGATGCAGAGTGAAAGGAGCAGAACCAGGAGAACATTATACACGGAAACTGATACACTGTGGTACAAATGAATGTAATGGACTTCTGCATTAGGGGCAATACAGTGATCCTGAACAGCTTGGAAGGATCTATGAGAAACAACACTATCCACATTCAGAGGAAAAACTGCAGGAGTAAAAACACAGAAGAAAAACAACTGCTTGAATACATGGGTCCAAGGGATATGGTTGGGGATGTAGACTCTAAATGATCATCCTAGTGCAAACATTAACAACATGGAAATGGGATCTGATCAAGGACACATTGCATGGAATTGCGTGTTGGCTACAGGAAGGGTGGGGGAGTTGAGGGAGGGAAAGAATATGATTCTTGAAACTAAAGAATAACATTCTAAATTGACGAAATAAAATTTTCAAAAAAAAGAATATGAATGTAGATGAAAACATACTATTCTTCATCTTATTTCCTGCATGAATTTTTCTCCAGTACAAGTCATATGTCTTATTTCATAACATGACAAAAAGGGAAATAGGTATTATATGATAATATGTGAACAAACCTGCCTTTTGTGGATGGCAGAAAAGTGAGAAGGAGAGAACTTATTAAAAGTTTATTAGATTGTTAAATAGAAGGTTTTAAAAAAGAAGTAGGGTTAATAATAATCATATTAAAAAAGAAAGAAAAGAATATTGATGTATTATTTAAAAATACAAATAAGAGAGCAAAAGAAAATGCTAAGGGCAGCTGGGTGGCTCAGTGGAATGAGTCAGGTCTAGAGACGGGAAGTCCTAGGTTCAAATCTGACCTCAGACACTTCCCAGCTGTGTGACCCTAGCCCTTACCACTCTTCTGCCTTGGAACCAATACACAGTATTGATTCCAAAATGGAAGGTAAGGGTTTAAAAAAAAAGAAAGAAAAGAAAATGCAAAATGGGATCCAGACAAGCAAAACAGTGTTGGAACTTCTATGTTAAATTTGAAATATCTGTATTAAAAGCTCTATGTAATGGAGATTTGCAATTTCATATGTGGTCTTTTTTCTGTTCATTAAATGTGAAAACGTTCCTGTTTGTTAATACTTATTAAGTTCATAGCAATAAACGAAAAATAATCTTTAAAACAATGTATTGTACTCCTTACATGCTCATTGTTTGCATCTCTATAATACACTTTAGGTTACTCCAATTGTGTGTCTTTGGAAAATACAGTATTACAAAGTGTGCACCTATAAGTCTAAGCCAGAATATTTCTCTTAAAGCATTGACTTCTCTGGCAGGAAATACCTTGGGATCAGTAAAAATATTGCGTACTATTTCAAGTGTAGTGAGAAGTCACATAGTCATTCTCTCCATCTTGGCAATTTGGTGCAGACCTCAGTATTCATCTGCTCTTACTAATCACAAAACATATACCGATATAGTGACTCAATAATTTGACCATCCAACCAAAGGTCATAATCTGGCCAATAGATGTTTTTCATCCACTTAGGTTTTTCTATATGAATTAATTAACTAGTCATCGTGTTCTTTTTGAGTAATCACAGAATTCACAGAGGAATCAATTTAATACTTGGTGCTTGGAAGAAGCAAAGAAACATCATCCCAGAACAGTAGCACCTAGGAGATTTTACCTTCTATAGGGAATTTGGACCATCTATTTGGAACTTATGCAGAATGCTTTCCATGATTGTGGCAAGCACCTTTGCTAAGTGCACATTTCTGCTTTATAATTGACTTAATGTGAGTTGAATCTCTCTTTGCTGAATGCAATCACATTTCTGTCTGTTTTCCACATTTTCATGCAAGACTCCTGGTCAGAACACTGCCTTTAAGGCTACATTTTGCTCTGAGTACTGAATAAAGAAGTAAGGGCAGAACTGGGTCGCCAATCAATTGATTGATTGACAAGTCTTTATTAAGCAGGGAAGTATAAGTTTGCTCAGAATAAAGAGCGTAAATTCAAAGTAGTTTGAGTGGAAACACACAAGGAGAAGAGAGGTTCAGGAATGACTTCACAAAGAAACTGGCAATTGTGTGCTGTGTCCTGAGGGAATTCTATAAGCTGGAGATGAGAAGGCAGTGCATCTCAGGCATGAAAGGTGAGGTAGAGAGGGGAGCAAAAGGGGTAGGTAAAGCAAAGGCATAGATGTTAGACATGGGAGGTCATGTGTGAGGAATGGTGGGAAAGTCAATACAGGACTAAAGAGAGAAGAATAGACCTGAAGATAATAGGAAAGGCATATTAATGGGTTCACTACAAATTTTGGGAAAAGTGCAAAGAAAGAAGATGGTTATTAAAGGAAATTTCAGAATTTCCTGAAGCATTTCCTATATCTTCAACAATACAAAGGGACTTAAGGTCTTGAAGAGCAAAGATAGTACCATCATTAACTAGGTTTAAGAGTTAACCCTTGAAATGCTAAGAAAACAGCCTGATTTGTGGGGGGGGGGAAGAGCAGCACCTCAACATATTATCAAAAATCAATGTACAAATAAGAGAATTGCTGGACACTGGTTAAAAAGTAACTAAAAACAAAACAAATTTAAAAATGGAAAAATTGTGTATGTCAAACTATTCCCAGTTTATTCTAAGATTGACAAAACCAATAGATCAAGGATATTTTGTTATTTCCTACACGTTATGACTTGAGTAATACTGATAAATTATCCCAAAGTTTCTTTGCCATCTAAATATCAAAGTATCTGAAATTTCATCTTTAAACAAGCCACGATCTTCAGGTTAAGTTATTTTGTCTCTGAAACTGCATCATTAGAATGAAAGTTATAGAAGGTAATTACATGTTTGGCCTTCATCATTCAACCTGTCTTTTATTAAAAATAAGCAAATTTGGATGAAGCTAGCTCCATCAGTAGAGAGAGGCAGGCCTAGAGATGAGAGGTTCTTGGTTCAAATCTGACCTCAGACACTTCCTGGTTGTGTGACTCCAGGCAAGTCACTTAACTCTAATTGTCTAGCCCTTACCACTCTTCTGCCTTGGAACCAATAAATAATATTTATTCTAGGGCAGAAGGTAAGGGATTAACAAAAGAATTCGCAAACTGGTTAAACTAGTTACACCCTAATTCACTAGTGTTATGGTAAATTCTTTTTAAGAGAAAAGAACAAAACAAAAAGAAGGCACAAGTGAAGGTATTGGAGCTCATGTGCCTTCAGTATCCAGGAAATTGTCACCAGAAGATCTCAAAACTGGAGACGTCTAGACGTCTTGTTGTCTAGTCAGATTTCTGTCTTATCCAACTTTTTGTGACCCTTTTTAAGGGTTTTTGAATCATTTTCCTGATCATGGCTTGCCAAGCTCTAACTCTGACTTGTGCCCAATATCCCACCACATATTTACACCTAATTTTGTGTTGTTCAGTAGACCTGAAGATAATAGGAAAGGCATATTAATGGGTTCACTGCAAATTTTGGTTGAATAATCTCACTACACCATGAAAATTCCTTTTACATTGTCCTATTTGTTAACTTTATAACCACCACAGTGGCTTTTTTAAAACTTATTCATACTTTCCATGGTGTTCAGTTTCTGCTGTATGCCAAAAATCTCTTTTCATCTTATATCACTCAAATCCTCAGCTATCTTTTTCTTCAACCTTGGTTCACATCAAGAAGACTTCTCCTTTCCAAGATAAACTCCTCTATAAGCACATATGATTCAATCCCATCATTCCTTCTCTAGTAGATGGCCTACTCTATCACTCCTTTTCTCTCACTAACTTTAATCTTTCCCTCTGTACTAACTGCTTTCCTGTTGACTACAAATACATCCATGTCTCCTTTATACAAAAGCAAACAAGCCCTAAAATAATAAAAAATGGACAATGAAACATACTCCATCCAGCCTGGGTAGGTATCATCCTATTTCTCTCTTTTTCTCTGGTTAAACATGAGAACATCCTCTACAATCAGTGCCTCCTCTCTTCACTTTCTTCTTAACTGCAATTGCTCTCTCTGAAATTATTAATGATGTCTCAACTGCCAAATCCAGTGGGTTTTTCTCAATCCTCATCCTCCTGGACCTTTCTCTTACTGATGAATGGAGTTTCCTACTAGTGGAGATTGGTAACTTCTTTGTACCTTATAGTTTTAGAGAGTTGCTAAAAGCACTGAAATTAAGTACCTCGCCCAAAACCAGAGAAAATATTCTATCGGAAACAGGACTTGAATTCAAGTATACCTGCTTCTAAGACTAACTCTATCTTCTATGTCATACAGCCTCTCAGAGGGATATCTGCAGCAGTGTGCTGGAACTAGCTCCCACCAGCTTGAGTAAATGATCAAATTTTTAGTATGAGCATTTATATTCTTTAAATTAGCAAATGATAAAAAATAGTGTTTGATTTATCATTTTGATGATTGTAAAGTCCTAAAAAAGTAATGAGGAAAATGTCAGCAATACATATTCAATTTGAAAATGTGTCATAAATATTTTTCTAGAGAGCTGGCTATTAAACATTTACCGGTACTCTTAGCTATATGAATTAATTTTCTAAATTCTTACCTTCTGTCTTAGAATTCATATTAAATATTGGTGTCAAGGTAGAAGAGTATTAAGGGCTAGCCAGTTGGAAGTAAGTGGCATGCCCAGAATCACAGAGCTAGGACGTATCTGGGGCTATATTTGAACTCAGAACCTCCCATTTCTAATCTGGGTTCTCCATCTACTGAGCCACCTAGCTTTTCCTATTAATTCATTTTAAGGAACAGACTCTTCTTATCCACTAAATCTACTCCACCTGCAGCTCTGATCAGTTTCATCTGCAAAGCCTGAATAAGATGCTTCAGGGCCAGGTAACCCTCCTCTTCTAGGTTCCTTTTGTGTATTGTCTTCCTCCACTAGATTAGAAACTCTTTGAGGGTAGGGAGTTCTATTTTTTATTTGTATCATATCTAGTAGACTCTTAATAAATATTTCTTCAATTGAAATGAGTTGAATTTTAATGAACATTTACTCATACAGGAAACCACCACATTAAAACTACTTCTTATTACTCCCAAGGCAGCTAAAGTATATCTCTAGTTAACTTTTTTTGATGAAAACTACAAAGGTGGGAATAAAAATAATTGTGGGATCTCAGTGATCCAACACTCCTAATGAATTCATAAACAATTTGCTTAAGCTGTGATCACAAAGATTAAAATATAATCCATTTAAATCTGACTATAAAAATATATTGGTTTATTGGATAATTACCCAATTTAATCCACTTGGGATTTACCAGTTAGTTCACCAAGGTCATCAACTAGTTAAAAGAAAGGTGTAAGGTGTAAATTTTATGGTTGGACTAAAAAAAAAAATATATATATATATATATATATTTTTTTTTTTAGTTGGTTGCCAGGGACTATAAATTCTAAATCCCTGTGAAATATTCAAGTCAGAATGGAATTTCATGGTGGTTTATTTACAATAGAATGGAGAGAAAAAGAGAGAGAGAGAGAGAGAGAGAGAGAGAGAGAGAGAGAGAGAGAGAGAGAGAGAGAGAGAGAGAGAGAGAGAGAGAGAAGGAAGAAGATCTCCAGCCTGGTCTGAGTCAGGCAGGAGTTCAGAGGCAGCTCTGCCAAGGGATCTCTCCAGAAAGCCAAGAAAAGGGAGTCAGTCTTATAACTCATCATGTGACCATCTAAAGGGAAAGCAGTCTGTTCCAGGGTCAAGTTCCACAGCCAAGTCCTTCTCATAGGAAGTTACACAAAATATAAAGGCAGTTCTTTACATCACTTCCTGTGTATTACATGTACCAATGATGGCTTAAACTTGGCTTTGGACAGCCCAGGGGTCAGTAAGTTGTTTCTGATTTGTCACTTGCTAGGACATGCTGGTCATAGGCCTTCCTCCCCCACACTTAATCCTTAAGTAGGGGTGTATACATACATGGTTGCTAGAATTCTAAAGACTAAGCAGGGTGGAGTAAAACTAAAATTTACAAAGGCGAATCAACTCTAATGAAATAAAAAAGGAAAAAATAAATCTGAGCAATAAAAAAGTATTATCATCATAGAGCAAACTACAATCTCCATTAGAAACTTGAAAAAATCAGCAAAAACAACAAAGATAATTGAACTCCCTGGCTTCTTTTGAACTGTGTGACATTTGCAGGTTTATGAGATGACCCATTGCAAGTCTGTCCCATGATAAAATTAGTATTCCTAGATGACATTAAATTCGATTAGCAAGCAAAGTTCATGAAAACCACTGTCTAACAATAAGAATAGCTCTAGCATCACCAAGTAGAGAAGAATTGTGCTACTGAAATTTACTTCTGTTATTGGAATTTCCTTAATCACCTTCTCACCAGAATGCAGCTGGGGAGTGGTGAAAGCCATCTGCTCATCAGCAGTCACTTAATAAAAAGCAACTTGGAATGGGTGCTGGAGGGGAAATCAAATACTAGAAATGAATTCAGGTGCTGAGATCATTGATTCATGTCTGTCAGGGTAAACTGCTGGACTCTGGACCTATCTATCCCTGCATTTTCCATGTTTAGGTTGCTCTGATATCTTCCTAAAGACAATGGCTATTACTCATCTTGGAGTATAAGGCAATAAGTGAGTACATAAGGGAGATGGGGGTAAGGGGTAGGAGAAAGGCCTAATTAAAAGACAGACATCAAACAATATTATAAACTAAATAATACTTCTTCCTGACTATAGTGTTCCCTCTTAGACAAAAGGCTATATCTTAGCTCCAGGCAACAATGAACCTTATTGTGATTATCATTAAAATAACACTTTACCCAGGCCAGTAGGGATAAGGTACATTGCTGAAATAATGTATTCAACCCTGAGGCTGAAGGGGAGTATCACATAATTTACTCTCTGACCTAAACATTGAATTGGGAGTAAAAGAACCTGGGTTTGAAGTCCCTCTCTGTCTCTTACTTGCTATGTGACCCAGGGCAAATTCCTTAACCCATTTCATTCATCCCAAAAAAATCTGTATTTTGGGAGCAACCACGTGGCACAATGGATAGAGTGCCAGGCCTAATATCTGGAAGACTCATCTTCCTGAGTTCAAATCTGGCCTCAGATAATTACTAATTGTACTATAATGGGAGAGTTATTTAACCCTATTTGCCTTAGTTTACTCATTTTTCAAATGAGCTGAAGAAAGAATTGGCAAACCATTCCATTCTATTCACCAAGAAAAATTCAAATTGGTTCATGAAGAGTCAAACTCAACTGAAACAAATGAACAAAAGTAAAAATCTGGGGGCAAGGGGCAGTCTATACTAACGATTTCATGATTTTCATAAAATTTCTGCATGGAAAAACCTTCTATTAATTGACTTGCTCATCTGCTCCATAATCCACTGTCTTATAGAACTGATAGAGGAAGCTGAAATGTTGAGTTACCCAGAGCTTAAAGCTTGTATGTGTTTTGTTGCAGGATATGAACATGTTTTTCAGACTTTAAAAAGATAGCTTTCTTTCTATTACATCCTTTCTATATCTCTTTAACAATAATAACTGATAATTATAGGACACTGTTAATGTTTACAGAATACTTTTCAAAGAATATTTTAATCTAGGACGCTTAACAAGCCTATGAGACTATTTTTACTGATATTATTACTCCTATTTTATAGATGAGGAAATAGGCTTAGAGAGGTCAACAGTATTTGCTGGGAGTCATCACTCTATTTGACAAAATCACATGTGGAAACCAGGGACTGCAAAGCATCCCCCAGGAAGGATGGAAATATCCACTGAAACCCCCCTAAGTGACTTTCCTTATTAATATCCCCTTATTATTAAAATTGCTATGATTATTATTCTTACTTAGCCCCAGGAAAAATACATGAGAGCAACATGATTTCATGGTTAATATAGATGTCCCATTCTGTTCCCCCGGGATATTACCAGGAAATCCCACTTATAAAATTAAACCTAAGGATTCTTACATACCCACTTAGGTAGGACATTCTTGTCTAGGCATAAAAACTTCTGGCAAATCTGTGCTCTTAATTCCCCAAACTATATCTGGGTCATGTTGATTCTATCCTTTAACCCTGCACTTAGCAACAATGTTTCATTGAATGTCTCCCTAGGCTTCCTGTCTGTTATCAGGTTCTATGGAAACAAGTATTAATGATAAGACCAGTAAAAGTCATAGATGAACCTTTAACCCATAACATTTGGGTCTAGCACTCTTTGGGCTCTTCCCTATAAAATGAGGAGATACCCTTATTTTTTATCTTAGCATCAATGCTGCATATTGGTTCCAAAGCAGTAAAGTGGCAAGGGCTCAAAAATGGGTCACATAGCTAGAAAGATTTTCAGGCCACATTTGAACCCAGTATCTCCCATCTCTTGACTTGACTCTCAATCCTCTTAGCCACCTAGCTGTTCCTTTGAGAGGACTATATTTGATAACCTCAGGTCATAAGCTCACTCAGCTAAAAGATCTCAAAGGCAATTCAGTCCAATCCACTAATTTTATCATTGAGAAAACACAGAGCTAAGCAAGTTAGGTGACTTGTCTCATAACAAAGGGAATAATAAATATTAGAAGTGAAATTTGGACTAACTCTAGAAGGAATGACTTTATACCACAGTGTCTTGTGTGTTTTCTAGCCTACAATTGTAGGCATAGAATTCCTCCAGATAATATGAAGGACCTCAGATGGGCTCCGGAGGAACCAATCATTAGACTCTTCTTTGACTGAATACTCTGCTTCCACTAACTGTTGTACATGTCAGCCAATCAACAAGAATTTATTAAACATATATTATTACAAGATACTCTGCTAGGCAATGAACTGTGGATACATATGTGTGAATCCCAGGTTGCTATTTGAGGGAGAAAAGTGTTTTCTCTGATTATTTCACTGATGACTCAGATAACTGGAAATTCATATTGTACCTCGACTTCATTTTACAATGACATATAGGTTATGAGAGTTACATGTTTAAATGCAATATAGTAACCATTTATTAAATAGTGACAGTGTCAGGTACTCTACTTGATTCTTGGGATAGGGATAACAATTAAATAATGTTTAGCCTCCAAAAGCTTCCTTTCTTTTATAAGCATTTTATTATGAAATTAAAAATCAAGTATGAATATCCCTATTATCAAAGAAGAAAAGGCAGAAAATGGGAATTAGGTAGTAAATTGTGAATCTGCTATAGATATCATATTCCTTCCAATATGCATTAAATTGACCATTTTGGAAACAATTTCTCTGATTATCTCTGTCTTTATGAACATCTCTCTGGTGAAGGAGCTTATATTCTCCTAGAAGGGATAGAGGGAATAAAATGCACACAAGTAAGAAAAAACAAAATATCAACAAAGTGCAAAATAATTCTGGAGGGGGCCAAAAGGGGATGGGTATCACTGGAGATGGAAACACTAAGGTATGTATATATAAAAAATGAAGCCCTCATATTTTTAATCTTGCCGAATTTTTTTGTGTAAGAAGAAATTTACAACAGTAATTTGAATTCTTTCCATCTGGTTACACTGAAAGTATATTGTTCAGTATTCGGTGTTGATTTTGCCTTTTTTTAAATGACCAACACCTAGGACATAAAATGTTTTGAGCAGAATGGGACCTCAAAGAATTCTGATTGACAGACAAGGACTTATTTGTACAATAATATTTATAGCAGCTTTTTTGGGGGGTAGGAAGGAATTGGAAATTGAGGAGATAGGCATCATTGAGGAATGGCTGAAAAAGTAGTGAAGTGATTTTAATGGAATAGTAAATGATGAGCAGGAAAACTTCAGAAAAAACCTTGAAAGACTTCCATGAACTAATGCAAAGTGAAGCAAACCGAACCAGGAGAACATTGTACATAGTAACAGCAAAATTATGTGATAAGCAAGTATGTATAATCTAATTATTCTGAGCAATATAGTGGTCAAAGACAATCTCAAAGACTCATAATGAAGAATATCATCTGCCTCCAGAAAAAAAGAACTGAAAGTCTGAATGCAGACTAAAACATACTTAACTTTTTAATTTTTTTTTGTTTAGGAGCTCCTCCACAAAATGACTAATATGGAAAAATGCTTTACATGATTGCACATGTAATATCTATGTCAGATTATTTATTATCTGGGGGCAGAAGGAAGAGAATTTGATTCATTTATTTATTTTTTTTTAATTTTTTTGGTTACAATACTCCCTCCCTCCCCTCCACCCACTCTTCCCATAGTCGAAATACAATTCCACTGGGTGTTACATGTGTCCTTGATCAGAACCTATTTCCAAGTTGTTAGAGTTTGCAATAGGATCTTCATTTAGAGTCTACATCCCCAACCATATCCCTTGACCCATGTATTCAAGCAGTTGTTTTTCTTCAGTGTTTTTACTCCCACAGTGTTTCCTCTGAATGTGGATAGTGGTTTTTCTCGTAGATCCCTCCAAGTTGTTCAGGATCACTGCATTGCCACTAATGGAGAAGTCCATTACATTCAATTGCACTACAGTGTATCAGTCTCTGTGTATGATGTTCTCCTGATTCTGCTCCTTTCACTCTACATCACTTCCTGAAGGTTGTTCCAGACTCCATGAAATTCCTCCACTTTATTATTCCTTTGAGCACAATAGTATTCCATCACCAGCATTTACCACAATTTGTTCAGCCATTCCCCAATTGAAGGGCAGCCCCTCATTTTCAAATTTTTTGCCACAACAAAGAGCGCAGCTATGAATATTCTTCTATATGTCTTTTCCCCCATTATCTCTTTGGGGTACAAACCCAGCAGTGCTAAGGCTGGATCAAAGGGCAGACATTCTTTTATCACCCTTTGGGCATAGTTCCAAATTGCCCTCCAGAATGGTTGGATCAATTCACAACTCCACCAGCAATTGCCACACCCCCTCCAGCATTCATTACTTTCCTTGGCTGTCATGTTAGCCAATCTGCTAGGTGTGGTTTGATACCTCAGAGTTGTTTTGATTTGCATTTCTCTGATTATAAGAGAATTAGAACACTTTTTCATGTGCTTATTAATAGTTTTGATTTCTTTAACTGAAAATTGCCTATTCATGTCCCTTGCCCATTTATTAATTGGAGAATGGCTTGATTATTTGTACAATTGGTTTAGTTCTTTATAAACTTGAGTAATTAGACCTTTGTCAGCGGTTTTTGTAATGAAAATTGTTTCCCAATTTGTTGCTTTTCTTCTAATTTTGGGTACATTCATTTTGTTTGTACAAAAACTTTTTAATTTGATATAATCAAAATTATTAATTTTACATTTTGTGATTTTTCTAGTTCTTGCTTGGTTTTAAAGTCTTTGCTTTCCCAAAGCTCTGAGGGAAGAGAATTTGAAACTAAAAATTAAATTAATTTTTAATTATTTTACATAGAATTGGGGAAAAATAAAATATTATTTAAAAAGGGGGGAAGAATGGTGATTGTAATGAATTAAATTGAATTGGACTAAAGGTTCAGAGACCTGTGATGAAGTGGGTTCTTTCCCTCTCTGAAGCTCAGTTTGCTCATTTATAAATCAAAAGGTTGAAATGGTTGAGCTATTAAATTGTTCTTATGGTTTTCATTTTTTGTAAATGTGTTAATTTCTCATCTCCCTTTCTGTGAGAATTTCAAATTTTGTCTCCTCTTATTTGGTTTTCTTTTAAAATTCTGCAAATAGTTAACAGCTAACCCTGGGTAGGGAATCCTGAAACCATTGGAGTCATTTCATACTTACACCATTAAATGTCTAAAGTTCATTGTAGTTGTCTAATAAAGAAATTTGAGTAATGTAATTTTTTCTGCACCAGGAATGCTTTAGAATGATCAAATAAAACCTCCCTAATACTTTTGCTGAACATTTGGTGGGGTCCTAAGTTTAGAGGTATGATATATAGTAAAGGACAAGCTTGTTGTTGCTGTAGTCATGAAGCAACAGAAATGATTCTCAGCTCTGGTTCCTGTTAGTTGTTGGGCTACAGAGAAGTCGCTTGAATTTTGTGAAACTCACTTTGCTGATATGCAAAATGATAATTGCAGAATTTTTTTTTCAAAGTAATTACAAGAATGACATGAGATCATGTAAAGTTTTCTTTGGTTTCCAAACTTAAAGCACTGTGTAAATTTTGTTGTTAAGAAAACAGTAAACCCTCAGTATTTGAATGTCAAACTCAGTAAAAATAGTTGTTTGTCTTAATGTTTAGTATATCTGCTGCCAAAGCAAGCACTGTCTTAATGTTTAGTATGGAAAAATCTGAAAGTAGTTTGAAAAGGACATAATTTTTATGTTGGTCTAAAATTAAAGCACAGGATTTGAGGCCATTTGGATTGTGAACTTCTATCAAGTTAATCTATAAAAAAAATAACCACTTGGCCAAAAACTGGAAAACGAGGGGATGCCCATCAATTGGGGAATGGCTGAACAAACTGTGGTATATGTTGGTGATGGAATACTATTGCGCTAAAACGAATAATAAAGTGGAGGAATTCCATGGAGACTGGAACAACCTCCAGGAAGTGATGCAGAGCGAGAGGAGCAGAACCAGGAGAACATTGTACACAGAGACTAATACACTGTGGTATAATCGAACGTAATGGACTTCTCCATTAGGGGCGGTGTAATGTCCCTGAACAACTTGCAGGGATCCAGGAGAAAAAAACACCATTCATAAGCAAAGGATAAACTATGGGAGTGGAAACACCGAGGAAAAGCAACTGCCTGAATACAGAGGTTGAGGGGACATCACAGAGGATAGACTCTAAATGAACACTCTAATGCAAATACTATCAACAAAGCAATGGGTTCAAATCAAGAAAACATCTAATGCCCAGTGGACTTACGTGTCGGCTATGGGGGGTGGGGGGGAGGAAAAGAAAATGATCTATGTCTTTAACGAATAATGCTTGGAAATGATCAAATAAAATATATTTTTAAAAAAATAACCACTATTACTTTAAAAAACTATTTTCCTTAACAATTTTGCATTAAAAAATATAATAAATATGCAAAGTGTCCAGTGAAGCATAAACTGAAGGCAGGTTACTAATATATATATATATATATATATATCTATATATGTATGTATGTTAATATATACTCTAGTTTAACCTGAAACATACATGGCTTACTTGCTCCCTTTGGGCTAGTCTACCACCAGAATAATACAAAACTACTTCCCCAACTTTGAACTCCTTAATAAGTGAGATGAATCACCAGACTTGAAAATTATTCATTCCTTATGGAAGGTAGGAAAAGTGACCTATTTATTTTGATCATTATTCCTTTTGTGCTTGAGCCACATATTTAACAATAAATTCCAAGAACCAATATTCCACCATGCTAGCTGTGAATGGGGTTTGAAAAACTCTGATTGTAATGGTGCTAAATGTACATTTTGCGAATTCATGCTAAGCCCACAGACCCTTGAGATCTATTTTTATTTCTAAGAGGTAAAGTGCAGGAAGCCCCCTATAAAAGGAATCAATCCTAAAAATGGTGTGTTTGTGTGTGCCTGTGTGTTAATCCAATAACCAAGCATTTATTAAATACTGATTATACATCAGGCACTGAGCAAGGTAAGTAGAAATCTACAATTCCTACCCTCCAGAAGCTTATACACACACACACACACACACACACACACACACACACACACACACACACACACACATTGGTGAGACAATGTTTATACCCATGAGTATGCATGGAATGAATGCAAATCCTTTTTGGAATGCTTTTTACCCCAATACTTGTTCTTCAAACCCCAATGTGGATTTCACTGAGCTGCCTGAAGTCAGCATCTCTAATTTCAGCATGGACCGATAATGATTAGAATTTTATTTTTACATGGAGACTAAGTCTGATGATATCCAAAAAGGTACCATGGAAACTTTGCTTACAAGTCCTTTTAATGATTCATTGCATCTTGCCATATTTTGAGATTAAGTTGTCAAAAGGAAAGAGTACTGGCCACAATTAGTGAACATTTTTATCATTGAATGGTTTTTGCCTAGATGACCTATGCCAAGTGGCTTACTGTTTCTGGACCTCGTTTTCTTCATTTCTAAAATGAGGAAGTTGGAAAAGATTCCACTGAGGCCCCCTTCCAGTTATAGAGCAATGATCTTTTAAATCTATACTGTCATTTTCTTCCTTTGTCTTCTTTTTCACTCTTTTCCCCTTGACTCTATTCAAGCCTTTAGCATCAAACTGTCCCCTTCAGTTTCATCACATGGGTTGACATCTTACTTTTCAAGGAGATCTAGGGAATATAACAGAAATTCCTTAATTTGTCTTCCTATGTACCTCAAAATATCTTGTCTCAATTTTTCTTCTTTTCTCTTATCCTTGTGACATGAATAGCTCTCCTAGCCAAGGATAACCCCTTTTCCTATGCCATAACCTTGGACCTAGAAGAAGTGGGGTGGAGTTCTGAAGAAAACTCTGAACTTAATCAGAACATTTGAATCCTGCTTCCAGGACTTGCTATCTCTATGACCATGGTCAAGAAATTTGCCCTTTCTGACATTCAGTTCTCTGTAAAATTAGGAGAATGTGATACTTGCCTCTGAAGATTTCTGTGGATAATCCTTCAGAACCCATCTACAGTAAAGGTGAATTGTTATTACTGCAAATGTGGATATTATTTGTACTACCAGCTGCACAGGGCCATTGTGATGAAAATGGGATAATGTAGATCAAGTGCCTTTAAGGTAACATTCTCTTTAAATGCCAGCTATTATTGTCATTGTGCTTCCAATCTCTTCTACAACCTCACTCAATCATTCCTACTCTCTGTTAAATCTCCCATTTCTATCTTTTTCCCTGCTGTGAAAATTTGGTTTTCCTTATCCTGTAAAAAAATGTTTTCCTTGAGGTTAAAGCTAATGTACCATCTCATCTCCCTTTCATTGTCAAATTTCTAGAATGAGTAGTCTGTTTGCTGCCTCCAGATCATCACAGCCAACTCATCCCTTGATCCCTAGCAGTAAAAGCTTCTCTTCCCATGTCTCTGCTAAAAGCAGATCTCTAAAATCACTAATGTCCTAAGTATTCAATAATTCTACTTTTTTGGCATCAGAAATTCCATATTCTCCCAGCTCATTCACCTCTCTAAATAAAATTCTCTTTCATTGGTTTCTCTTCCCACCTCTTACTTCAACACAACTTACTTCAACACAGCTATTTCCCAGAAGAATTGAATTGAAGATTTTATCTTTTTTTTCTTTTTGTCTTTTTTCTCTTTTCTTTCTCTATGTATTCTTTCTTTTTACTGCACAACTCTAAGAGAGTTAGCTCTTACCTCTTTGAGAATAAGTCCTAAATTTGCTTCTCTAGATGTCCTCTAAGCCGCAGTTTAGAATTTACAATTGCTTATTATACATTCAACATTAACTGTATTATTGTCTCTATGAATCCAGTATGTGTAAAATTTAACCTCTTTATATTATTCTGAAAACCTGATATTCTTGAAACCCCTACCTCTCTGTCCATGGTACCACTACATGCCCAATTCTGTACATATTGAAAACCATGATACCTTTGTCTCGTACTTCTTCCTCTTCTCTCATATCTAATCAGTTAGTGGTTTCCATCTTGTCTTGGTATTATCTCTTGTATACTCACTCACTGTATCATTTCCACTTCCAATACCATAGTCTCAGTCATTCTCATATTTTCATTCTGATTCCTATGTTGTCTTTCTAAGTATTCCCTTTACCTCCAGCTTCTCCATTCTCAATTCCATCATATACTTTCCTCATCAAACCTTCTATACAAATTAGGATTTTATTTTATAGATGAGGAAACTGAGGCTAGAGAGGTTAAGTTATTTGTCGAGAGTGAGTCTATGATAAGTGAATAAATCATGACTCAACATCATTCTGTTTCAGAGTTGAAGTCCTAAAGCACCACTTAGTTCAACTATTACTGAAAAAGAATCCATTTAAGCCACACATAAACACATATACATAAACACAAATAAACACACATATACATAAACAGGGATATGATAGTAATGCAATATTATTATTCTGAAGAAATAACAAGAAATGACAATCACCAAAAAATAAAAAATAAAACAAACCTGGAAAGGCTTTTAAGAAATGATGTAAACACAGTAACAGTAATAATGTAAAATGACCAAATATGAATAAAAAATATCAGCAATACAAGAAAGGTTATCCACAACCATGTGAATTACAAAGTTTGGATATAAATTGAAACATAACATTCTTTACTTTATTTCCTCCATGAATTTTCTCTATTTTAAGCAATATATGCTTTCTTTCACAATACAATGAACATGAAAATGTATACTTTATGATGGTATACATACAACCTATATCACCTGCTCTCTTGGGAATGGGGAAGGAGTGGGAGGGAAGGAGAGAACCGGGGATTCAAAATGTTTGAACATTATCATTAAAACTGAATCAACAAGTAATTTTTTTTATTTGAAAGTAGTCAACAATCCTCTACTTAACTCCTCCAACAAAATAGAATTCATTATTCTAAGAGATAGTCCATCCAGTTCCTATAATTCTCTATTATTAGAAATAAAACGTCCATAATTTTTAGGATTCATAAAATGGATCCTTTTTCTTTCCTCTAGGATCAAACAGAACAAATTTCTTACACATGACAAGCCTTTGAGTACTTTAAGAAAAAACATGATAATTCCTTTATCCAGTACCTTCTTGTCTCAAGGCTAAACATATTCAGTTCTTTAACTGGTCATTATACGAAATAAACATAAAGCTCTTCATAATTCTAGTTTGCCTTCCTTTACATGCCCTCAACTTATCATTGCCTATTCTAAAATATGACCTGAAATTTAACGATATTTTTAATCTATTGTCAGACCAGGACAGAGGGAACAAAGTATGAAACTGTTTCTTCTTACCTTTAATTCCAGAACCAGGTCTTTTTTTCCTCCACAATGTGTCTCCTATCACCTTAAATCTTCAATGTTTCTGCATTGTGGAGGGATTCATACCTGGTTAAGGGATATGAACTCTATTATATAGTACTGTCATTAACCTAGGTTTGACCATTAATCAATCTAATTCTAATCCATATGCTGCAGCTGGAACACATTACTCATAACCCTCAGATGCAAATAACATTTTTCCCATTAATGTTGCACCTTAGTTATGAAATGTCCTTATCTCTGTTGACTTTTGACATTTGTCAAAACTCAAGTTCTCCATCAAAATGTTTTCCAAGATGTCTTCATCTACAAGAGATTTACTTCTTATCTTATCTTATTACTTTCTAACCTATTATTACCTATAATATTTTAATATGAATTATATTTCCTGAGAATGGAAAATCTTAACAGCTACAAAATTATAAGTTTCTACAGGATGAGAACTATATCTCATTTATCTTTGTATTTTTCCCAGCATCATGGTTGGAAAGCTGGTCTCAAATCCAATTCCACATCTGACAAATACAAGCTGTGAAACCTGGGCAAGTACTTAACTCTTCGGTATTCTAGACAACTTTCTAAAACTCAAAGTTCTTAGCATTGGTGGAATGAGTTTTCTCACCTAGAAAATTTCTGTACCAAAGAAATCACAGGACCAGTCATAATCCATATGCCTATTGAGCTCAGTTCTCAAATGAGTGGAGTAAATATATTAGGCATGTAATAAATATTTATGCAATGAATTAGCAGTACCATTTATAATTATCTAATTGATGAATTCAAATTGCCTTACGATAAATTAAGCTACATAATAATGTCATATATCACTCATCTACACTAGAAAAAAACATATATCAATCAAATAGCAATTTGAAATATCAGAATGCCAATTAAATGGGCAATATAAATTAAGTCATAGACATTGGTGAAAAGGGTTTAATGAAATTGTGATTTGAAAATAAAAACAAATATTATATCAGGAAACAACTATTTATCATTAATATTATAAATATAAACAATTTTTGACCTAGACTTTTGATTTCATAAGAGAAATATTTTCTACCACTGTGGATTGATAGGATTATGGTATCATCTTTGTAGAACTGGAAGGGGTCTTAATAGCCATCTTGATAGATAGATAGATAGATAGATAGATAGATAGATAGATATAAAATTTATGTGTGTGTTTGTATATATTCATTTAGATAGATATATCTATATAGTTAGAGATTAGATTTTTACATTTGTATATCAAATATCTCTAAAAACAAAATATATGGGAATTAACACAAATATATAAGACCAAGGAACAAGTCTCCCATACACAAACGGTCAAATAATATGAAAAACAATTTTTCAAAAGAATAACTTCAAAATATTAACCACCATATGAAAGATTTCCTTCCCATTACTAATAATAAGAAAAGGGGGGGGGGGATCCTGAGGTTTCCCCAAACCTCAAAAAAATTGACAAAGATGACAAAAGGTAGAAAAAAACCAATGTTGGATGGACTGCCAGAAGATAGACATATTAAAACACTCTTGATAAAGCTGTTGATTAGTCCAATCATTCTCAAAAGCAATTAAAATTTTTCACAATTAAATGGTTAAAGTATTCATATACTTTGACCTATATCTCACTACTTATGATATATCACAAAGAAGTCATAGGGAAGAAGAAAAAAAATTACCTATTCCAAAGCACTCAAAGCAACACCAGTAGCAAAGAATTATAAACAAGGAAGTTCCTGCAGATTATGGAATATTTCAGTAAATTATAGCTCTTGAAGATAACATTGTACCATATACAAGATAAATATATAATGATTTCAGAGAAGCATATATGAATTTATATATAGTGAAGCTAACGGAATCATGAAAATAATTTATTCGATGACTATACAAGTTTAAATGGGGAAAAACAAAAATAGAATGTCATGTGATTCAACGAGTGAGCTTGGTCTCAGAAAAAAAGATTAGAAATATATCTCCCTCCTTTTGCAAATATGAGTACTATGGATATGAAATAATGCATAAAATGTCAGACTTACTTCTATGATTGGTGAGTTTTGCTTAGCTCCTTTTACTCTTTTTATTCTATAATGGGGAGTATTTCACTAGATAGGGGTGGATACAAAATTTTAGAAAAGAAGGAAATGTGAGAAAGCAGATTAAATAAGATATTCTTTTATTTTATTAAATGTAGAGCTCTTTTTTTCTAGGAGAAAGTTGGATTCATTCAAAGAACTTTGTAATTTCCCTAAACCAAATTGTTCCTTATTAAGTATCAGCCAAAGCCAATGCCCATTTATAGACACTATAAATAAAACATGAGTTATGTATATTAAACCCAACCTCTATTGGTTGTCCATCTAATTGGATGTGACATTTTGTCCAATAAACACTCTTGATCTGGTGCTTTTTCCTATTCAGATTTCTCATCCAATCTATCCTGATTGGTTATGGATCTCATCCAGAAAGTTGTGTTGTTATAGGTTTTGATGTAATTATTACAA
This sequence comes from Monodelphis domestica, assembly GCF_027887165.1. Taxonomy (NCBI): domain Eukaryota; kingdom Metazoa; phylum Chordata; class Mammalia; order Didelphimorphia; family Didelphidae; genus Monodelphis; species Monodelphis domestica. The sequence goes on along the minus strand of NC_077234.1, from coordinate 35,934,897 downwards.
TGCCATCTGCAAACATAATCATCTGAAAGACCTTATCAAGCAGAGAAAATCCCTGTTTAAGGTATATTCTGGGTTAGGGATTTATTTCATAATGGAGGCAAATGCTTTTAATGAGCAGAAGCCTCCTATCTCCATGTTTTAAATCTTGTAGGATACTAATAAATATAAAGTCATCAACAATCAAGCAAGGTTATCATTATGGTATTATTTCTTTCAAGGCCTCCAACACAATTTTAAAAAATGCATGGAAAGAAATGATGAAAAGGGCAGTATCAGAGAATAGTGAGATGAATAATAGAGAGATGAAAAAGGAAGTGAGCAGATCCAGTAGAACAAGGTATACAATAACAAATAATATTATGAAGATGAGCAACCTTAAAAACCTTAAGTACTCTGATCAACACAATGACCAAAGAGGATCCCAGAAGACCAATGATAAAGAATATTATTTACTTCCTGTTAAAGGCAGAATGAAATAAATAAGTAAATCCATGTACATGTATATATATATATACATATATTATGAAAGCATTGTGAGAATTTGTTTTACATGTTCAATTTTTAATTAAAAAGTAAACTTAAATTATTTTAGATCCCATAGGGGAATATTGATGAAGCAGAGCATTAAAGAAAACATTTTGTTCTATCAAATTCATGCTTTTTATAGTTTATAAACATGAATTGTGAGATCTTTTATCTCCTATACTATTCAGCCAATTGTACTTTAATAGAAGTGGAGTTCACTGTGGAATATCACCTCTGAAAGCTTGCTCATTCCTTACTTGTTCCATCATCTATTATGCCCTCAATTTTTGTGTATATTCTCATTAAAAAGCATATAGATGAGAATATATGCATATGGGTGATAGTTGGAATTTTTCAAGCCGCTTTTCATTTTCTTTGGAATTATAAGGTCTAAGTTGCCACACACACACACACACACACATACACACACACACATCATAGTACATTCACATGGGTGGGTACCCATTGCCTAGAACCCACAGAAATGTAGAGATATGGATCTATAATTCAGCAAGTCTTCTGAGGTTGAGAATGATGTTGAAACTAGAGATGGATAATAAAAAGCTATTTGAAAATAAAATAGTTGAAGTAGCAGTTTAAAAAAATGCCCAAGGAAACTGTATGTGTGTGTGTGTGTGTGTGTGTGTGTGTGTGTTGGAATATTGTTGGTAGAGAGAGGGGGGAAAGAGAGGAAGGGAGGGATGGACAGAGGGATGGAGGAAGGCAGAGAGGGAGAGAATGGAAAAGAGCAAACTATGTAAACATCCATTTTAAACGATAAGGAAGAGATTCAGGTGCTAGGAAAAAAAAGATGAAGAAGCAGAGAGATAGGAAGAGAAGCAGAAAATTAGAAGTATTAAAGATATTTATACCATTTTATAGATTATGAAAATGAAGTTCAGAAAGTTTAAGAAGTTTGTCCATGTTTAGCCAATTCTAGAAGTGAGATTCACTGACATTTCTCTCAATGTTATTTCCACTACATCACAATGACTCCCTTAATCTAGCCTAAGACTATATACACTAGGCTTTTTTGACTGCCTTATCTCATTGGTGACCTACCAAACTGATATATTTTATATTTTAGGTCTTGGTGTGTGTGTGTGTGTGTGTGTGTGTGTGTGTGTGTGTGTGTGTGTGTGTGTAGTTTATCACATTAGAATGTAAGCTCTTTACAAGCAAATACTGTTTTTTTTTAATCTTACAATGTACATCTTATATCAAAGTGTTTACTTAGTGCATAATAGGAACTTAATAAATATTTATTGATTGAAAGGAATATAGTAGGTGCTAAATAAATGCTCCTTGACTGAAATTTCTATAAAGTCACACACATCTGGGGAAAATATACATTAAATTGGTTCCAGATTCTTGATCTATAAAATGAGTGACAATTTTTTTCAAATACATAGAAATCAAAGAAACATGAGAAGATACATAAGAACTGATACAAAATGAAGGAGGAACAACCAGCAGTTCACTATGCCCAGGGGCAAATAAAATGTAAGTGAAATTAATTTCTAAAGGTGACTAAATTCAGAATAAGCCTAATGATTAATTTTAATAGCAGAAACCAATTATATTCCCCCTTCTTTCTAGTATAGGTGTGAGGTACTATGACTTGGATATATCAGTTCATTTAACTTAACTTTTTTTCTTTATTGCAAGCAAGAATGCCATGCTGAACAAAGTATGTAAAGAAATGACTGCTTATTAAAGAACAGAGAAGATAGTCAATAAAAAACTTTCAAAAGTAAAATAAATCCTATTTGTACAGATACTCTCTGAATGCCCTTTGTATTGAATCTCTAGAAAATAGAAGAAATAAATGACAAGTAGAAGTATACTAGGGTAGCCTCACACTTGAGATCACCTTTAAGAAACCCAGGGTTTTGGACACATCATTATAATGTGCTCAAGCAGCAGAGACACTGGCAGCATGCTCCCCAGGAGCAGGTAAAAGAACATGATGGAGGAGCCCTGCGGCAAAGGGACAAGTCCCCTCAGTCCCCATTTTTCTCTCAATTTCTTTGCTAAGTCGAACTCACAAATATGAAAATAATGAGCTTTGCTGCCATTATGCATTAGCAAGGAGAGTGCAGACACACACCAAGTGGCAGCCTTCACATTTTCTATTTACGGTTTGGGAAATCTTTCCTTCTTGCTATTTTATTTTATTTTGGCTCAGTCACCTAGACTGACAGGTCCTTTCCTATTGTGTCCTTAGAGGTGAGTTAGTTCACAAGTGATATTTCCCCCCCCCCATTTCCACCTCCCTCTACCATGCAGCACCAAGGTTATCAGACAAAACAAAGGCTTATGGGGTCACACTGTGGAAGAGACAACAGAGATCATCCACTTAAATCCCCATCAATTTTCTGGTGAGGAACATGAATACCAGGAAGATGACAGGCAGACATATACCTGAGAGAAAAGACTAGATTTGAACCTAGATCTGCCGATTCTAAATCCCACATCTTTTTTTACTTTGTCAAGAAAAATTCTTTGTCTAATTTTGTGAGCCAGTCAATAAGCCTTCATTAAGTTCCTACTGGGTTCCAGGCAATGGGCTAGCAAGCCCTTGTGATAAAAGGAAAGCCAAATGATAGTGATAGTGTTTGATCTCAAGATCTCACACACTAATAGTTTTAATCTCTTGAATGAAATATATCTAAAGCCATTAGCATCAATATGATGACAAAAATCAGCTGAGCAAGGCTTTATATATCCATGACTTTGTGTCAGAACAAAATAGTCTTAACATTTCTATTATATAGAAATACATGCTACATATATGTGTACATATATACATATATATATATATTGTGTGGATTACATATACAAGTATTATTTCTAACTTATTTATGTATTTTATTTCTATCTTTTGATCTTGTGTTCTTCCTGCTCATCTAGTCATGATTCAGGCAGATACAGTAAATACATGGAACACATGGTAGGAGGTAAATTAATTCACTTACAAATATTTATTATCATTGTTGTGGTCTAGTCATTTCATTTGTGCCCAACTCTTTGTGGCCCCATTTGGAGTTTTCTTGGCAACGGTACAGGAGTGGTTTGTCATTTTCTTCTCCAACAAATATTGTTAAGCTTCTAATAAAATATAGTTGCTGGAAACAAAAAGACAGAAATAAGGCATCCTCTATCCTTCATGATGCTAACATTTCACCAAGAGGGAACATGTGTTTATATAAACGTATATAGATATTATATTACCTGTTGTCTCGGGGAGTGGGGAGAGGAGAGAGGGAGAGAGCATGAATCACAAGGTGTCATCAAATAATTGTTTAAAAAAACATTTCTACATGAAAAAAAAGTAAATAAGCTCCAAAAAAATTAAAGCAAAAAAAAATATAGACAAGGAAGTATGAAAAGGACTATACTAGCTGCTAAGGGGGGGGGTCACGAAAGGATTCATGTAGAAGGTTATATATGCACTGAATCTTGAAAAAAAGGAATTTCTCAGGCAAAGAAGACTTGAAGGAATTATGACATATAATAATAGATAAAAACTAGTATTAAAGAGTCTATGAATTTGTGATAGGAGAGAGAGAGACAGAGACAGAGACAGAGAGAGAGAGAGACAGAGACAGAGACAGAGACAGAGACAGAGAGAGAGAGGAGAAAGGAGAAGAGAAACAGAGAAAGATAGAAATGTTAGAGAGAAAGGATAGAAGAAGGAAGAGAGAGAGACAGAGAGAGGAGAAAGGAGAAGAGAAACAGGGACAGAGAAAGATGGAAATGTTAGAGAGAAAGGATAGAAGAAGGGAGAGAGAGACAGACAGAGAGAGGAGAAAGGAGAAGAGAAACAGAGGGACAGAGAAAGATGGAAATGTTAGAGAGAAAGGATAGAAGAAGGAAGAGAGAGACAGACAGAGACAGCGGGACAGAGAGAGAGAGAAGAGAGAGAGAGAGAGAGAGAGAGAGAGAGAGAGAGAGAGAGAGAGAGAGAGAGAGAGAGAGAGAGAGAATGGGAAGATAGATATTTGCACAAGAGGCTTCATGTTGACAAAAAGATGACTACTTTCTGAATACTGTGGATAAAATGTGTTTAAATTAATTTTATTATTTATATTATTTTTATATATTATTATATATTGTATATGTAATATAATATATATTATAAAAATATGAAGATGAAGATAAGGATGGGCATGTCTGTAATACCTATTGAGGCTGAACTACATTGGAATAAATCAATCAGGTGTCTACTAGTTTAGCATCAAACAGAGGTGAGTCCCAAGGAAAATGGGGTGACCATGTTGCCTAAGGAAGGGCAGATTAGTCTGAGATAGAAAATGGAATATGCCAAAGCTTCTGTTAAATCAGAGCAAGATTGGGTCTATGAATAGTCTTCATTTCCAGCATTGGTGAGAAGTAAATTCAGTCATAATACATATAGACCTGAATATTCTCATGTGGTATGTATCTTATAGATGTTTGTGTATGTATATGTTATGAGCATATATATATACATATATATATGTACATATATATATAGAGAGAGATAATTGGTAGAGATAGGTAGATTGATTGATGGTAATAGAGGACACCGAGACTTCTCTTAATATAGTTTAAAAAAATAAATTAATAGTCTCTTAAGTTGCACAACCAAACAAAAAATAAAACACATGTTATCCCTGTGCCATTTATGTCTATATGGATACACATGTGTATATATTGTATTTATACATGGGTATATATCTCCAGATATTCTTAAAGATGAATATTCATTTTTACATGAGAAAAGTTCCAATGATGGCCTACTTTGCCTCATTTCAGGTTGACATCTTATAAAATTTGGTGACACTTCAGCCATACTCAGACCTACTTTTAGACTCTAAAAAGAAAGGGAAATGTCAGATCTCCTCTTAGGAGCCCTGTTTTGTGGCTCATTTTTTTAATGCCATGCATTATTCATAAAATAATTGTTCTAGGAAACAAAAGTAGATTAAAATAAAATTTTAAATAACTGTCAGATCATGTGAAATTTAGTATTCAGCCATTTACAAACATTAACATTTTTGAGCACCTTTATCAATGGAGGGGGAGAAAAAACTGCTCCACAGTATTTCAGCCAAGGAGACAGAGGACAGAGGTCAGTAGTATGTTCAACACTCCTGAAAGGGGCTCAGACTAAATTAGAGTTCAATTCCAATCTGATTTTAATATTTTGATGTATTAACTAAAAAAAGAGGAATGTGTTTTCTAAGTCAATAGGCAGACCACAAGACTCCTAATGTACAGTTGAACATTAACATTTCTATTTAAATTTGATCCCAGTGATTTAGAACATAGACTAGCAATGAGAATAAAATATAAATAATCACAGTAGTTATATTATTATATTAGGAATAATAGAAGAATCACTACTAATATGTCAAACTTATAAAGTATGTCAAAGTTTGGATAGTTTTTCATCTCCTTTGTCTCTTTTGGACCCTAAAACAAGTGAGAAACTGAGTCTAACTATCTGCCTTTTGCAAAGGAAGAAACTAAGCAGCCTCTGAATGATGGATGGTCTTGCTTAGACACATACAGTCAGGATACGGAGTGGAATGGAATTTCAGCTCTCCCTGAAAGCAAGTCCATTTTGTAGGCTAAGAATCATGGTAGGGCCTTTCCTCTAGGAATTGTCATAGGTCTTTCACTTTCTATATATATGAATTCCTACTTGAAAAGCTTTCTAATTTAAAAAGAATTCTTCTCAGATCCATTAATGAAATTGTCCTTCATTATAGCCTATGAAGCGCATCTGTGGTTTTAAAATATTAACTGGGCTGTGTCTTCATGAAATTGAATATAGGGAAGTTTTTTTCTTAATTGGTTGGATTAGATCAGTTTTATCAAAACATGGAACAAACTTGCGGTTGGCTAGAATAATACAGTTTTCAACAGTAACTACAATATTAGGCAAACACATCACTAATGCCAATGCCAGTCATTGTCTGCATTGCTGAGGGGTCTTCTTTCCTCTCATGTGACTGTTTACATCCTAGATAATGCACAATTTTTTAATCTTTAAAAATAAAACATTTTAGGGAATCAAAACCACAACATATTAGTAGATGCAATCTTGTTGGCAAACTCTGCTGCATATAAACCTAATATATATGAATTATGTATTAGGCTAAAAAATGAAATTTTGGCATAGAGCTAAACTACCTCAAATTTAAATCAAGTGATTTATGTGGCATCACTACCAACTGAAGGGTATATGCAATCACCAAATTAATTCATCCCTCTGGATTGTGGTCACATATATACTTTGGTACATATCCATTCATGTCCGCTGACCACACAGAGTGGCAACAGAGAACCCTTTATGAAGATCAAAATATCATTTCTTAGGTAATTTTGAAAATAAATCTACTCTGTCTGTAAGTGGCTTCACCTGTCGCAATTAATTAAATCTGTGCTTTGTCACCTATGATAATCCATTTATCGCAGTAAAAAGTCATTAATTTTTGAACCAATAACAAATTACAAAGCATAATCACAAGGGCTGTTTTATTTCCAAGTATAGGCACCTGAAACACCTTCACATTCCACCATGGAGAGATTATTTTGGACTGAGAGCTGCCATATCCTGATCTCACAGTCCATTGGGTTTAGTATTGGCAGCAGGCATGCTGTAATTTTTCAGTTTCCTAATTAGATTTGCCCATTAATTTAACTATTCTATCATACAAGGAGAGAGACAGAAAGGTGGGGGAAGTATAACCCCTCTGTATGGAGATGGTCTTCTCCTTCCTCTACACACTATCTGTTGAATACATCTGGTTCTAATGTTTGCATCTGGAATCTTGTTATCTATCCATGTATTTAAGACCCACATTTTGTTCAATTCAATTAAAACAAAATTAATTAAATGCCTGCTACATGAAAAGCACTCTCCTACTGGATTGGAATAAATGACAAAAATTAAATAACCTTTGCCCTTAAAAAGACTACATTTAACTGGGGGATCCAGCATGTGTACAAACATATATTTCACCATCTAACCCCACAAATGTCAAACTGGCCTGTGGCCAACAACACTCCTGAGTGGCCTGAACCAAATTTAAATGTATTTAGGAAGTATTTAACAAAACAAATAAAATATACTAAAACATAGACTACATTACATTTTAAAACTAAGTCAATATACAGTGATCTTTATGTACAGATCAGGGCTCTCTTTTCTATCATTTGATACTATTGCCTTACACAAATGCTCCTTATATACCTTCCTGCCCAGAAGATACAACAGTACTGACTTCCTCACTCTTCTTCCCTCTCCTGACTCTGGACACTTTCACAGATTGCCCTCATGCCTGGAAATCTTACCCTCTTCATCTTCATCTCCTAACTTCCCTGGCTTCCTTCAAATCTCAAATAAAGTCCACCTTTGTCATGAAACTAACCCAATTACCAATGATGATAGCAGTGCCTTCCCTCTGTTGGTTACCTCCAATTAAACTCATATATATCTTGTTTGTGAATTGTTGTTTACACATCTTCTTCCCAGTTATACTGGAAATTCCTTGAGAGCTAGGATGGTAGAAATAGCTAGAATTTAGTACATAGTTATGCACCTAATAAATGTTTATTGACTATTGACCAACAAATATAGAAATGCATGGTAGTTGGATGAGAAAATCCTGATTACTGGCAGAATGGAGAGATGGGATAGGGGAGAGAACTAGCCTTGAGTTAAGCCATGAAAAAAGAGGAAAGAGCAGGAAGTAGACTTTTGATTTCATTGGTCTAGGGACTCCCAGGGAATAATCTCTCTTTTCTAATTGCTGGGGAAATTCTATAATATATTGTTAATAATTGAGGTAGTGAGCGTTTAGGAAGGGAAGATAAACTCACAGACTTATTTTGTTCAGCCTCAAAGGGCAGATCTAAGAGCAATTAGTGGAAGTAGAAAAGAGGCATATTTGGGTCTAAAGTCAGGAAAGTATTGTGAATATTAAGAACTTTGGGAAAATAGAATGGGTGGTCTCAAGAGGTAGTAGGTTCCCTATTTAAGTAGAGTTCTACAAACAAACATTGGATGGTCACTTGCTGGATTTACTGTTGTAGGGATCCCCCTTTTGGATGTAGGTTGCACCAGATGGCATCTTAAAATCCTGCCAATTTCCAAAATTTAGTGCCTCTCCATTGATGAGTTATAGGATTGGCCACACCATTAAAAACAACAACCACCTTAATTTTCTCTTTTTATGTTTAAATTGTAATTGTTAATTTAAAATTCAGAAATCTTAGATCTAAGTCAAACTGATTACTGATGATTTTGTTGTTCTGTCTCTTATTTTGTTACAATTGTAATCAAGGTTCTCAAATATGTTTTCTTTGACATATCAAGTCTGTTAAGGAAATAGTCACATTGAAATGACCATGAATATGAACACATCTAACTGGTTCAGTGGATAGACAGCCAAGCCAGATATGGAAAGTCTTGGCCTCAGACACTTCCTAACTCTGTGACTGGGCAAGTCACTTAACCCCCATTGCATATTCTTCTGCCTTGGAATCAATACAGAATATTGATTCTAAGATGATTCTAAGATGTCTCTGAAAACCCCAGACAATTGAATAATATTTGTAATCAAGTTTTTAAAAATTATCAAACTATTGTTTCCATTTTAACAAACTATCAAATCTGGTTATCAACAAGGCAATTTTGTAATTGACAGATTCCTCATTAAGATTTTAAATATTTGTCTTTAGAATTCTCGCAAAAGGTTATGTGAGGCATTCTAATATAAAAAGACATGCAAGGTGGCTGGTTAGTTGGTGAAATCAACTTAATATGTTCTATGAATTTCAAATAATCCCTTGATTGGTCAACAGTGGCATCTACTTAATGGGAGGGCTAATTCAATACTAATACATTATATGTCAAGATCACAAAGACAAGGAATTTTTTGAGCAAAAAATAAAATATTAGAAACATAGTATATTTAAAAGGTTATGTGTGGGGGTGTCCACATGACTTGGTGGATTGAGAGCCAAGAAGACACAGGTTCTGATCTGGCCTCAAATACTTTCTAATTGTGACACTGGGCAAGGGTGGCCCTGGACAAGTCACTTAACCCCTTATCACTCTTCTGCCTTGGAACCAATACAGAGTATTGATCCTAAGATGGAAGATAAGGGTTTATCTCAAAAATAAAATAAAAGATCATGTGAGAGGACAGCTAGATAGCACCATGAATAGAGAACCAGTTTCAGGTTGGGAGGATACAAGTTCAAATCTGACTTTAGAAACTAGGCAAATCATTTAACCCTGACTGCCTAGCCCTTGCCACTCCTCTCCTAGAAGTGATATAAAGGAAGAAGGTCAGGGTCTAAAAATGGTTATGTGAGTACCAATGATAAAGAGTGCTATCAACCTCCTGAAAGAGAAGTGATGGATAGAGAATGACACACATTTTTGAACATGGCTAATATGGGCATTTGTTTTGCTTGACTGTGAACATCATTATAGGTATTTGTATTGCTTTTCTAAGGTATGGGTAGATAGAAAGTGCTGTGTATATGAAAAGATAATTCATTTTTAAAGGTGATGTCTTTCTGTGCATCACTGAAATCCACATGTCTGGGTAAGAAGTACCCAATGGTATTTGGGAATTGCCATGTTCCCATGATGTCTGAAAAGCAAAATGATGTGTTCATATAAATCATTCAGGAAATAAATAGCCTTCCATTATGGGCTGCTTGAAGAAATGGCTCATCCTGTCCATTTTGACCTATTTCTTTATAGTTCTGTATGAATGTGATGGGCCTGTTTTCCACCAGTGTATGCCATTTCATTGTGAATCCAAATTCTTCAAACAACTGTATTTCAACCTTAACTTGGAGCTTTCTGCTAGATATAGCTCCCCAATCCATCTAATTTCCACACTTTCAGGGGGAAATGCTTTCAAAGAAGGGAATAGGAAAGATGATATTGATTTTAAATATATATTTCCTTATGCCTGTCAGCATTTTTTTGATCTAACAATGCCTGCAAAGATGGAATCATTGGAAAACTAGTGAATAGATAAAAACACAATAAGTTCCAAACAGAATCATTTTCTATTAAAAAAAAAATAAGTAATAAAAGGTCAAACAGATAGGTCTCCTGTATGCATGTTCTAGGACAATAATCAAAATTCCCAAGTGAGGAAACCCTATCAGTATAGATGACTGCAATGAAATGAATAGTCTTGGAAAGATGCCAGGGGCAGAGAGCAGCTAATTTCTTGCCCCTATCATATCACTTAGTAAGTATGTATGAACTGTGAGCCTTTATTTGTTTTCTTGACAAGTGATTTACCATTTCCTTCTCCAGCTCATTTTCCAGATGAGAAACTGAGGCAAACAGGGTGAAGTGACTTGTCTGAGGTCACACAGCTAATAAGTATCTGAGGACAGATTTGAACTCAGGAAGATGAGTTTGCTTGATTCCAAGCCCAGTGCTCTGTCCACTGCTCCATCAACCTGCCCCATTAGCATTTATAGAAAACTTTAAAGTGTTTTACATGTTATCTCATTTGATGCTTACAACACCCCCATAGGGTTAAATGCTGTTATTATTCTAATTTTAAAGATGAGAAAACTAAGGGAGATTTAGTGACTTGTCCAGAGTCACACAGCTAAATTAATCTTCCTAGTTTTGAGTCCAGTGTTTTCTCCACTGCTCCACCTAACTGGTAGAGGAGATCATGCAAGGCAGAACTTGAGCTCAGGTCATCCTGAAACCAGCTCTCTGTGTGCTATATCCAATATGCATTCGAATTATGGCTAGTGTAAGATTTGTACATATTATCAGATTTTTCACAAAAACGTTGGCAGGCACAATTCTTGCTCTTATTTTATAGTGGAAGAAACAGGCTGAGAAAACTTACTTTCCTGGGATTATACAGCCAGTAAGTACATGAAGTTATATTTGAACTTGTGTCTTCTTAATTCCAAGTAGAATATGATTTGTTTCCAGTATACCATTTCCTTCCAAAATGGTGATTAAATTAATACACACAATTCATAAAGGGTAAAATCTTAGCATGATATCTCTCCTAACCATCCAAGCCAGAAATTACTCTCTCCTGGTTTTAGAGAACCACATAGAACACAAGACTCTTTAGTGACTTGGCCAGGGTCCAACAGATATATGATTTGTCAAAGGCAGTTGGTAAAAAAAAAGCTCAGTCACCTGCTTGAAGGCTTGCTCTCTAACCACCTCACTACAGTGCCTCAGATATTAATGATCCTGAAGCATATTTGCCACTTCCTGGACAATGATAGTAGAATCCTCAAGGAGAAAAAATGGAAATCCCCCCATAACAAAACAAACATCCAGCTATTAACCTCCAGTCAAAGGAAAAAAGGACACAATTCACAGGAACTTAATTAGAAAGCTAATGAATCACTGAAAACCTTAGCCTACTATTAGTTAAATAAAACTAATCAATCCTATTTAGTCTATGAAAGACAAATTCTTCTTCTTCTTATTGGGACCTATAGGAGCCTGAATTTTCCTTCCTCCTGAACAACTTGATGCAAATAACTAAAGGAATTTCAGGAATTCTCATTCCACAAAGTATATACACTCTAGAAGACAATCCCTAGACATGCAGTGAAATCATCAGTACTCATAGCCAAGACTTCAGGCCAGTCTCAACAATGCAGCCAAACCTTAGAGTACAGCTATCCAGCAAATTGGGTACTTTAAATGATTGCTGCTTCTGTGTTTTGAAACATTCTGAAAATGTTCCATTTATTTTGCTTATTAATTCCTCTCTTCTTTCATCAGGACATGTAGGAATGATACGAGCTCAATGGAGCTTGATAATTTCCAATGTCCATTTCTACATTCAGCTGTAACTCTTAGGAAAAGTCCCTAATTTTCCCTAACTCTTGTTTTGAATAACTAGAAGATTCAACAAGATAGAGAAAAAGAAAAGAAAACTGACTCAGTTGTCAGAAAACCAAGAGGTAATCTTGCCACTGAGATATCAAGGTGGCACTGTGGAAAGACAATGACCTGGAAGCAAGATCAGTAGAATTCAAATCTTGCCTCAAATACTCACTATCTATATGACTTTGGGCAAGTCATTTAACTTCCCTCTGCCTCATTTTCCTTATCAAATAAAATGAGGATAATAAAAGGAACTACCTCTAAGTGTAAATGCTATTTCTCTTATTATAGCTATTATTATCAGTGTGATTTTGGACAAGTCACTGAACTGCCCTGGATCTCAGTTTTCCAATGTGTAAAAAGAAATGGATGTATCAAATGACCTTTATTGTACCTTTTAGGTCTAGGTCTGAAAAGTTATAATCTGAGATCATTTAACTTCCTCTGGAAGCAAAGTGAGTTGTTTTCAATTCTCCTTCTTCATTGTAGTGAATTCTTATACTTATTTCTGGCCATATTGTCATCAATCAAAGTTGTACCATAATCATCACTGTGGCCGCCATGTCTTGTTTGTTCTGCAGAGGATCACAGTGACTCTGTGTACTCACAAATGGTGGGAGCTTTGCCATCTGCTCCTGGGGGAGGTTAGGATGAGGGGAGGTAGCGAGATACACAATAAGTATGTGATTTAAGGAACAGTCCCGCCACTGCCTCTAATTGCACTTGGGATTGGAATTGGCAAAACCATAAGCCATTCAACAAAAGGCTCTATGCAGGTAGGACTATAAAACCTAATTATTTCTCACAAAGCCGACCATTCCATTTAAAATAAAAGAAAGCTATGAGCAATAAAGACCATGCCATTAACAATTAGTCTTCTGCACACATGATTAGACTCAGAGAGATAAAGCAGCCTCTAAATTTAATGATGAATCCCATATTTCTGGCTGGGTTCAATATTCTCTGCTAATTATGTTGAAAGACCTTGTACTACTTAAAAGTACTTAGACTGCAGAGTATGACACCATCTCCATGGATTCAGTGGGAGCACTTAACATTTCACATTGATATTAAAATACACTTGAATTAATATCGGAATACAGCAGGGGGCTGGGGGGCTTATTTAGAGAATAGTCCTTCTGAGAAGTCCTTGGGAGTTGTTTGCCAATGGGAGTCATGTCTGGAGATCTGCACGCACGTTCCCACGGGCGACTCCAACACGGCAGGTCATATGCAAAATCGGATGTCAATGGACAGTTGAATTGGGCACATGGGAAAGAACTGGCTGAAACCATGACAGCCAATATGCAACCTTGTGAGAGGGAAAATATTTGGATGGACAGATGTATACATATCCATGTTTCAATACATAGACACTGATCCATGTTTAAATAAACAGTTACATGTAAATTACTTTTAACTACATGGGTCTAATTCCTTTAGAAAAGGAAACATGATTTTACTTAGATGAAGTGATAGAAAGAAAAAAAGCAGAATATTACATATAATATGATGTAATTATATATTTAGAATTATTCTATATATTACTTATAAAATTATACTGTATACAAAGTGTTTCTATAAATACATGTGTATATATTTAATATCAGTGTGTTTGTATACACATATATACAGTCAAAAGCATACACAAGTATATGTGAATATATGTATATATAGACACCTATGTGTATATACACATATTTATATTTATACACACACAGATCATTAGAGCCAAAAGAAGATATTTTGGCACTTGGGGTGAATGTCTTTAAATATGTTTGAGGCAGCAGCCCCTTTTGCTCAATTGTTTTCCTGTGTTATAAGGGAAAGTTATTTGGGGGGAAGTAATGCTAGTGGGGGGGCATTATAGAGGGTAGCTGGGTGGCTCAGTGGATTGAGAGCTAGACCTAGAGATGGGAGGTTCTGGGTTCAAATTTGGTCTCAGACACTTCTTAGCTGTGTGACCCTGGGTGAGTCACTTAAACCCCATTGTCCACCCCTGACCACTCTTCTACCTTGGAACCAATACACAGTATTGATTCTAAGATGGAAGGGAAGGGTTTAAAAAAAAAGACATCATAGGACCAGCGAGGTAGAAAAAGCAATTTCAAAGGCCATCTAGTCCAACTCCCTCATTATAGACATTAGAAATTGGGGTCTGGGAAGCTCCAAAAACACACACTACAGAATAATTGTCAGAGGCACGATTCGAATCCATATCCTTCCCCTGACAAAAGAGACAGTCCTCTTTTCAGTCAGCCACAATAAAACACTTTTAAATGAAAAACAAACAAACAACTCTTCGGAATTCCTAAATTTATTGCTAATTTGTATCTTGGTAGTGGTTTTTTAAGGGACTTGCAGTACCACTCCAAAGTAGGGGAAAGAAGTATCGGTGGGTCTCCCACAGCTTTGCACTCATTTGGTTCTATAAAAGGGTACCCTCCAAGCAGCATGCAAATGTAACTTCAGTTAATATAAACTAAAGCTATCTCCACACAACAGCTGTGCAAGAGACCAAAGCTAAAATTATTGGTAGTGTTTAATGTATAAGCAATAAAAAAAATTTCTCAAGCCGTATAATGCAGAAAAAAGAAGAAGATATCTTCAACACTCACAAGGGAGGGGGAAAAAAACCCGCATTATCTTTCCATTGAGGAGGCCATAGCCAGGGAAGATCTCATTTTCTCTGGGACTATGTTTAATTGGTAAATGTTGATGGTCTTTCTGAAATAAAAGAGAAACCTATTGGCATTCAACAGATATTTTTCTCCAAGAAAACTATTCTAATTTTATTTCTGGATGTGTGGAAAGGAAAGACAAGCAAAAAAAAAAAACTGAAAAGGCCCAGGAAGGACTTTTAATTTTTATTTTTTGCTAACTGCACAATGGAAAGCATCATCACCAAAGAAACCAGCAGTTTTGCCCAGTGTCATCTTTACAACTGGCCCCACCAGCACAGTACCTAACATCAGAGGCAAAGGAGGCTTGCTACATTGCCCCAGTCTGATGAATGAATGCAGGGCAAACCTTTGCATTTCAGTCATTAAAAGTCCAGATCACAATATCTTCTCAAGGTAGATACTAAGGTCTGGGGGAAGCGGACTTGATAAAACACTGAACAAAGGCATCAGGAAAATGAAGATCCAGAGGCTCCTATTCACGTAGCAATACTGCATATGACTTTGAACCAGTCACTCTCCCTGACAAAGCTTAATTCTATTTAGTAATAATTACAACCTTTTAGAGAGAGCTTTAAAAGTTGCCAAAAATAATATTTTTTACAAAGACTCTAAATACATGGTCTTATTTGATCCTCAAAATCATCCTAATAATTCTTCCTCCTAATGCCCATTTCACAAGGAAGGAAACTGAGGCTCAGGATCACCTAGTCATTGACAAAGGCAAGATTCAAACCTAGGAGTTTCTCAATCCAGTTTTGATGTTCTTGCTATAACATGCTACTTCATGAAAAAAAAAAGTTGTCAAAATATGAACTCTTTAGTCCTTTCTGTCATTTGAGTCTCATAACTCTTAAAGGAAGATGTGATTATCTCCATTTTACATATGAGGAAACTGAGACCAAGGGAAGCTAAGTGAATTTCCTGAGGTCACACAGGCAGTAAGTGATAGGTATAGAATTTGAACCTAGGTCCTGTGACACCAAGTCTAGGTCCCTTCATCACATTGCCTCTATTTTAGCATGTCCATTGGAGAACTTATATTTAATCTAGCAATAAGGTGGGGGAAATGTCTCACCTACAAACACATGACAGAAATCCTTTGAACCAAGTGCCAGAACTCCAGGAGGTGCCAGCCTGCATTCTCAAGCCCACTCGCAATCTTCTTCTCTAAAGGGGGGGGGGGTAGAGGGGCATCACAGGCAGGTGGCTGATTTTGCACAGATGCTAGACAAATGCCATGAAAATATGACAGAAGGTCATGTTTGCATGCAACAGAAGAAGCTCAGAGCAGAAATGTATTGTGAGACATTTCAGGGTTATTTCTATACTTTTAATGGGGAGCAAAAAAGGGACTTGTTCCAATGGGTTTCTGCACGTAAACTCCAGAACTCCAAATGTCCAGGTATATCTGTTCTCTCCTTGAGGAAGTTATTGGCAATTTTTCACATGGATGATAATGCAGTTTGCATTGTGATTTAATTAAAATGGATTAATCTAATAGGTTTCTCTTGACTTCATTTGAAATGATGATGTTTCTTCAAGAAATGGGCTACATATGAAGGGGAAAAATAAGGAGAGAGAACCAGAGAGTCTGCCACAGTGACTGGCTTCCAGTGGGGCTGAGATGGGTGTGTTTCCAAGACATTCTGGAGATATACAATTAAAGATAATATTTTTTCTATATTTCCCATGAGCATATGCTGTGTGTCATGTGGGGGATATATTCAGATTTACTGATTGACTCTTTATTTCCCTACAGATAGATAAGAACGAACATCTCTCATCCCTCTGATGAGAAGGATATAAAGTGGGTCTTCTCAGGGGTAGGCAATTAATTCCCTCCTTCAAGGTTCAGTGCCATCCTTCATGCTTAACTGCTAAATAATACCCCACCCCCAACCACAATAAAGGAATATTTATTGCCCTTCCAAAGTGCCCCTTACCACTGAGAAAGCTCTTTTGACTCAATTCTCCAGATCTATGATTTCATCATATTAGAAACTTCTTGTGTCAAAATACCCTCCGCTGATACAGAAGTAAAATGTCTAATCTCAGAGATTAGCCTCCACCATTGAGCGATGAAAGATTTTCCCAGGATTACATAGCCAGTTTGTGTTAGGGGTGCAACTTGAGCCTGGGTCATTGTGACTCTAATTCCTAGTCCATTATGGAAGAGGGTCTGTAGTTCTCTCTGTGTTTGTCTGTCAGTGATTGGCCGTGTCTCCCTCTCTCTCTCTCTCTCTCTCTCTCTCTCTCTCTCTCTCTCTCTCTCTCTCTCTCTCTCTCTCTCTCTCTCTCTCTCTCTCTCTCTCTCTCTCTCTTTCTCTCTCTCTCTGTCTCTCTCTTTCTCTCTCTCTCTCTCTCTCTCTCTCTCTCTCTCTCTCTCTCTCTCTTTCTCTTTTCTCTCTCTGTCTCTGTCTGTCTCTGTCTCTGTCTCTGTCTCTCTTTCTCTCTCTCTCTCTCTGTCTCTCTCTCTGTCTCTCTCTCTCTCTTTCTCTTTTCTCTCTCTGTCTCTGTCTGTCTCTGTCTCTGTCTCTGTCTCTCTTTCTCTCTCTCTCTCTCTGTCTCTCTCTCTGTCTCTCTCTGTCTCTGTCTCTCTCTGTCTCTCTCTGTCTCTGTCTCTCTCTCTCTCTCTCTCTCTCTCTCTCACACACACACACACACACACACACACAGACACACACGGAATAACAAAATGGAAACAATACTAAGCTTGAATTCATAGCAACTGATTCCCAATACCACCTTTATCATGTATCACCTACATGACCTCAGGGGAATAACTGTATCCCCTGTGTCCTCAGTTTCTCTGTCTGCAAAAATAAAGTAAAGAGTCTAAATGATTTCAAATGTCACTTCTACCTTTAGGTTTGGGATAAAAAATGCTTCACAATCACTCTCATTAGTTTTTCTTCACAATCCCAATGTCTCTGCTCCTCTACTCACAACTCACAATACATTGAGAGATCACCAGTTAAAAAAAAATAGATTTATCACTATTGGTTTCTTTTTATAATAGAAAAAACTTCTAAGCCAGAAATTATACAGAAGTTAGGTAGAGTATTAACAATTGAACTCTGTGGAGAAATGCGAGCCCCCAGGCTCTCATTCTGTTGTTTAGCTCACTAGGATGTGCCATTTTTCATTGATATTCTTTGTCAGAGAGGCCCTGTATGAATAGTCCATAAGGAAAAGTGGAACATTTTTTGGAGCTGCCCTGGAAAATCAGGCCATTTGGCTGCCCTCATGACACATTTGAATGAGAATATCAGGTTCAGAAAATTAGGTCATAACAGACCTAGAGACCTGGAAGTGCTGAGGGAAGTCTAATGTTTATTGTCAGTTTCATGTTAGCAAATGACAAGAACTGTAGTGTTTAACACCGCCATTGGAAGGCTCACTGCTGGCTCAAGCATCTTAATGATCCAATGGGTCTCCAGTGTCTCCAGGACCTAAGAGCTCACTGTGTAGCTGAAATATACAGGAAACAAAAAGGCAGAGGACGAGCTCCATTTTCATAGTTGTTCTTCTCTTTTTAAAGAAAACAAAGATGTTTATTCATCTTTAGGGAAATAAAGAGAAAAGCAGCAAAGCCCAATTGATTTCGGAATGAAGCAAACAAGCTGGGGTGGAGGGAGGCATTACAAATGTGTGGACTCTGTTGCCTGCCCAACACCCTTTGAAGTTCTGATACTCCATTTGATTATTCTTGACATGCTTTCAGAGGTGATAGATATCTCCTTCACTCTACTATAATAAAAAACATTATAACTGACAAACTGAAGCACACATATGTGATAGAGGCATGATGGAATATGTGTTTGTAAATGCAAGTATAATATAAGAGCACATATATGTCACAGATAGATACAGAGAGATAGACAGATGGAGAGATAGATAAATAATCAGACAGACAGACAGATAGATGGATAGACAGACAGATAGAAAAATAGACAGACAGACAGACAGATAGATGGATAGACAGACAGATAGAACAATAGACAGACAGACAGACAGATAGATAGATAGATAGATAGATAGATAGATAGATAGACAGACAGATACATATATAGATGAGAGAGAGAGAGAGAGAGAGAGAGAGAGAGAGAGAGAGAGAGAGAGAGAGAGAGAGAGAGAGAGAGAGAGAGGGGGAGACAGTGAGACAGAGAGAGAGATAGTTGTCTATATTTTTCAAGTGCTGGACCTAGCACCTCAGTGGAAAGAAATCCTAGGCAGAAACTCTCTCTGCCATCCCATATCAGCAATTTGTTTGGAATGTATACTTTTAGATAATTGCCTAGAACAATTACCAAGTGGCAGACAGCTAATATGTAGTAGAGAGATGATATGCACACACTCATGCACACACTATTAAAATTTAAAAACTGAATATAGGTGATTCAGTGGATTGAATGCTGGGCCCCAAGAGTCAGGAACATTCCTTTTCTTGAGATCAAATCTGTTCTCAAATACTTACTAACTGTGTGACCCTGGGCAAGTCATTTAACTGTGCTTGCCTCTTTTTCCTTATCTATAAAAAGGGTTGGAGAAGGAAATGGCAAATGACTCCAGTATCTTTGCCAAGAAAACCACAAACGGATCACAAAGAGCTAGGCACAACTGAAAGAACTTGAGAACAGCAAAAATTCTGTAATATGCATGCAAAAATATGTGTATATGTATGTTGTGTATTCATATATAAGTATATATGAGAGATAGAGATAGAGAATGATATGTACAGTGTCCCAAAAGGTTTAGCTTGTTTACATCCCATATGTGTTTATGAATGTGTATGAAAAAAATATTAAGCATTTATATTCAAAGCAAGATGATGAGTGCTTGGGATATAAATACAAAAGTAAAACAGTCTCTGCCCTGAGGGAACTAACATTCACATAGGGAAAGAGAATATGTGGTGGAACCAAAGCTAGAAACTGTGGTATTCATATAACAGTATTATATGGAGATGTCTGTGTAGTGGCACATGGTAACTTGTGCTGGAGAGAAGCTCACTTAAAGGAATCAAAGGTTTGAAATGGAAGAAAACCAAATTCTAGTAGAAAAGACATAGATGGATGATGAATGGGTGGAGAGAGGGGGGGGAAGAGAGAGAGAAAGAGAGAGAGAGAGAGAGAGAGAGAGAGAGAGAGAGAGAGAGAGAGAGAGAGAGAGAGAGAGAGAGAGAGGAGAGAGAGAGAGAGAGAGAGAGAGAGAGAGAGAGAGAGAGAGAGAGAGAGAGAGAGAGAGAGAGAGAGAGAGAGAGAGAGAGAGAGAGAGAGAGAGAGAGAGGGAGAGAGAGATAAGAGATATCTGTGACCTTAGGAAAAACATTTAATTCATCTGGAACAAAAATACCTATGGTATCAACCTTAAATCAGGTTGCTAATATACATGATTTCAGGAATTTTCATACTAGGTATTCTCTCCACTAAGGTATTATATAAAAATACATCTGTATAATTTACATATGTTAACATATATATGTGGTATCAATTGAATATGACCAACCAAGCCCTGTTTTCAGGTGGAGTTTTACAACCTAAATTTGAACTTTGTGCATGTTTCCTGCCAATGCATCTCCCCTTTCTCATCTTCCATCCAGGACAAACCTCTGTGTGCTTATATTGCCATCTAATGTGATTTTTTTTGTCTGCTTGCTTTGCAGCATAATAAAGCTCTTGTACACATCAGTTACCTGACTACCATTTCCTGTAACTGTCTGAACTATGAGACCAAATGAAGCAGCACGCATATATGAAAGTGTATATGAATATAGTATATAAAAGCTACATAGCTTTGCGTTATATATACTCTATGCCTCTCCACATAAATATGTGTCATATATAATATGTGCACATATATTTATACATGATCTATTCATAGAGATTTCTTTTCTAGAACCATAGGTAATCTAACTCCTAGGTGAATACACAGCAAATCCAATAACACCAACTCAAGATTTAACTTCACTACATGGCTTTGGAACTGCCCTATATTTTGCCTTTTGGTCCACATTCCATTTTCTGGAAAATAACATTTTGAAAAATCATCTAGAGAAACATTCAGATTTCTCCTTTTGACAACAAAGAACACTGGCATATTCCGAGAGTCGTGGTGTCTCCAGTGACTGAGATGCCAAATGACCTGGATGATCCCTGAGGTCCATTCCACCTCTGAGATTCTTAAACTCTTCATCATAGTCAATGGCAACAAGTGCCTTGGTCTGTCTTTATGTTCAGCATGGTGTGGTGAACAGCAGCAATCAGTCACTTCCAGCCATGTCCACAGGACAATATTTCATAAGAAACTTGCATTTTCAATATCTAGATTTGGCACAGATCAATATTATAGTTGTGTTATCAGGCCAAAATGAAATGTCAGGAAGGATTTAACTGTAGGATTCTAGCCACAGGGGTGAAATGAGATAAATGAATTTCTAACTATGAAAATTTGGTTCCAACCTAGTGAAAAGAAGCATCCAGGCTGAAGGGTCACAATTTTTCATGAAAATGCTGACATTTCTACCTGGGTGACCTACCATATAGAACTTAACCATTCTAGACCTCCTTTTCTCACCTTTAAAAGGAAAGAGTTTGATTAGATGACCTTCAAACTCTCTTATGACACCAAATCTAAGACAAAGAAGATGTTCAATGTCACTTGTTCCTCATATCATATCTATGTGAGATATTTTTCTCCTAAACTTGCAGATGAAGAAACTGAGGCTCATATTATTTAAACAATATCCCTTGTGGTCAAAGAATTCAGAAGTGTCAGACTTGAAACCAGGCATTCCCTAATTTTCAAGTTAATTCTCTTTCTAATCAAACCTCCCTTCTCCATCAGTCCTCCTGCCCTTGTCAGCATCCCCTATTTTCTTATTTTCAATATCTTCTAAAGCCATCTTACAAACTTCACAGAGGTAGAGGAGTGTACCATCACTTGGAACCATTTAGTAGATACAAATCATCTCCAACATTTTTAAATTTTAAATAATTTTCATGCCTATGCCCACTTTACCATAATAGTGGCTATTGTATAATACTTTCTTTTTTCTATCGAGAACCTATTAATTATAAGATATATAGATAGACAGACAGAAAGATGGATAGATGGATGGATGGATGGATGGATAGATAGATAAATATATAGATACATAGATAGATAAATACATACCTACCTACATAGATACATAGGTAAGTCAATCAACTGAAAATATTTAAATTAAGGAAATTAATTGAATATATTCAATTTTATATGTATATATATACACATACCCATGATAACCAAGATGTCTAAAGAATAATGTCCAAAAATCTAGTAAGATTCTTAAGTGGATTTATATTTTATTGATGACCATTATATATGCATTTGGGGTAGGGACAAGAAGTGATTATATTGGGAAATCCTAAGGAAATCTAGGGAAATTCTAGATTAGTAAATATCCTTTATTAATGTGGGTCGGGACTTCCTCTGCAATTAATATGATCCCAAGACACTGGGCAGTTACGGAATTGCTCAGGTTCACATATCAATTACATGTCAGAGGCATAACTTGAACTCAAGTCTTCCTGAGTCTGAGACTAGCTTTCAATGTTCTATACTTCTCATATGAATATAATTCCCATGGCATGTACATAAATGTGGAAAATAGTGATCTATATACCTCTTTTGGATTTCCCTCTCCTCCAAGTAAATTACTCAGATCTGTAACCTCAGCATCACCTCTGACTCTTTCTCTCTCACCTCATGAAAGCCAATTGGTACATCCTGTCCAAACTCCTCCTACATCTCTTCAACTTGTCTTCTTTTTTTATTCATATGACCATTGTCTTGAGAAATTTAGGACTTTGCCACCTCTTACTTCTATTATTGTACTAGTCTCTCTAAACTGGTCCCACTTTTTCCATTCTCTATCCTCTCTCATTCATTTTTAAGAATCATTTCCCATGCTAAGAGTTCATTCTTCCCTCATCTTTGTTTTTCCTTAATTCTTCTCTTCATTTGAGGTTCAACTCAGGGGCTACCTCCTCTTTAGTAACCTTTTTTACTTACAACCACAGGGATTAACGTTCTCTCACTGCAATTTACTTTTGATGACATATAACTATGTACATACTATACTCACATTATTCTGATTTTAACCACATTTACTAATATATGGAATACTTTAAGTTTTACAAATCACTTACTATCTCAATTGATCCTCACAACAACAAAAACCCACTTTACAAATGAGGAAACTGAGGTAAAATGGCTCACCCAAGATCACATACCTGCTAAGAATCTGAGGCAAGATGTTAACACAGGTTATCCTGGTTCCAATTCCAGTGTTCTATTATGCCACCTAGCTGCTTCTCTGTTGTAGAATATGAGCTCTTCAAGGCTAGGGATAATCTTTTTGTTTGTTTGTTTTGTCTTTGTATCCCTAAGACCTTAGCACAGGGGTTTGGCACATAGTAAGAATATATTGAATGTGTGACATATTGCATATTCAGTTTACAGATATTATGTCTATTCACTTAGCTATTATTATTCACCGATTAATTTACAAATTATATTATAGGCAAATACCAGTCAAGATAACAACATGGCATCATTGTGGACCACTGAGGGATCTTCTGGAGAGAGCAACAGTATAGGCAAAGCCTAAGACTAAGACTTGGGTTTTTTTTACCAAAAGGAGAGGAGAGAGGATTTAAATTTTTAAAGAAAGGGAAAGAGGAAGTAGGAAGAATAGAGATTAATTCTAGGGCTTGATCTCATTATTGGGGTTGATTTTTGTAAATCATTAAATTTTATGCTATTGAAAAAGAAAAGAAAAGGAATGAAAAAATTACTGAAGAATAATTTAATAATATGTTGCTAATGTTAAATGTAATTCTACTCTCTCCATAGACATTGGATTTGGTCAGATTTTAGAGGATATTTTCACTTTTTCTCTCTTCCTGAGGTACACTTTGTGGAATGGTTTAGTAATTTTCTTACACAATGTTAAGAGAACCTTCTAATATATCCCTGGGACAGCTAGGACTAGAAATAAGAATCCCTGAGACTGGAGTTTTGATAAAATATTCTAGTTCTATATAAAAGACAATTACTGTCTAAAAGTATTTTATTTCAATAGAATAGTGATCTGCACCCCTGACTTCATCTGTCTAGGGAACTCCTTGGGGCAACTAGGTGGCGAAGGAGATAGAGTCCTGGACCTGTGTTCAGGAAAATTCATTTATATATAAGTTCAATCTCTTCTTAGACACCAACTGTATGATCTTGGGAAAGTCACTCATTTTGTCTCATTTTCTTCATCTATTAAACGAGCTTGAGAAGGAAATGGCAAACCTCCCCAATTAGTTTTCCCAAAAAAACTCCAAATGGGGTCATGAAGAGTCAGACTTGACTGAAGTGATAGAACAACAAAAGGGAATTCCTAACGTGGAAAATCTCTTCATTAACATACATCAGCCCCTATTCCGGGATTTATCATCTTAGGGAGTTCCCTGGAGGTGGTAAGAGTTTCAGTGACTTGCCTGTGTTCACATGTGTTGAGTACAATGTGAACTGAAGTCTCTTCACCCATAAAGGTCACTTGATCACAACCCACTGTCTATCCCATGTAACCTTTAGGAAATAATGCAGTAGTAGTTTTCATGGACCTGGGGTCTCCTCTATGCCACAGAGAGGCATTAGAGTAGGACCTGGTTAGAAAATCTGGTAGGACACAACTGCAAAGAGTATTGCATTTATTTTATTGCCTTTAATTTAATGCTCCATTTCTTGGAAAAACATCACCATCGTCATTAATTAGCATTTATTGAGTGCCCATGGATTGGGCAGCCTTGGACCTGCCCCATTGAAACAAATCTTGGAATCAGGAGTGATGCTTTTCTTAACAGAACATGACACAAATAATCCATGGAAAACAGCTCCTCCTTTTCCCCCAAAGTTGCCCTGAAAATCAAGCAAGTAGGAAGTGAGTCCCCCCTGACCCCCTTTGGCAATGTATTAATGCTTTTAGGCCACAAGTTACTATTTAGTGCAATGGAGCATAAATTTACAAAATGGCCTCCAGTAATGTGTAAGAATTAATGTACCACTAAAAGGTAAGCAATTTACTCCCTAATCACTGCCTGGATCTAGTACCGAAAGGAAGAGAGGAATGAAAGATAATATTATATCGGAAATCTTTCCCTCCAAAAAAAATTCATTGAATGTATAGACTTGCATAAAGATCTTTGCTACTTAAAATGTTCGATTCAGATAGCTTGCTTAAGGAATTTGTTTGTATGATGGTTTGACTACTCAGTCATATTAGTAATGAACATGTAGGCATTCGAATAAATAAGGGAACATAGCAGCATCACACACTGAAAACTGGAAGAGGCACAAAGACCATTGAGTCCAATTTCACAGATGAGGAAACTGAGACACAAAAAAATTATTTGTCTAAGATCACACCGACTTTAAAATTTTCTCTTACTGTAAGTCCAATTCTCTATCCATTACAACATATTGACTTTCATCAATGGTGCATAGCTCAGGACCTTTGAGATCAAAGGAAGAAGTGATTTACCTAAGGTTACACAGATGGGCAAGAGCCATAAGCTGAATGCAGGTCTTCAGAATCAAATCTAGGTCACTGTCCACTCTACCACTTTGACCTCTTATAGCTCCAACTTTGGATACATGGCAAGCGGCCAGCCCACAGAGAGAATGTTTATTGGATAAGTTATTTCACTACCAGGCTTTTCTAGAGGTCCTGTGACCCTAAAAGGTCTTGGTGAACTTCTTTCATGGAAAGATAAGAACCAACAAGCATTTGTTAGGAGTTTATTATAGGGTAGACATGGTGTTAGTACTGGGAACACAAATACAAGTATAAAAGAAAAAGAGTCCTTGCCCTCAAGGAGTTTAAATTCTAAAAGCAGAAGTCAACACAGAAAAAGGAGCCAAATCGGGTAGAGGGTCAGGAAATAACAATGGGGAGATGGGAAATGTCACAGTGGCAGTCTGGAGGGGCAAAAGTAGTTTTGGAAGAATAATGAATGATGCGCTGGCCTGACCTATTGGAATCCATTAAACTTCCTGAGCCTGGGAATAACATTCACTTGAAAGCTACATAGAAGGGAGACTAGAGAGGGCAGAATGTAGAGTTAAGGAAACCCATCAGGATGCTATTGCAATAGCCCCAATGAGAGGTGAAGAGAGATTGAATTTGGATGGTGGTCCTGTGAGTAAAGAGAAGGGAACAGAAAGAAGAAATGTGGAGGGAAAATCAACAAGGCTTGGTGGCTGTTCTCACTCATTTCAAAAGGTATCATGCTATGAAATACAAACTTTTTGCTCCAGAGTGCAATTTACTTAGAAAACAGAGGCTACCTGTTACCTGATTTGGCCACGATTTTTAAAAATCATTCATAAGCTTCTGAGTATGGCTCTGGTCTCTCTGAGTCCCTGGGAATTAAATCAGCATCAATATTGAGACATTAGGGGTCTTACTGAAAGCTCCGTATCGACCTGAGACCAGTATCTTGCAATGTGACAAGCCTGGAAGCTCTCAGCAGCTATAATATTTGCCCTCACACTAATGATAGAAGAGTAAGGGAGGGGATTCTTCTTCACCCTGGGATTTCTATTCAGGTTGAATTTTCTTTGTGATCATCTGTATGTCATGGTCAATAAAAAGCATATGGAAGGAGCCATCCCTGCCAATCAAAAGCTAAGCACAATGAAACCAGAAATGCTGAGAAGTCTTGGCTTAATTATTTATTTATTGTATCACCCACTTTCTTTACCCTTAGAAAAGATTGTCACAAAGACCTCTGAAGGGTGACAGATGAATTGATCAATATTTGAAAGCAAAGAGAATCTCCATATACTCAGTTGGTCCATGGGTGTCAAATTAGGAAAATATCTATAACCTCTGTACCAAGGGAGGAATTGCCTGAATAGAAGAGGCATTATGGGTCACTTTAGACTGGGAAGATTGCTAGATTTATAAGGGAAGACTCTGGACTCAACTCTTGTTTCTGTTACTACTGTAGTAGCAGTAACTTTGCAGAAGTCTTTTAAATTCTCCAGGCCTCAGTTTCCCCACCTGTAAAATTATTTCTGAGGTATCTTCTAGATGTTAATCTAGAATTGTAGGAGATCAAAGTTGAAATTGTTTGAAAGTGACATCCAAGAGTGACTATGGATAAGAAATGTACATGAAACTAAGATCTGCCATGAGGGAAATAATGCTCCTCAATATTACTTCCCATTGAAATGCAAAGCAATGTGAAAGCACAGTACATCTGGATGCATCAGTTCATACCCTGATTCTATGAGCCTGATTGATTCTCACATCCACATGCCTTCATGCAAACACAATGATGACTTCTGGTCATTTCATCTGAGTTTCTCAGCATGCCCTTTTGGCCTCTGGTGTCCAAACTGCTTTCTGTTATTTCAGCACATTGACAGTTGTTAAATTTGGTTCATTCGGTGTCCTGTCTTGTCATCCCTCTATGTCTCACTGTCCTTAAGATTAATAAAAGAGGAAAGAACAGAGCATAGACAATGTAATGTGACACGATGCAGCAAAATCAGAAAAATAAGAGTTGGAGATTCTATTTCTGACCTTCCCAACAATTGCAAATATCTGAAACAAATCAAATTTCATGAAATCACTCACACCTCTAACATGATTAAGAGGTGATTCCATTGTCTTTTGATCCTTCCCTTCCCAATCCAAAGACTATTTGATTCAAGTGACAAAGAGGCACAATGTGATTAGTTGAAAATCAGCCCCAGAATCAGGGAAACTTGACTTCAAATGTTTCCTCTACAACTATTAATGGTGTTTCCCTTGGGAAGACAAAACATTTTGTTCTTAAATGATTGTAAAAATGGAATTACAAATGAATTGCTGATCCACCTTAATGGAGTTTCCATACAGGGATTATATCTCAGACAGATCTGAACAATAACAATAAAAAGGTAGTGATTATATTTCCTACTTTGGTTTTTCTTCCACTTCCCTTGGTTCCATTATGCTCAAGATACAAAGAGGAAGGTCCCTGGTATGTTGGCTAGATTTCCTAGGAAGTAATTTATGGAAGGATATTAACAAGATTCTAAAAAGTGAAAATATGGTGAGATAGAATGTTCATCGTTGGAAGGAGGCATTGCCCTGGATGACGTTATGGATGCATGGAAGCAATGAATGATATTATCATTAGGCAGGTAGTAAGCACAATGCTTAGAGCACTGGTCCTGGATTTAGGAAGACCTGAGTTCAAATTTAACCCCAGAAAGTTACTATATTACACTACACAGTCACTTAACTTCTGTCATCCTCAGTTTCCTCATTTGTCATGTGGGAATAATTATAGCCCCTATGTCCTAGGGTCATTGTGAAGATCAAATAAGAAAATAACTGTAAAGTACTTAGCAAAGTGCTTGGCACATAGTATGTGTACATTAATGATGGCTATTATTATGATCATACTTCAAGGAGCATTCTTTGGTGTATTTATGTGTCGTCTTTTTCCTCTGCCATTGTTTAAACCAAGAGAATATCTTAATAGTAACATATCATTTTTGAGCAGAACCAGGATAATGTACACAATAACAATAATATATGATGATCAATGATGAATAACTTAACTATTATCAACAATGCAAGTATCCAGGATAATCCTGAGTTAATGACCAAAAAAAAGGGATCTCCACCACCATAGAAGATGGAATCCAAATGGAGATTGAAGCATATCTTTATTCACTTTATTACCTTCTTGACTTTTTCTCTACTGTGGGCAATATGTCTTCTTTCACAAAATGACAAATATAGAAATATGTATCATATGAAAATATGTGTACAATTTATAACATAACATTTGTCTTCCTTGTGGGGGAAGTGAGCATGCATTACAAAATGTCAGAAAATGAGCATTAAAATTGTTTTGGCATGTAATGTGGAAAAAAACATAAAATTTAAAAATATTAAGATATTTTTAATCATATCAGTTCCTCCTGGCTTCAAAATAGGATATCTGTTGTTTTCATTGTTTAATTTTTTACTTTGTAGCCAAAGAATCAAACAGAATTCTTTGTACATACAAGGTGATTAGGAGAATTTGAATTAAAGTGTCATTTGTCTGTTGGACTATCTCTTTAAAAAAATCTTACATGATAACCAGTTAGCTAAAGTTGGCATAGAACAAATATTATAGCTCAAAAAGTGAAAAGTAATAAAGAAGTAATTTAGTCCAATCTGTTCAGTATACAGATTAGGAAACTGAGGCCCACTGAGCTTAAGTGACATGCCCAAGATCTTACAATGGCATGCTGCTCTGTAATTAAGTTTCTGTAGCTCTAAATTCATCTCTCTTTCCATTATATCATGCTGATATGCCAAGCTTCTCTTTAATATCAACTTACTATGGTACTCTTTAATATCAACTTATCCCCTTCTCTCTTTTACATTCATGAATTATTGCCTGTACCAAATTTCCAGTAGTTCAGCATCTGGGGCATTAGTCTATCTTCTTTCTCCATCCTTTCCTTTTATCCTTTCCTTCCTACTCATCAATCTCCCTCCCTTCATCAAACCATTCTATTCCTTCTTTGCAAGTATTCTACAACAACTTTCTAAACTATATCTAAACATCAACACCAGAGTCAGAAAGGAGAGTTAATTGAGTTTGGGAGGAACCCATTTTAAATGCATGAAGTATATAATTTATAAATTTAACGTTAAAGAACAGTTTTATTTATTCTATTTAATCTTTGGTAATGCCACAACAATGTATCATCTCCACTGAAGATTGGGGCTAGAAATGTGGACAGGAGGATGGTTAAGAAAGAAGAGGAATGGCTTTTTTAAATGATGAGAAAAATTTTTGAATAAATAAAGTGGTGAGACTTTGATGTTATAATCCTATCAAATATTTGTAAAGAAGGTATATTTCTGAAATGCTTAGCAGTGACTCAAAGTAATTTATTCTTCAAAATGGGTTAGATATTTCCTCTTACAATCTTGATTTCTCTGTTTGCTTCTCTCTGTTTTTATTATAGATAACGCACAGCTATTCTGCAACTTATCTTACTGAGTATCTAATTATTCCCAATTATAGAAATAAACATGAATGTGCCTTAGCTACAGAACACCTACTGCCTCCAAAGTTATCATGATCATCCAATACTTTCATCTCACTCTGCCTTAGGATTCCACCATCAAAAGCACTCTCTGCCCTGACCATCATCTCATCACATCATTCTGAGCCACAGCTTCCTTTTCCACCTTCTTATATATCAACCCTGCCACTCACTCCTTCCTGCATCTTAAGTTGCCCCCTTCAGAAACAGGCAACAATCCATTTCAACTGAATAGTCCCCTGGGGAGAAGGCTGTGCTAGTTTGAAGAGCCATCTCCTTGGAGGCCAGAGGCAGGGTTTCTGCCTTCTTCACAAAAAAAGTGACCCACATCTCCTTATTTTTGTCACAGCACTCTTCTGACAGATCTGACCTCCTTTACGGTTAGCCTATGAGGATTACAGACAGTGGCAGCAAAAGTCCCACAGTAACTCAGAAGAAAGGTCTCTTTTAAGCACCAGACATTATTTTTTTTGCTCCCATTAAATTCAAGCCACTCTTTACCTTCAGGCTTGCCAGCATTCTCTGAGCTTCCAAATTTTAGCTATCAAACACTAAAATACTCCACGTGAAAGAGAAAGTAATAGGTTATCACGGATTCTCACCGTCTACTGCTGATGTCTGATAAGGTCAGTCCTAACCTAGGTGTATGGCAGAAATATTTGGTTGGCAAAATCAAAATGCAGCATTTAGATGACATTATCATGATATTTGGGATCCATGAACACCTATGAATTTATTGTTTAGCAGCCACATGGCATCCCCAAATGATGATAACTCAATATTCAGAAACAAAAATCAAGAAGGATTGCTATCATCTTCTTCATTTAACTGGCACTGCCCAGAGAAGCTGATGACCACTGAAAAAGGTTATGAACTCCTCTTCCTTCTCCTTTCATGAATGGCGGGGAAGGTAAGTTGGGGAGGGGGCAATTTTTAAAATGTCAAATGACTTAGCTAAGTTCACAAGGTTAACAGCAAAGTCATTTCTTTCCTTTATCCAGAAGACATTTAGCAAGTCATTTCAATACCAAATAAAAGTTTCATTTCTCTCTCAGATCAAATCTCACACCTTGTAATTCCCTTCAGATTACAAATCACCTAAGGTTCTGTGTTATGCCAAAACATGCTGAATTTTATCTGTTGTTTAATGGTGCTAGGGAAATAAGACTTTCATTCATTTCTGAGCTCTCTTCTCCATGGTGACCAAAATAATATGTGAACCTTAGAACTTTAATGTCAAAATAGAATTGCTAGAGTAAAAGAGATTGGGTCTGGTCATGTTCTTTTTCAAATTCCTAATAATCTACTTATCCCATAGGAAAGTTTATCATATGTTTCCACCACCAGTTATACAACAATAACGCCTCAAATTCTTTCTCAGGCCCTGAATGTTTTTTAACCTCTCACAAGCCCCATATTTCTGTCTGAAAGATATTTCTATTTAAATGTCTACCAATTTAAAAAATATCCCTGCCTTTATCTGCACTCATCATTTTACCCTACAAGCTGTTGCTAGTTTCTATTTTTAACAATACATGGTGTGACTATGGACCTGTTGTTTAATTCTTCCATGCATATAAGCTATCCATACAAAATTCTTTGATAAATCCAAACACAGACATAACTTTGCTTAATAATCTTTTGATGATCCTTATCAAGTCAGGCATAAACTAGACATAAACTAAAGAAACAACATTGCAGAATGAAAAGAAAGCCAACCAGTCAGCCTTGAAAGTAGAAAAACATGGATTCATATCCCTTATCTAATGTTTAATGGCTTTGTAACCCTAAACAAAACATTCAATTTCTTAAAGTCTCAGGAAAGGGCATAGCTAGATGGTTCAGTGGATTGAGAGTCAGGCCTACAGACAGAAGATCCTGGGTTCAAATCCAGTCTCAGACATTTCCTACCAGTGTGATATAAGGAATAGAGAAGGTACCAACTGTCATTTGAAGAAATGATTTTCTCAGTGTTTGACATTAGTGAAATCACAAATCTGGTTCCTATCCCTTTCAAGGTCTTCCTGTATGATGCCAATAGATAAGTCATTAAACCTTTCTGGGTCACAGTAGCTGCCTTTAAATATGTTATACATTTAATGCAGATTTTCATTGATGGAGATGGTTTCCATACTAAAAGTTCTCTTAAAAAGAAGGAAGGAAGAAACAACAAAGGGAAAGAAAAAGAAAGAGAGAAAGAGAAAATAGCAGCAGCAATAGCAACAGCAGCAGCTATAGTAGTCATAGTTGTAGACATAGTAGTAGTCATAGTAGTAGAAGTAGTAGTAGTATTCACTTTATGCAATAAACTCACTTGTCACCTTTCCTCTTTCCTCATCTTTTAACTCAGTAGGCATCAATGAAGGATTCCACCAGAAAGTTCTAAGCTTTCTTTCTTTTCTTTTCTTTTTTCATATTCTATCTCTTCCTCTTCTTTCACCAACCTGGACCAACCCCCATGGACCAAATGTAATCAGCTTCTAGTTAGTGTCTTTGCCTACAGGCTTTTCCCCTGTAAGTCAATTAAAAAGTCCTTATTGATTATCCTTCATATGCCTGTCCCTTTGCTCAAAGCCTAAACAAACTTAAAACATAATCTATGTTCCCCCCCAAGGAGTTGGTATTCTATTTGTAGGGAGAGCATACATATGGAAAATAATTAGTAAAGAAACTGGTCATGTCTTCAATATAGAAAGGTTGAGGAAAAGAGCATATGATAAGATAGCAATTGACAAACATACACAATAAGTCCAAAGAGTAGAAAGAGAATAAAGTAACAGGTTTGGAAGGCATCAAGGAAAGATTCTCTTGAGTTGGGCTCATCAGAGAAAAAAAGAATCTCAAAATTGCCAATTATTTCATCTCATAGTAGAGGGGAACAAATGAACATTCTGGAACATATCCAAGGAGTAAACATCAACTATGATCTAGGCATCATTTTATATTTTTTTATTAGCACCAAACTTAGAAATGTCTAGTTTCATGGAGTCAGGTTTTTCTTCTAATTCTACTCATTGCTTTTAAATATGCCCTTGGTTTCAAGCGCAGCATATATGATCTATCTTCACCATAACAACCTTTCAAGTAATTGCAAACAGATAACTTAGGATAATAGATTAAAGTGAACTTAAAGACCAAAAAGCACACCCAATCCCCATTTTTCAGTTAATAAAAACTAAGATACAGAGAGGTTAAGTGACATATACAGAGTCATACATCTGTGGCTGGATGTTGCTATTATAGGTCTAAGATGCCTGATTTGGTTCTACCATGTGCCTTAAAATTCCCCTTCAACATCCTTTGTTTGAACCTTTAGATTCAAGTGTTTTGGAGATTCATCCTTACTTCCTTCTGGACTCATATTCCACTATAAACACATTCAAATTTCATGGAAGTTGGTAGCCTCAGACTACCTAGTTCAGGAAGTCTAGAAATTCATCTCTAGCATGTACACAGGGATCCCTTCTCTTCTCCCACCATACTTCCTCACTTGAACTCATCAGCTCCCACAGATTAAATTACTTTGTCTTTGCTGATGACACTCAGATCTACTTTTACTGCCCAAACCACTCCAACCTCTTATCTCCAAATGCCTTTCATTCATTTGTAATTGGATGTTCAACAGATGTCTTAAACTCAACAAGTCCTGAGAATTTATTATCTTTCTCCCTAAGACCTTTCCTCTTCCTAACTTCCCTGTTACTGTACAAGATAAGATTATCTTTCCAGTCCCCCAGGCTCCTGACCTGAATGTCATCCTCAACTTCACTTTACCTCTTACTCTCCCTTCATCCCTATATTTAATCTGTCAAGAAGGTCTTTTGCTTTCACCTTTGAATCATTTCTTCAATAGTGTCCCTCCTTCTGTTCTCTGATATAGGCACCGCCCTCATATAAGCCCTCATACCTTAATTCTTGGACTGTTGGAATACTCTGCCCTACTCCAATCCAACCTCTACTGAGCTATTAAGGTGATTTTCCTAAGGCACAAATCTGACCTTGTCATTCCTCTACTTAATAAGCTCCAGTGGCTCTCTTTCACTTCTGGGATCAAAAACAAATCCTGTTTGCAATCAAAGTGCTTGATAACCTAGCCCTTTTCCCTCAGCCTTCACACCTTTCCAGAACCCCTATACCTTCTCTCCTGCCACATATCTTCAGGGAAGTGACACTAACCTTCTTGTTATTCCACAAACAGAGGCACTCCATATCTTGGCATCAGGCATTTTTACTGACCTCCCCCATGTCCATAATGTTCTCCTTTCTTGTCTTCTTGTTTCCCCGACTTTCTTTAATTTCCAACCAAAATCCCATCTCCTAGAGGAAGTCTTTCTTAACCACTCTTAATTCTAGTGCCTTCCCTTGGTTAATTATTTCCAATGTATTCTGCATATAGATGGTATATTTTGTTTGTCTTGTCTGCCCCATTAGATCTTAAGCTCTTTCAGGGAAGGAATTGTCTTTGTCCCTTTCTATATCCCATTACTTATCATGGTTCCTGGTACATATTAGTTATTCCCTGGAAGATGATTCCAAGGGGCAGCCATGTGACTCAGTTGATTGAGAACCAGGCTTGGAGATAGAAGGGCTTGGCTTCAAATTTGGCCTCAGACACTTCCCAGCTGTGGGACCTTAGGCAAGCCATTTAACCTCCATTCCCTAGACCTTACTATTCTTCTGCCTCAGAATGAAGACACAGTATTGATTCTAAAATGGAAAGTAAGAGGTTGTGTGTATGTGTGTGTGTTTTAAATGATGCCATTTATGTCCTTTTCCACAGGTTTTTTCTGTCTCACATTTGTAAATACCCAATGTACCTTTATATTAGATGCCTCCTCATGCCCACAGGAACTTAATCTTTTTAATTTTCGACATAAGCAAGACTAATCTAGTAACAATGACATTGGCAGCCAATCTTACCTATTAAATAAGTAGGTAACCAAAAGGAAACAAACACATCCACTCTGACTCCCACACCCTTATATCCCTATCTCTTAGAGCTGTGTTGGTGAAGGCGTGGAATATGTACCCAGGCATGCTGGAGGGGGCTGCTCCATTTCCCCTCTCCACCACACCTGAAGACAATTTTTACGTGCCCTGCCTCTCTGCCCAGCAACGTGAGCACTTCCTCCCTCCCCTCTCAGGGGTAATGCAGGGGGCTCAGGCATCTTAAAGGTGCATTTGGGGCATTTGATCTCTAAAAGGTTCGCCAATGCTGCCTTAGACTATGTCAAAAAGCTAGAGAATATGGTAGTAAGATTTTCTGTTACCCAAGTTATGCCAGCACAAAACTGATATCCATTAGTTTATGAGAAGCACTTGTATTCTGAATGCAATAATGCAAAACAGCACTTTAAAGACATAATATCTTTTGAAGCGGATAGGTCTGGGACAAAGTTTTTCCACCTCGAAATACGGTTTGCCTATTTCTTTATCATTTAATTTATTAACAATAATTATTTCTAAATGTTCAGTCATTCTGCCAGTTTCAGTATCCTAGAAATACTCAATGGAAAATGATAACACATACTATCAGAAATGCCCATCAGCCACCAGCCTTGAATGCAAAGGCCTCTGGCTGTTGCAGACTTAATGGTCATGCAGAAGCTCATTGCGTGGTTCAGAAAAGAAATTGTGATGATGAGGTGCCTGCCACTTCTAATATTGTCTCTGATTTGGAAGTCAGGCAGCCAGGAAGATCTGATGGGACACTCGCAGGAAATTGAGAAATGTTGAGTCCCCTGGACATCATAGGCATATTTTCCTTTGGTCTAAATCTTCAAAGCTGCAATGTAGGGACAGCTAATGGCCTGTGAGTCAGTCAATTATAGCAATGGATGCCTTTTAGACATGATTACCCCCAGGACACTAGAAATTACCCAACTTAGACACAGGAAAACTACCTTCACATTTACATTGTCCCTTAGGGTTTGTAAAATACTTTCTTCATTCATAACCCTGTGGGTAGATAATAAGGTAATGAGAGGGAGCATGAGAGCATGCTGTAGGGGCCAGAATACTCTACTTGGGCATGGGAAGACCTGAGCTAGAATCTGAGCTCTGATGTTTGCTAACTGCTTGACCTTTGGCCAAATCAGTCCCTGACATTCAGCATCCCATCTGTATAATGGAGATGATCAAAGCTGTAGCCTTCACATCACACCACTGTTGTGAGGTTCAGTCAAGATAATGTAAACGAAGCACTCTATGAAACTTAAAGTGATGAAGGATGATTGGATATTTATTTGTGTTTCGTCTTAAAGTAAGTATTATTCCAGACAATGGAGGAAAATCTGTGCAAAGACATAGAGAAGGGACACTGAAACTTGTGTGTGTGTAAGAAATAGTAAGTCATATGCAAGAAACAGGAAGCAGGCCAGTTGGGTCAAAGCGAAGATATTCTTACGAACATGTTGGACATTTTGCAGATGAGGAAATGGAAAGATGAAGAGCTAATGAGTATCT
Source organism: Monodelphis domestica (assembly GCF_027887165.1). Taxonomy (NCBI): domain Eukaryota; kingdom Metazoa; phylum Chordata; class Mammalia; order Didelphimorphia; family Didelphidae; genus Monodelphis; species Monodelphis domestica. The sequence continues at coordinate 35,898,174 of NC_077234.1, read as the reverse complement.
AAAGTCGGATTCAAAGCCAGATGCTAGTTACGAGAGCAGGGCTGGATGTGAACCATCACACTGCTGGCTTCTCAACATAGACATTTGAAATCACCATCATTGCTTCCTACATTTCCTTTTCTTCCTTTAAAATTCTCTGATTTCACTCATGTAGAAAAATTGCCAATAATAAAACACTTTATACTAATGTCGATTGGCACCTTTTTTTTTCAATTCACAGTCTTAGAGTGTTATCCAGGAACAAAGGGTTAAATGATGTTGTGTATGGTCCCACAAGCAAAAATAGAACTTGCACTTGGGCCATCTTGACTCCAAGACCAGGTCTTTATGGACTCTACCATGGTTGCCTCTAATATACTCTCTTAGCTTAATATAAAGAAACTTAAATGTTTGTGTCTCTAGGACACAGAGTATGTGGGAGGGGTGGAGGTAAGATGCACATCACTTGAGCCTGAAGGCAACTTCTAGAGATGTCGTGTGTATATCCCAGTTTATAAGACAGAATGTCTCAAGTGCCCTAGGATAGTTTGTGATTTTTGAGACTCGGTGATGAGCCTTTCTGTGAAGGAAACAATTGTTTTGGAATGTGATTAATCACCACATAATTTATCTTCTTAGTAAATGATTTATGGGGTAGCAAGGTGGCACGGTGGATAGAACACTGACCTGGAGTCATGGAGATTCATCTTCCTGAGTTCAATTCTGGCCTCAACATTAATTAACTTTATGACACTGGGCAAGTCACTAAATTCTATTTGCCTCAGTTTCCTCACCTGAAAAATGAGTTGGAGTAGAAAATGGGAAACCACTTTAGAATCTATGCCAAGAAAATGTCAAATGCGGTCACAATGAGTCAGACATGATTGAAAAACTAGATGTATCTATATGTTAGGAATGTTTACACCTGGTCTCTATAATGCACTCATTCTTCCCTTCTTTTGTACCATCTCACTGATGCTTTATATTTGCTTTTTTATATATATAAATGTCAAAGAACTTGGATTCCAATTCTATTTCCGATAATTTACTACGTAGAAGCCTTGATGATCACTTAATATTCCTCTGTCTTAGATTGCTTATTACTAAATGAGTTTGGGTTTCAACAGCTTCTTAGATTCCTTTCAACTCTGTCTATGAACCTGAGTTGTATCCCTCCAGGAGAATGCTTTAGACTCCAAGGGCAGGAGAGCTCTTTCATTTGTATATTTGAATCCCCAGAACCTAGCACAATATCTATGTGTAGCAAAGTGAATTAAATGGTTGACTTATCAGAATAACCCATATCGAATACAATGTTGAGAAAGATGCCTGTCTAAAATATCCTTCACTGTGACCTTGAAATTCCAGGTTTGTTTCAAGTCTCAACTCCAGCACAGATTTAAGGTCTTTCCTGGTCTTCTTGGCTACTTGTGTCTTCCTCCCAGGATTACTTTATATCTGTTTTATATATTGCTGTCATCCTTTCTATTGAAACAGTAGCTTCTTAAGAACAGGGATTGTTTCATTTGTTTTTGTGTTTCCAGCTGAAGAGCTGTCATCAGTAAATATTTATTAACCACCTACTACGTGTCACTGTGCTAAGCACAGGATATAGAAAGAAAAGGCAGAAAACAGTCCCTGCTCTCAAGGAGCTTTTGGTCGAATAATGGTGACAACATACCGGCAACTATGTGGGTCAACTAGAGACAGTCTAAGAGGGAATACTCCAAGATTAAGAAAGACGGGGGAAGACTTGATGCTGAAGACTGGGTTGAAAATTGAAGGAAGCCAGGAAAGCCAGGCATAGGGGAGAACCAGTGAAAATGCTATTGGAGGGACTGGATCCCTCCAATCCAGAGTCTGGATCCAAGAGTATGTGATGGGTGGGAAAGGTGTAAGAAGACCATAAAGGGAGAAAGAAGGAGATTAAAAGCCAGACATTGGATTTGGGTCAGATTTTGAAGACAATTGGGGCTAACAGAGTTTATTTCCTCGGGGAATGGCATGCTCATATCTGCCCTTTAGCAGGATAACTTTGATGGTGGAGGGAAGAATGAATTGGAGTGAGGAGAGACTTAATGGGAGATCAATCATCAGGTGTATTGTGGCCATCCAGATAAGAGGCGATGAGGGACTATATTAAGGTGATGGCAGGGTCTAAAGAGAGAAGGGAGTATACAAGAAACGCTAGCATATAGTAGCTCCTTAGGCAATGTACACTGGATAAAATCCAATGCCATCCCCTTAAATCCTTGATTATAAAAACTTTCATTATTGTCATTATGCCCCTACAATTATTACAGTATCTAGTGTGTACTAGATGAATTATAAAAAAATCTTTGTTAAAATAAGATGGGATTGTATGTTGTCTCCCCCAGTAGCATGTAAACTCCTTGAAGACAAGAATTTCACATTCTAGGGTATTCCTTGTACCTAGCAACATTTCTAGAGTACTATAAGCACTTAATAAATGCATACTGATACATTGATATAATCCTTATTTTATATGTGGGGAATCTGAGAGTCGGAGAAGCCAGGTGATTTGATTAAGGAGCCACAGAAGCTGTTAATGTCAAGCTTTGAACACACATCTCTCCTGAGCCCAAGTCCAAAAGCCTGTGTTAAATCTTCCCAAAAATGACTTCTTTTCTGGAATATGTAATAAAAATGTATCTGTTCTGCTCTGAGAAAAATCAGAAAGAGAAGAAAGGTTAGAGTTTCCCATGCTAAGTCTCTTTTCTCAGGTTATTAAAAATTAAAGACTTCCTTTTTAGTCTCTAAGTTTCATACCTCTCAAAAGTTACTACTGATGCTCAATTGCATGGAGTTCCAGGGTTTGGGAGGCATGTCCAAGCCTTGGAGAATGTCAGGCTGATAAAAGCTTAGGAGGAATCTTGGGAACTTCAGCTAAACTTCCTAGGAAAATTAATATCAACAATCTTACTCAACTTACTCAACAACATACTTGGTATGAGCCAGTGTCAAGGAAAAAGAGATGGGGTTGAGAGAAGGGAGGAAAGATATTCCAAAATAAAATTGGCTTCAAAGTAAGAGACAAAAGGATTTGGCAGCAGGGGAGTAGGGGGAAAGCAAAGAAAAATAAGCCAAACAAAAATTTCCTATTTATAAAGAAGAAAAAATATAGCAACTTAGACATGTATAACCTCATCTCAGCTGCATATTAATACCAAATGGAAGTAAGCAACATTCAAATCTGCTTTATAAAACCAACAATAGAAACTCCCATTGCCTACAATATGTCCTGGGATGGAAAGAATCACTTTGATCTCTGCTAAGAAAGGGAAAGCTTCAGTTACAGAGTCTACAACTAGGTAAGGACTTGAATGCTGCCCAAACTAGAAGATACTCCCAAAGGCAGCATTCCTTAGCTGTAGAGTTATCTGCCTAGGAGCTCAACTCTAGGTTAATCTCTTTCTGTGTACATTCTGGAACATTCTTTAATACCTCTGCTCTCATATGAAAGAAATGTGGCATAAGAGAATGGTCTACAGGAAGAAGACCTGAGTATGAATTTTACTTCTAATGTTTACTATTGATGTAACCTTCGTCAAGTCTTTTATCCTCTCTGTTTCAACTGTAAAATTTGGGAAATGGACTCTGATCACTCGGTTCTCTTGTAGCTCTTGGGTGCTGATCTTATGTGTTCTTATGGGAAACACCTCTTAACCCTAGGATTTAAAAGCAGATGGATCTTTAAAGATTATCAGGCCCAATCCCTCTCCTTCTATAGCTGAGAAAACCCTGATTCCAACCCAGCCTTCATGGTTATTTCTGGATAGCTCTAGTGCTGTCCAATGGCTTCCCTTTCCTTCTCACCCCCATCAGATCTTTTCCAGTTCTGAAACTATAATCAAATCAGTACAACCATGATTAGTATTATAGATTCTATAAATCTACTCCATTAAAGTGTTGCTCACCATCCTTCTTACCTTCCAAATCTCCCCAGCCATGATTCAAACTTCTGTGGGTTTTGGTCCTTTATACAATGTAAGAGCCCTGAGGACAGGTATCATCTTGACTTTTATATTTCTATTCTCAGCACTTATAGTGTTTAGAACATAGGAAGCATTTAAAAATGTGTTTACACTCTTGTGATTCTTTCAATGGTCATTTTCTTGTGGACCAAAATTCTCTGGGACTGTTTAGAAAACCCTGGCTTGACTAGAAAGTCAGACAGTCTTTGTGACCCAGTGCCTAGCATATTATTTTGTACAGTCGTTCATTCTTCTTGGATTGGGTTGTAAAAGCCAGATGGATAATTCTTCTTTTTTTTAAACCCTTATCTTCCATCTTAGAATTGATATTAAGTATTCATCCAAGGCAGAAGAGCAGTAAGGGCTAGGCAATTGGGCTTAAGTGTCTTAGCCTGTGTCACAAAGCTAAGAATTGTCTGAATCTAGATTTGAATCCAGGACCTCTTTCTCCAGGCCTGACACTTTAACCACTGAGCCACCTAGATGTCCCAGAGAATACTTCAAGAGAAAGATTCAGCCTAATTAAGATCTAAACAATGAGCCATGCTTTTAACATAACATATCTGTACATGGAGAAGTAGGATATTTGTTTCAAATATTTTAAAGTCCTTGTAAATCTTATTACTAATTTTTTGAGGCATGGCATGAGAAGAGTGGGATTAATTAGACTTGTATTAGGAACTCAGAAGTAGAGGCCTTTTTGGAAAATGAAAACAAATAAAAAAATTCTTCTCTGTGGAATGTAAGTATGTATAGTAAGTAGAAATTCTGGGCAGATAAGCCAGAAAAGGTCAACAAGGGCCAAGGACAAATTCATCATCCAGACACCAAAGGCCCAGTTGTCACAATCACCCCCATGTAAAATCATTGATAACATCTCCATCCACAGAAATAGGTGATTTGGAATGACAGCCCAGGAGCATGAGGGTAAATTCAGCCTTCCCTCTGAGGAGGGAAAATCCAGCTAAGAGTCAATTATCATCTATCTTAGCATCAATCTTCTTCTCATCCCCTTTCAAATATCAGACATTGACCATAAACACACTCTGGTACCTTGGCCAGAGGCAGAAAGTGTCTCTTTTCATTTTCTTTCTGTATTAAAAAAATAAAAAGAACTCTTTCTTCCCCTCTGCAAACATATAATATGTCTATTTATTTCATATTATATATAAAATATATTTACAAATAAATATATTTTCATATTATATATAAATGTTATCTATTTCATATTATATATAAAATGTTATATATTTATTTCATATTCTATATATATTTCATATTATATATAATATATACACATATTTCATATTATATATATACACATATTTCATATTATATATAAAATATCATTTGTTTATCTTGTCTCTCAAGTTTAAAAACAATGAATTTTTAGAGAGGCTCTGCATACAAGAAGTGACATAAAAATAATATACAGGAAATGTCCAGGCACTAGATCTGAAGTCAGGAAGACTTGAATTCAGGTCCAACCTTGGACACATTATCTTGTTACATCCCAGGTAAATCATATAGCCTCTTCCTCAGTTTCTTCTTCTTTAAAATAGGAATAACAATAGCATCTTATCTCCAAAGAATGTTGAGAAGATCAAATGAGATAATAATTGTTAAGCCCTTAACAGAGAGTTTGGCACATAGAAAATGCTCTATAAATGTTAGTAATTATTATTATATTGAAGTGAATAAGAGATTGAAGGATAACAACAACAAAACTAAAGGGTAATAATGATAGCACAAGTGCTACTGTATACCAAGCCTGCAATTTTAAAAAAGGTCTAAAAGAAATTCTCCCAAGTGAGTCAATGATTCTCTATAAGGCATTTATTAAAAGATATGAAAAATAATTCCATGGGAAGAAAGATTGGAAAAAAGTTGTCATCTCTATCATTGGTGGGAGTACCAACATTGAAGATCCACTGACTACTTAGCTTCATTAACAGTAATGATTAACAGATTCATTCAGTCCCTACTATGTGCCAGGCACTGTATGTCCTAGGTGCTAGAGATATGAATCCCAAAGAAAGAGATTCCTACCCTCTGGAAGCTTGCCATCTACTAAATATTGAAGATTAATTGTTATTATGAGACAAGAAAGTGATAATCATTCAAGTAGCTGCTTTGATTTTCTATTGTAGGTTGAAACTCCTATTCCCATGTATCCCCCAAAAACACAACCTACATTCTTATGTCTTTGTGTCACCAAATAAAGTGAAAATAGGAAGGGTATGCGCATTTCTGCAACTATCCAAACAACTAGATGGTACGGTGATTAATGTACTGGGTCAGGAATTAGGAAGATAAGAGTTCAAATCAAGCATCAGAAACTTATTAGCCATGGGATTCTGACCTCTGTCTGCCTCAGTTTCCACAATCATAAAATGGCAATAATAGTCCATACCTCACAAGGTTATTGTGAAGATCAAATGAGATACTAGTTTAAAGTTCTTAACACAATGTCTGAGACATTGAAGGGACTTGACAAATGCTTATTTGCTTCCTTCCAAGGTCAGGGAGGACAGCTTCAAGGGCTTGTTGTTTTTAGTCATTTTAAATTTTTTTTTCTCTCCATAATGCTATTTGAGGTTTTTGTGGCCAAAATCCTGAAGTGATTTGCCATTTCCTTCTCCAGCTCATTTGGCAGATGAGGAAACTGAGACAAACCAGGATAAGAGAGTTGTCCAAGATCACACAGCTAGGCAGTGTCCAATGTCGAATTTGAATTCATGTTCCTGACTTCATGCCCGGCATTCTATATCCACTGTCCCACTCATCTTATAGCTAACTAGCTAGATGACAGATAGATAGATAGATAGATAGATAGATAGATAGATAGATCTATAGATAGATAGATAGATAGATAGATCTATAGATAGATAGATAGATAGATAGATAGATAGATAGATAGATAGATAGATAGATAGATGAAGTAGCTTGAGAAAGAGAGGAAAGAGAAAGAAAGAGAGAGAGGGAGAGAGGAGGGAGAGACAGAGAGACTATATATATATATATATATATATATATAGAGAGAGAGAGAGAGAGAGAGAGAGAGAGAGACAGAGACAGAGACAGAGACAGAGACAGAGACAGAGAGATTTTTGAGGGAGAAAAATGGAAGACTCACTAAGACATTGAAGGATTTGTGATTTGTCATTGTAGGGAATTACCCACACTGTTGAAATCATAAAATCTTGAAGTATTGAAGAAATAATTCCTTGCTACATTCTGTGGCTCCATCAGGAAAAAATACATAATGCATCCCTTGTATGCATCTGTAAGGTAATGTTAACTCACTACAAAATCCTCCTTCTGACACATAAAGCCAACTACAATCTGGCTCCTGAATACCTTTTCAACCTTATTTAGCATCCTTCCCCTTCATGCACTCGTTGGCCTAGCCAAAATGACCTTGTTGTCATTAATCATATAGGACATGCCAACTCCTGCCTGAGTCTACACAGCCCTGCCCCCTACACCAATATACTTGCTACCTACCTCTACCAATTGGGCATACTGGTTTTTCTTTAATAATAAGCTTCTCAAGGCAGAAAAAAGTACATAGAGCACGCTTAAGTTTAATCAGCATTATTAATATTTTCTCCATAACTTTCTTAGGTCTAGACAATTAAGAAAAGAAAATCATGCCCTAACTTGTAGCATTCACCAACTTTTGGATTGTAAATGCTCATACCAAAAATTTACATCTGGTTCTTCCCTTCACATTTGATGTAGCTCTATTACACCTTGTCTCTACCTATTAGAAATCTTGGTTTACTTTGGTACATTGCTCAGGTGTCACCTCCTACAGCAAGCTGTCTTCCCTGATGCTCCCCCTTGCACTGCCACATTTTTTTGGCTCTATCACACTTATGTTGTGTTTTTTATATATACTTTCTATTTACTTTTCTGAGCACATGCCATGTCTCCCTAGTACAGAATAACCTCCTTGAAGACAGGGATTATTTTGGTTTTGTCTTTGTATCCCCACTGCCTAGCACATAACAGGAAATCAATAAATGTTTTACCGAATCTTTTTTGTTGACGCCAACAGTGCTATGAACTGATCAATATGGCCACCTCTTCCATTGGGCAGATCACAATCCCTCCAAACCTTTCTCATTCAGTGGGATTCCTTTCTGTATCATTCACAGAATGACAGACTTTGAGAGAAGGAAGTACCTCAATGGCTATCTACTCTATGAAAGAAATTCCCACAATACAACATCCAACAAGTGGGTGCCCCGTCTTTGCTTGACAACCTCTAAGGACAAGTTATCTACCATCTATGAGGACATTCCCTAGATCTTCCCTATCAAATATTCTGTCTACTTTCCTCTGAAATTTTTAATATTTCTGAACAAACAGTAGAGCATAGGGATGTCCATCTATTATACTTTATTCTTGATACATAGCCAGCCCACTTGTTATTATCATAAAAAAGAAATTATTGAGTCCCCAATTGAGATCATGGTATTGAACGAAGCTTTCATCTTATTGTTGAATATTTGAGGGGATGTGAGTTTAGCTATTCAGAGATTCATTCCTTTTAAAATTCACTCCATTGGATATTCAGCAAACACCAGATTTTTCAAAGAGTGGTAGACTTCAGAGGTAAGTTTGAGGACTTGCAGTAAAATGTAAGGAAGGATTTTCTAGGACTTTGACAGTATTGATCCATGGGAATAAAAGGGTGTTCCCAATTCCTTACCAACCCTATTAGCCTCCATTTCCCCCAAAACAACAATGTCATCTCTATAAATGAGTAGTATAAAGGGATTTCTTATTTGTTTTGTCTGTATGGATGGTTTTGTTGTTTAACTTAATGATCTTAATGATTTCAAGAAATTATTCAGAAAGCCTGAGGGCTGCTAGCACCAGAACTTCAACCCCCATTGGGATACTCCCTCTGTTTCAACTCTCAACATCCAACTGGAAACTATTCCTTTCTCCAAGGGTGTCCAGGGTGTCACAAAGCCAGGATGTGTTAAAAGCTGAACCCTTCTTCTCCTGTCTACAAGGGCCCCTCTCTATTTTACACCACAATGTCTGATTGTAAAAGTTATTTTCTGACAAAATCTTTCTCATATTGATCAATTTGTTTTTATTCTGACCTAGCTCTAAGAGTCTGTTGATTCCATGATCCATTAAAATAATGCATAATAGGAGCAGCTAGGTAGCTTGGAGTCTGGAGAATCTGGGTCAAAACTGACCTCAGACACTTCCTGTGAGATCCTGAGCTAGTCACTTAACCCCAGTTGCCTAGTCCTTGCTGTTCTTCTACCTTGGAACCAATATTTAATATTAATTTTAATATATATGATAAGATTTTCCTAAAATAATAATAATACATAGTATAGCAATATAATTCTTTGGGAAAAGCTTAAACGCTATGTGGATAGAGGGAAAAACCTGGAATCAGGACAACTTTAGTTCAAATCCTGCCTCAGACTCCAGGCAAATGCCTTAGCCTCTCAGCCTCAGTTTCCTCTGTTTAAAATAGGTATAATAATAGAACCTGGTTCACAGAGTTCTTGTGAGCATCAAATGAGACAATGTATTGAAAGTACTTTGCAAACCTCATTTGATGGGTAATCTATGTAACTTGTGCAGTTCTTATAGGATGAGGTAAAGAATAAAATAAATAATGAAAAGAATGTAACCTCTTATATGTCCTCAGAAGAGGACCAGGTTCAAATACTGGCCCTGCTATTAACTATGAACTTGGGCAATTCATTCCCTCCTCTGTGGATCTCAGTTTCTCCACTTGTAAATCCAAATGACCTCTAAAGTTTCTTTCTATACTCTGAATCAATGATCTTACATTTCACAACCCAGTTCCTTCTTCATTCCACAAAGACAATTGAAAACCTATCTCCCAAAGTCCCTCTACTCTCACGGTTAGACCTTTTATTGATTTGGCCTAAGCCAAACTCCAAACCCAGAGGCATATCATTCTCTCAGAATGGCCCAGTTACATCTCCTCTGGTGTAGAGATCTAGACTAAGACAAAACCTCAGAGCTTACCCAATCTGACTTCATCACTGGGCTGATGAGAAAACTGAAGCCTAGAGAAACAAATCGACTTTCCCCAGGCTATCCAGGTGGTAAGAGACTGAGGTGGGAGTCAGCAGACATCCTTTGGCCCTACTATGTGCTGTGGTTAAGGTTGGAAAGTTGGATGTATAGTGAATGCAAATGCTTGGTGATGGGAAATACTGGTCTCGAACAACAAGGCACAATTCAAGGTCCAGTAGATTCAGAATTTCCCTAGAAATCAGGAGGTCAGTCCCTGATGTGAACTGTGACTTACATCAGTCTCTTCACTTCCTCTGGGTCACCCTTTCTCCATTTGCAGGAATGAGATAAATGAATGTTCACTAAAAAGACAAGAGGATAAGTAGGAAAAACCCTAGAAGAGCCTTCAAAGAATAATAACCATCTAGAAACCCAAAGGATGACCTTTACCCAGAAGGACCAGAGATGCCAATGGGCTGCTATGAGCACAGACTAATGATTCCTTTCACATACTAACAAGGATAAGCACTGGGAGCCCTTCCCTGGTATCTAAAATATCACTCTATAAATCATTTTAAGTGATTTCTCTTATAACATTCAAAAAGAGCACACGCTGTGGGGAGAACGAGAAAGGAACCCACACATTCAAATCTCTTCTCTTCCCCATGGGTAAAAGTTATTATCTAATTCAATTCAGCCAACATTTACTAAGTGCCTATTCCACCTGGTATATATTAGGCGCTTCATAAATGCTCGTTGCTTAGTTGATTACTATGTGCACGACAAAGGTACAAATGAAATAAACAGAAAGCAATTCAAAGTCACTTCAAAAATAAAGATTCTACTAAGATTCATCAATCACATGCATGCATGATGAAAATTCTTTAAGGGTAATACGCACAAGATTTGATAAAATCAAATATTCAAGTAACCTCATTGATTGATTGGTTCTAGCCAGCAAGGTGGAACAGAGGACAGAGTGCTGGATTGGAAGTCAAGAAAACACAAGTTCAAATTCTCCATTTGGTACACAGCTATGTGACCCTGGGCAAGTCATTCAACCTCTGTTTGCCTCAATTTCTTCATAGGTAAAATGCTGTTAATACTATCACCTTCCTCCGAATCATAGCAAAGGTTAACTGAGATAATATGGAAAGTTCTTTGCAAGCCTTTAAGTGTTGTATACAGTTTAGCAGTTGTTATTATTGTTATTATTATTATTCCCCACAAAGGTGGAGATCTCGGCTCATCTATGCCTGCCCATTCTGGGCAGTGCTGTCTATTTCCTTGCCTAAATTTACCAAAAGGGAACCATCCATTTTGTTGAGAGCTTTGTCCGTTTTCTCCTGGAAAGGTGAGGATACCAGGGGGGCACATACATCAGTGAACTCATTTCCCTTGCTGTCCATGAATGACAAGTCCCTCATTTTTATTTCCTCATCCATCTTCTAGATTAGCAGTGTGATACAGTGGAGGGAGGGATAACAAAAGTCCTAGGTTTGAAATCTGACTCTTCTACTAGTTACATGAATTTAGGGAATTCTTTTAGTGTTTGTAGAACTCAGTTTCCATATCTATAAAATGGATGGATTAGATTAGAAGAACTCTGAGATCCTTTCCAACTCCATCTCTAAATATGAAATGTCATCCTTTGTGCTTCTTCTCTCCTTCATGATTCTTGCTTTACTCATTTTGACCTGCCCCGTGCCCTCCCTCTATCTTGCTCTCCAAGTAAAATAATTCTCCATTTTTTCAATACACTTATAATTTATTTGAGTATTAAGAGTAGGCAGAATTCTGGTGTTCTGAATATCCGGGTGCTAACTCAGAAGGCAGAAAAGTAAACCTACTTTTTGCCTAAAGTTAGCACTTCAGTATTTCAAGAGGTCCAATAATTTACCAGTGTGGGTGCTTTCTCCCCTGAAACAATCACAGGCATCATTTCATAGATGGTCTTCAAATTTTACTCCTCCCTCCAATATTCTTTGGTAGTGCCTAATCTAGCACTGACTGTCTCTAAATTTAGAAGAAGAAGGGAAAGGAATGGAACAAGCATGCGTTAAATGCCTACTAATTATCAGACACTGTGTAATCATCACATCATAAATTTTGGGATTGAAGGGAAAAGAAAGACCACCCAGTTTCTGTTCCTCATTCACAGATGAGTAAACTGAGGTTCAGAGGGGGTGATACTTAAGTGTACACAGTCTGGTATTCTCTTATTGAATCTATGCACAAAGTCATGGTAGCTTGATAAGAACTTCTAGAGCTTTTGTTGCATGAGCTCAGCCTTTGAGAATGCAGAAAGTGCATTTGAGAATGTAAGGAAATATCAAAGTGAAACTCTAGAAGAAGATAATAATTAAAAAAAACTCTTTTAAAAATATCTAGCCAGGGGTAGCTGGAGAGCCCAATGGATTGAGAGCCAGGATTAGAGATGAGAGGTCTTGGGTTCAAATTTGGCCCCAGATACTTCCTAGCTGTGTGACCCTGGGCAAGTCACTTAACCCCCATTGCCTTGTGCTTACCACTCTTCTATTGATTCTAAGGCAGAAGGTAAGGCTATTAAAAAAAAATCTACCCAAAGGAACACATAAGTAGGGATCACATGCATGTACGTAGACATATGTTGGTGTGGATGTGGATGTGAAGAATATTTCTTTGTAATCTCATTAGTTCAGAGAACTCTCAAGGTGGAGTTATGGCTCTATTGATCAACAATAATAAACACTTATTAATCACCCCCTAGGTGACAAGCACTGACTGAACAACTTCTCAGTAAGTCATGCTCTTAGAGAGTCCCCTGGGACCCTGGGGGATAGTTAGCATAGAAAGTTGTGTCAGAGGTGGGACTTGAATCCAGGATTCCTTAACTCCAGGAAGACATCAACTCTTCCTGATGTTAAGGCCAGTCCTCCATAAACTGTTCCTCCCTTCATCTCCCAGATACCAAAGAGAAGGAGAAATCTGGTGCCCTTCTAAAACAGGGATGAGTTGCTTTATGGGAATTTCATGATGTTTAGGGGGAAAATGATTTAAGAGGCATTCTCTTATTGATTCTTCCTTTATATTATTAGGATGCATGATCCAGAGGACCCTTCCATTCTTTATTTTCATGCTAAAATCATCTGACATTTTAAATATAAACCAAAATGATGAACATCCTTCTGTTACTACAGGACCTGAAAATGGGTAGGCTGGCTCATGCAGCAACGCCTTTAAACACTCCCACACTTCACCAGTTACTAATTTTCCAACTCAGTACCTAGAGATGACATTTTGATAAATTTGCAAAGACCTTCCTCAACCATTTATTGGACCATTATATGGAGTGATACACCTACAGTAAGGCTGCCTCCACCCAAATGAACTTTATTCCATTTTTAGTAGATAGAAGGATGGATGGACTTGGGGGCAAGAAGACATGGCCCCAAACCCTGCTACAGACACTCCTCATGTGACCTGATGAAAGATGATTAATGTCTCTGAGCTTCCATTCCTCTGGCTGTAAAATGAAGGCAATAATTACCCCACAGGGTAGTGGACAGAATAAGTACATAACATACTGAGAGTGCTTTGTACAACTTCATTTCCTATATAAATGCCAGTATGTGTCCCAAACAGTTACTGCTTCATTTGACAAAAGCAGGGATGGGAATAGCAGATGGGAATATGATAGAGGAGCTCTTGGGTGATGGAAGTCCTTCTTCTAATACAAGTTGACTCTCTTCTGTCTCCTTGTCTAAGAGCACTGAGAAGCTGAGTGATTTGATCCAAAGTTACAGAGTCTTTAAGTCAGAGGCAGGATTTGATTCCATGTCTTTCTGGCTCTGTAGCTGGATTTTTATCCATTCCTCTAGTTCAGAGTTCCTTTGCTATGTCACTAATTCATAGCAGAATTACTCAGAATTAGAATCACAGTCTGGATAGGGTACTAGGTCTAGAATCAGAAAAACTAATTCTAATCTGGCCTCAGACACATACTCTCTGTGTGATTCTGGGCACGTCACTTTACCCTATTTGCCTCAGTTTCCTCACCTAGAAAATGAGCCAGAGAAAGAAATGGCAAATAATTCTCTGCCAAGAAAAGTCCACAGAGTGCCAAACATGACTGAAATAACTGAACAATAGCAAAGAATAATAGTTTAGTTATTCATCTACTGATGAAGTTTAAATTAATTTCTGAACTCAGAGACCCATAAAATGGTCTTAGAATAAGAAACAATGGCTGTCCTACCATCTAGATAACTATCAGGTGACCTATTATTATTTTAATTAGAGGGCCAAGGACAGACACAGAATTTTTACAAATTATTCCAGTAGCATATAATTAGTAATCCTGCTTGTAGATATCTCATTTCAAGAGTGGCATCATGGAAAGGCTCTTGACTACAGAGTCAGAGAACCTGGGTTCAGATCCAATCATTTTTTCTTTCACAAGCAAGGGCCAGTCCCTTCCATCTCTTTTTCTCTTTTGTAAAATTAGGAATCTGACTTTGTTACATGCTAATGTTCCTTTCACCTCAAAATTATATAATGCTATTTAAAATTCTGACAGTCTATATTTTTGGTGAATTTCAATAAATTTAGAAAGAGGGGGAAAAGCATTTTGCCTCCTCACAGCCCCAATGTACTACATAAATAGTATAAAGAATAATAGCATTCCCAACCACAACCAAAACAGCAACAACAATAATAATAATGGCTATCACTTATATAATGCTTGCTATGTGCCAGGAACTATGCTAAATTCTTCACAAATATTATCACATTTGATTCTTACATCAACCCTGGGAAGTGGGTGCTATTATTATTATTATTATTATTATTATTATTATTTCCATTTTTTTAGTTGAGGGGATGTAGGCAAACAAAGGTAAAGGGATTTGTCCAAAGTCATGCATCTAGTAAGTATTTGAGGCTGCATTTGAACTCAGGTCTCCATGATTCCAGACCCAGGGTTCAATCCACTGTACCACCTAGCTGTTGGTTCCACTTTATAATATAAACAATAGCATAAATGAGGATATAGGTAATGCTATTAGGTCAAGTAGTGGGTCAGCAGGGAGCTGAATAATGGCAATGACCCAGAAGCCGTCATCATTTGCCACATTTCATGTGATATGAAGAATAGTCCATGCAGGAAGCTTTGAAGACCTTCCTCTGTGCCTAGAATGGTGCTAATGAAGACAAACATGGAATCTGGCTTGATTCAACAGACATATACTCTCTGCATCATGGTACAGCCTGCCATATTGAAATGAGCAAACCATGAGCCCTGCCTTCAAGGCTTATGGTCTAATAGGACTAGGACATAGACATAAATAACATTTTCATACAACGCCTTTCCTGAGTGTCCAATTGGTAGGACTCCCTCCCACCATGAAATTATTTATGTGTATCATTTCTGTATGATGTTGTATATACTTCTCCATGTATACTTTATAGAAGATTGAAACTATTTCAAAAGGAATTAGGGAGCATAGTCAATAGAGTGCTGGGTGGAAAGACTTGGATTCAAATCCTACCTAGGTCAGTGAAATTCTCTGAACCTCAGTTTCCTCATCTGCAAATGGGGATAACAATAACCCCTATCTCATAATATTGTTGTGATAAATAAAATAAATTATTAAAATTAAAATATTTTTAAAAAATTAAAATATAAAAACTAATTTAAAAATATTTTATATAACTTGATGTGCAATAGAAATGCTAGTCCTTGAAATAATAGAGTATCTTACACCTAGAAATGGAAGGGAGCCCAAATCTCATCTGGTCCAATTTCCTCATGTTAATGATGAGGAAACTGAGATACAAGGAGATTTTTGGGGAGGATGGAGGAGAACTTATCCAAATTCACACAGCCAGAACAGACATCTGAGGTGGGAATTTTCAACCTATCTCCTCCTACCTAAACAATCCATTTGCCATATGGTACATAAAAGGGAATTAAGAGAGACTTGTTGAATCAAAGAATGAACAAAAAGCTTGATAAAAATAAATCATGTAAATGTGGTTCCTAACCAGGATTCAAATTCAAGACCTCAGTTATCAAAATCAATTCTCTTTCCATTGAAATATGTTGACTCTCCTTTGAGAGGGGAGAAATTTCATATGGTAAAAGGATCTTTGGGGAGAGCCTGGGGAGGAGGAGGAATGATGACTTTTTTTTGTTCAATCACAGGCATCACCTGACATTATACCCACCCACATAAACAAATACCCCCAAGCTTTCCACAATGAAACCTCCATAAGGATACAGAAAAAATAGGTTCAGAGTGGCTGCTGATAGTATGTACAGCATTCTACATGTTTGTACCAGTATCTATATGATGGAATTTATGTTGGTGGCATGCCCTTGGGGCTTCATTATGGAGGATCTCTTTCTATAGGCTTCAGAGAGGTACAGATATCCTGATTTCTATTTGCCATGATGTCACTTTTAATTGGTGACTGAACTGGACTTTCTTGGATATACTCAAGGGGCAATCTTACCCATAAGGCCTCTCCTCCCTGTCAAGGTAATAAAGATGACTGAGCTCTGGAGTGTGGGTGAGAATGTGCACTTGTTCCCACTAGACCAATTCATGAACACAACATGTAACCTTCTCTGTTTAGACTGGAACGACCTCCTAGTTGTGACTTCCATGCTTTGATAGAGATTTGTGAAATCTGTCATTTCCCCACTTTTCTGGACATCTAGACATTGGGCTATTGTATCCTAGAGCAGCTGAAGTGGAAACAGTGATGGTGAAAGACAACCACCAAGAGAGAACCCTTTAGGAAGAAATGAGTCCACATGGCATTGATTGAAATTAAGTGAGCATAGGTGAAAGATCAAATAGCTAATGAGCAGCCCTGTTACAAATAATCAAACAAAGCTAGAATAGCATTTTCTCGATGCATTGTAATCATTTTCTGCTATTTTTTATTGCTCAATGTACCTTTCTCTATGTGGGAACAAAGCTTATTTGTTCAACATATGACTCATGCTTGTACTCTGGGTAACATTTATTCCTCTCC
Source organism: Monodelphis domestica (assembly GCF_027887165.1). NCBI lineage: Eukaryota > Metazoa > Chordata > Mammalia > Didelphimorphia > Didelphidae > Monodelphis > Monodelphis domestica. The sequence continues at coordinate 35,881,150 of NC_077234.1, read as the reverse complement.
TCCATCCCTTAGGAAAAAAGAATTGCTAGAGTCTACTAGGTGGATTGGTGGATAGTGGTCCAAGCCAAGAGATAGGAGGTTCTGTATTCATACCTTACTACAAGCACTTCCCAATTGTGTGACCCTAGACAAATCGCTTAGTCCCTATCACCCAGCCCTTAATAATCTGCTTTGGAACCAATATTTAGTACAAGTTCTAAGACAGAAGGAAAGATTTCTTTAAAGAACAATTCCTCAGAAATCTTTAATGAGGGGAAGAAATTGGAGTACTTAGGAGACTAGTTCCTATATTGAAGAGTATTTTTCAGCATTAATCACACCTATCATATTATGATTCCTTCAAGATCATGGAGAATAAACTCTCCTATTTGTAGGATTTTTTTAATAATAATTAAAATAGAGGGGAAATAAAAAATGATTCTTTCAGTCAAGTGAGCAGAGCAAAGAGAGATAGAGATTCACATCTGTAGCACTTTACCAAAAGCACAAGCTCTGAAGAAAGAGCCCCGCAGCGTGGCTCTCAGCCAGATTTATCTCCTAGGTATCCTTACGTGAAATGAGGACGTAACTTAAAAGGATGCTGGGAATGTAGCTCAGGTGTGGCAAATTTCTCATCTGCACATAGTTAGCTATGGACCAATTGTTCAATGAGTTTATAGTGTCCTTAGTATGTGAAGAGATGAGACTGCCAAGCCTCAATTCTTGATAGTGTGTCTTCAAATGCCTTATACATGTTCATAGGGTCAATCTGAGAAGAGCCTGCCGATCTCCTTGTGATGGAAGTCCAACACATTGGGTGTAGATCTTGTTTCTGACAGGTGCTGGCAGTGTGGCTGTGGACAAGTCACTGGATCTCTCAGTGCCCTGGGCATCTCCCTAAGCTTTATTTACACCAGGTTATAAACAGTTTATTATATGTGTATTGGTGGAAGGAGCTTTTCTGACTATTAAAAGTCCCAGATAGCACCCGTCTTTATTGACTCTTTTGGCCTGTGAGATGAGGTATAGATCACCTCCTTTGTCATCACACAGTAATGTAGTTCTTCACTGTAGCCCAACTCCAACCCTCCAATTGGGCTATGATAAACAGATCAATTCTATCATAACAGGACTTCTCCTGACAAACTATTGACAAAGTATTGCAAATAACTGACTAAAACTAGAAATCTCTCTTGGTTTTCTTTTTCCCCCACTTCCCTCCAAGCCCACAGCCTGCACCTACAGAGTCAGCAATATAAGATTTTCCTGGGACTTAGAAGACCTAGGTTCTAGTCCAAAACACTATCCACTTCCCTTTTTGCTCTCTTAGTTCCATTCCTAAAAGAAAAGTTGGGCTACCTGATTGTTCTATTCTCTTCAAGCAATTAATGATGACATATAACTTTATACAGTGCAACTATAGAATAGGTCCCATATTACTTAGATTCTTGGGTAGAGGAGAGAAGGATCAGGTAAAGGGTGATTTCAAATCCTGTCTCTGTCACTTTCTAGGGTGAGATACTGAAGAATCTATTTATCCTCTTTGAGCCTTGATTTCCTTATTTGTAAAATGAAGGGGAAAAATACCTTGTGGATCCAATTTTACAGAATTGTTGGAAAGTTCTAATGAACCCCTACAAAATGCATTTCATACATTGTAAAGCACTGTCTCAACATTATGTTATTGTCAATATTGCCAAATCCAATGCCATTAATTAATATAAATTAGGAATGAAAAAAAGCATCAATGGTAATAAGGCATGAAAAGGTAAAAAAAAAGTCATCTTAATAAATCAATGGGATAGTTAAGCTTAAATCTGCTGAATATTGATGATTTTATTTTTTGCAGGAAGACATTGATATTGCCTTAGTAAGTGGAAAGTTCAGTGCTTCTTTGGGATTATTTGCATGTATGTATATCTATAGTGATAGATAGATAGTTGTATATATTATATATATATATATATATGGAGCAAGAGTTAGATATAACTGAATAATAATCTAAGGTTACCTCAGTATTCATGCAGGACATATCCCTTCCCCGCATGCCTGGTAAATGTCTGTCAATGACTTACAGGAAGAGATATGGAATAATTACACAGGTTGGGTGGGCAGGAATAGGTCCTGTTGAACACACCAGAACTGGACACTGACAATGAAACAAAGTAAAGGTGTTTCAGACATATAAACATACACACATTCATACAAGTATAGCTATATATGCACACGTGTATGTACATACATATACATACAAAAGCAGAAGCAAGTGTGTTGTATTAGCCCATATCAAGCTCCTTTAACTGCCTGTCACCTCCAGGATCAAATACAAAATTCTCTTTTTGGTATTCAAAGCATTTGACCACCTAGCTTTCTCCTATCTTTGTCATCTTCTGACACCTTACTTTCCTCTATCTACTCCAGTCCAAAACCGTTGGCTTCCTGTCTGCTCCATCAACAAAACATGGATATTTTCTCCAGGTGTTGCCCATGCCTGGAATATTTCCTTCTTCCTCTCTGCCTTCTAGCTTCCCTCAAGTCCTAGCTAAAATCTCATCATCAAAAGCAAGTCTTTACCCTCTCTTAATATAGTACCTTTCCTTGGTTAACTATTTCCTGTATGTATCTTGTCTTGTCCCTTCCTTTGTATCTCTAGGACTAAGCACATAGCCTGGCATATACTAGGAGTTTATTAAATGCTTATTAAATAACTCTCTTCTTTAAGATTAACTTTTCCCATCTGTAAAGTAGGAAGAATAATGATTTCAATCCTTCTCTCAGGATTTTGGGGAATTAATCTATAAAGCACTAGAAATGTTATAATCATAAATGTTGTTATCATATAATAATAACCATAATGTCTATAGGTATTGATTACAACAAATAGTATGCGTACATGGATATTGTAATTTACCCAGAAATGGTTTTCTTTCTACTTTTTAGACCGAATAATTGTTTTGTACTCCTGTCTGAAATGTTCCCATTTCATAACTCAATACCATCCCAATGGCCCACCGTTCTTTAGACTCAAGTCAAGTGCTTGGTATTCAGACTGGCTTTGTGCCTTGAGCAAATTCTGATCTATGTATCTCAGTGACACAGACCTCAATTGTCTCAGGGCTCTTGAAAGTGAGTCAGCTACCCACCTACACTTGACAAATGCGAATATTGCATTCTCTGTGTTCTAGCTCATCTCTCCTCCTCCAGGTGTTAGGTTGCCCATTTTTTCCTTTCCTCCATTCACTCAATGCACATCTTCTGAGTGATGGTTTCCTGATCATCGTTATTCTAGATTTCAGGGAAATGAGCAGGTACATATAGAAAAGCAAAGCTACTTTGTGTCACATAACAGTAAGACAAAAGGCAAAAGGTTCTTTTTTCCAGCCTCAATTAACCTAAATTTTTAAAGTGGTAAGCCTGGTATGGAGTGAAGGGGCCATATAGACAAAAAAGTGAGAAAATCCTGCCCACAAATATTCTCTCAGGGAGATTATATTTATTTGTTCATAGATAATTAAAAACAGGATATATGCTAAATGGGTATTGTTCGTCCTACATTTACAAAGAGGACCAATGACCTCATGGGGTGATGTCTTGACTGGTTCATGAATTGGATTTAAATACTAATACATACTACATACTAAATAAGTGAGTAGTGAGTGGGGGAGGGCATTGACAAGTGGAAATGGAAAAGAAGAAAGGAGTAGGAAAGTGCTCTTAAAGGAAAACTTGAGCTCCACCTTGAAGGATACTAAGGCTTCTAGGAGATGCATGAAGAAGGAGAATATTCCAGGAATGGAAGAAAAAGTACACAGAGGCAACAAAAAGGAAGATGGGATGACATGCATGGGAAACCAGCTAGTAGTTGGTTTGCTTATTTTTTTGTTGTTTGTTGTTTTTTTTTTGGCTGGAGCCTAAAGTGTGTAAGAAAGAGTAATGTGTAATGAGCCTGGAGAGGTAGGCTGTAACCAGAGTGAGAAAGATTTTAATTGCTAAATAGGAGAGTGTCTGAGAAAGGTGAGTTGGGAAGCTTGAGTAGGATACTGGTATGGTCAAATGTATGCTTGGAGAAAATCATGTTGGCACCTGTAAGAATGATGGATTAGAGAAAGGAGACACTGGATGAGGAAAGACCAAGGAGGATGTTATGGCAATAGACCAGGTGAGAGGTAATGGCAAACTGGACTGGGGCTGGGATAGTTGTGGTATGTATAGGGAGCATGGGATGGATATAATCTACTAAGGATGCAAGATCATTAAGACATGTCAAATATAGGTGAGTGAAAGCAAGAGTCAAGGAAGACTCCTATGTTATGGACTCTGGTGGTTGGAAGAAGGAATGGTGGTGTCCATATCAGAAAAAAAGGAAGGTAGGTAAAGGAAGGGACAAAGAGCATGCATGGAGTTCTATTTATGGCATTTTGAGTTTGAAATGCTTATGAACACCAAAGAAAAATATCAAGGAAGCAGTTGGAGATGCAAGACTGGAGCTAAGGGTAGAGAGAAAAATCAGGGACATCTCACAAGCTCAGTTAGGTGGCATGTCCTTGCACATAGGTAGGTAGAGAAGTCTTAGCCTCCCAAGGTCTCAGTTTCCCCATCTTTAAAGTTAGCCTATATGACCTCTGAGGATGCTTCCCAGCTCCATATTTGTGTTACATGACATTCATGTTTCCAGTGCTTTCCTCTTGAAAATCAAGTTATATCTTTGTCATATATACCTATACATGACTTATGTCACTTGTCTAGTAATAAGTTCCTCCAAAAGAGGTTATTTTTAAGAGCAATGCAGTAATTCAGAACAATTTTGAGGGACTTATGAGAAAAAAACACTATCCATATTCAGAGGAAGAACTGTGGGAGTAGAAACACAGAAGAAAAAGAAGTGCTTGATCACAAGGGTCGATGGGGATATAGATTCTAGATGATCACCCTGGTGCAATTATCAATAATAGGGAAGTAGGTCGTGATCAATGACACAAGTAAAACCCAGTGGAATTGCATGTCAACTACCGGAAGGGGTAGGGAGAAGAGGGAAAGGACATGAATCTTATCACAGAAAAATATTATAAATCAACTAATTAAATAAATTTTTAAAAAAAAAGAGCTTTTTTTTTAACTTTTGTCTTCATCTTGCTACTGCCGGACACATAGTAGGTTCTGTTCTTATATTTATAAAATCAGTGCTTCTTAAATAGTAAATGCTTGAATATTGTTAATTCATGGATTATTTATTGAATCAATGCATTATTTCTCCTGTCATTTCAGAAAGCAATTAGATTCCATGCCCTTATGCACTCATCATATATTATTATATTTTATACTTATCTATATTGCCTACATCCTGATAAGTCTTGTGGCCTGACACACTTTAAAAGCCATTACCTTCCTTCTTAGAATCAATAGTGTATTCCAAGGCAGAAGAATGGAAAAGTCTAAGCAATGGAGATGGAGTGACTTGCCTAGGGTCACACAGGTAGGAAGTATCTGAGGTCATATTTGAAACCAAGACCTCCTTTCTCTAGTCCTAGCTCTCAATCTACTGAGCCACCTAACTGCCTCCTCATGTGTCCTACTTCTTACTGTAATGTTTGTGAAGATAGGAAATCCCAATTATTTATGGATCCATGTCTATGCTTTTTTATTTTTTTCCTTTGCTAAAACAACCATTTTCCTTTCTGATAACAATCCTGGGAGGCTGGTAATGCAAATATTATGATATGCATTTTAATTCTAGTTTATAGATGAAGCAAATAAGGTCTATGTAGATTCAGTGACTTGCCCAGGACCATACCACTTCTCTAAATTGTACATCTCTCCCATCCCAATGATCCAAACCCCATGCCTACTAAATATAAGTTAGGGAAACTCAAAAAATATTTGCTGTTTTCTATTTTTAAATAGAAACTTTCTATTAGAATACACATTTTTAGAAGCCACAGCATTGATCTAAGGAGACAGTGATTGCTATCTGCTGGGAGGAATACTGCAGGCCCCCAGAAAAGCTTCCCAAATCATCCAAAGTGAATTCAGGGTCTGGCGGGGAAAGAAAGTCACCACTTGTATACAGATAAGGATGGGAAGCAGTTTGGATCTGCAGCAGGAACTAGGCTATTATTCCAGAATTGCTACTCTCAGCTAAGACATATGCATAATTCAGTAGGGATTCAGTCCAATTGTTTCATTTTGTGCAAGAGTACCTAGATTTAACAATCGAGCTTGTTTGGGGCACCGAAATAAATTGCAGTGTTGAAGACACTGAATAAATATAATGATAGCATACCTTATGCCGAATCCTCCTCCTCCTCCTTACCAACAGTTTGCCACAGGGAAAGAGCCGGAGACAGACTTTTGCAGTTCTTTCAAAGCCAGGAACTCCTACTCATCAGCCTCTATTCCTCTGGGAAAGAGACTGTTCAGACTGGGGAAGAGCACAAGCAAGAGCACAAGGAGATGCTTTAAGTAGTGCTTTCTACCCAGAATTCAGTATCAGGGAATCCATTGATCTACCCTTGACCATCCTTTTCTGCCCTTGACCTCTACCAGATACATACAAGTGAGCAAGTTAGTAGAACTAAGTGGGAAGATAGAAGAGTTTATTCCTGACTCATCTAATAATCCCCACAACCCCCCCCCCCCAGACACCACCTCCTCTCCCTTCAGGCATTTGCTCAATTGCTTATTTTGATTTTCCAGTGCAGTATGTGTGTATGGGATGGAGGAGAGTGGGTAGGTGGACATTTCTCTGGTTTTCTACTACTTTTCTAGGCAGGTATCTACACTCAGATAAAGTTCCAAGACTTCCAATTATTTGGGGATCCATGTCTATGCTTCTTCTTTCTTTTCTTTGTTAGAACTTACATTTTCTTTCCTGATAAATGATCACCATCTGTTCATGATGGAGAACCAGAAGAGACCTTCGAGGTCGTCTCGTCCAACTGCCTCATCTAACAGATGATGAAATTTAGTCTGGAAGAACTAAAATGACTTACTCAGAGTCACACAGACAGTGAGCTACAGAGGCTGGTTTTGAACTGAGATAATTTTACAGATCAGGAAACTGAGGTCCAGAAGGATCAATTTAATTTACACAGTGAGAAAGGTGTAACCCTTATTAAGCCTCTACTACATGCTAGGCACTAGGCAAAGGGCTTTTAAAATGGTACCTAATTTGACCTTATTAACTATCCTGCAAGATATTGTTGAAGCTCGGATTTGAACCCAGATGCTTAGACTCCAGATCTGGTATTCTTTCCACTGTACTATGATGCTTTACCAGAGCTGGGTTTTTTTCCCATCATGATCCAAGGTTTTCAATGTGCTTTACATATAGTATCTCATTTGAGAGGCAGCTAGATAGCACAGTGTTGGACCTGGAGACAAAAAGACTTGAATTCAAATCTGACCAGAGAAACTAGCACTAGCTGAGTCAAGTCCCTTAACCTCTGAGTGCTTCAGCACTCTGTTTCCACATCTGTAAAATGGCAATAATAATAGTACCAACCTCCAAAGGCTGAGAAAATATGAGACAATACAGGAAAAGTACTTTGCAAACCTTAAAGAGCTATATTTTTGTTGGTGTTGTCTTACTTTTTTTTGCTACCTTTTGGGATTTTCTTGGTAAAGAGATTAGAGCAGTTTGCCATTTCCTTCTCCAGTTTATTTTACAGAGGGGGGAAATTGAGGCAACTAAAGTTAAGTGACTTGTTCAGGGTCACACCACTAGGAAGAGTTTGAGACTAGATTTGAACTCACAAAGATGACTTCCTGAGTTCAGGCCAAACACTCTAATTGCTGCGCCACCTGGCTGTTAAAGTGCTTTATAAAGATTAGCTATTCCTTATATTAATTATGACAATGATAATGACAGCACCTATCTCCAAAGGATGTGTGAGGATTACCTGGGGCGACATTTGTAAAGTGCTCTGTAAACCTGAAAGTGCCATATATATGAGCTATTAATAATTTTAATGATGATTGTTATTGTGTTAAAATATGTAGACTAATATTTGTATTGCCTGTCTCCCAGGGAGATTGTGAGTATAAAATGAGATATTTGTAAGGTGTTTTGCATATCCTAAAGCATTATGCAAATAATGGTTATTGTTATTGTTAGCTTCACAGCAATCCTGGGAGGTAGGCAATGCATGTATTATTGTGCACATCTGATCCCCATTTCATAGATGAAGAAACTAAGGCTTAGATCGGTTCAATGACTTGCCCAGGATCATGCCACTTATAAGCATCTGACATAGATTGACTAGAAGTCTTCGTGACTTCAAATCCATCACCCTGTCCATTTTTCCATGCTGAGATCCAAAGCTGGAGAGCCCTTAAAGACTCTCAAGTCCAAAGTAATATTTAGAGAAAAGAAAACTGAACCCAAGAGAGAAAAAACACCTTGGCTGTGGCCAAACAATCAGGAGACAGCAGAACAATGAGTCAAATCGGGTTCTTTGGATGCCAATGCAAATGCTCTTTCAGTATCACCTTACTTCATTTATCAACCTTCACTTCTCTAGGAAAGTCAGGCAGGACCTTAATAAGAGTGGCTAACATGCATCTACTGATTTATAATGGATTTACATAATGAGCTTAGTTGATCCTCACAATAACTCTATAAAGTCATTTGTGAAAGTATTTCTCTCCCCATTTTATAGATAAAGAAACTGAGACTCAAAATGATGAATGGGCTTGCTCAAGAAATTCAGTGCAGAATAGTACAAATCAGTGAAATGCTCAGTTGATAGACTATTGCCAAAGAAACACAGTTTTCTCCCTTTCATGGGATCACAGATTTTAGGCTATAAGGGACATCAAAGGGCAGGTAAACCCAAGGTCTTCATTTATAACTGTTGTTGTCCAGTTATTTTCAGTCATGTCCAATTTTTTGTGATCCCATTTGTTTGTTTTTTAAGCAAAGATATTGGAGTGGTTTGTCATCTTCTCTAGATCATTTTATATATGAGGAAACTGAGGCAAACAAGGTTAAGTGACATGCCCAGGATAAGTGTCTGAGGCCAGATTTGAAATCAGGAAGATGAATCTTCTAGTGTAATGCCCAGATACCTAATTGCTTTCATTTACATGTGGAAACTAAGATTTGTGGTGTCTTGCTTGAGGTCAAATAGGTAATAAACATCAGAAATAAATCTGAATTCAGGTCTTCTTGGCTCCAAATCCAGTCCTTGATCCATAGTCCCATGTGATCACCATCCAACTATATATAGTATAGGCTGATGCTATCAAAGCAGGCAGGATGTTCTATGGGGAATTCAGAATGTATTTTTACTTCTGATATATAGTAGCTGAATGCCTCTGGACAAGTCTCTTAGCCCTGCTGAAGCTCAGTTTCCTTAGTTGTCCAATCAAGTTAATGCTACTTATAGCACCTACTTTATCATGTTGCTTTGAAGTTCAAATTCAATACTATGAGTTTAATAGACTTTGTAAACTTTAAATGATTTTTTATATATTGGATGGATGATCAGCCTTGGAAGACTTGGACTCTCATCTTGCCCCTTCCTGACACATGCTGGCTGTGGGATGAGGCACCGGTCACTTAAGTTCTCCATAACCCAGGAAAATCTTTTAGAACAAACATGTTGTTAATTTGCAGGAATAGAAGGAATTTTAACACTGGAAGGCACCTACACTGATAAAATTGTGGAATTGGATAAATAAAATAAAATCCTACTTCTCTAGGTTGTTTAGAGGCTCAAATGAAATTATCTACATAAAAATTTTGTTAAAAATAAATTTTAATATTATTATTGTTATTAAAAGGAAGCCTGATATAATGGAGAGAGAATAAGTCTTAAATCCATCAGATCCTGAGTTCATATTCCTTCTCTGACCCATATTTGCTATGTAACCCTGGGAATATCCCTAAATCACTGTGAGTTCTAGGTAGGAAGTGTGAAATACTGCCTATAAAACTCTGGAGTGCAAAAGAACTATATCAAAATGCAATTAGTAAATATCTTTAAAATAAAATACAATATAGATAATGTTAATTTGTAGTTTTCTAAGTCAATAAGCAGTCAGCAGGGGTCTGTTTCTGTTTCAATTTGACACTAATGTTCTAGGTAATATTCTAAGATTATAAGTTGCATAGAAGCAAAAAAGCCAATAAGCAATCATGGAGTATTTATTATATGATTCCAGGCACTGTGCTAAAATCAAAGAAGGTCCCATTCTGCATTGGAAGAGGGAGTTTCCTGTCCATTGTCTTCCCAATACCATTTCACAGGTCTAATACTAATCTTAATGGTAGGATTAGCAAAAAGTCTTTCAAAAAAGACTTTGCAAAAAAAAAAAAACAAAAAATAATGTAATTGAGTAATAAATGACTTTATAGGAATAGGTACATCTAAAGTATTTAATGATGATTTTTAATGGCCCCTATGTATTTCCTCTGTAAACTCTCCCTTGATACAGTTTTAAAAGATCTCCATACACCGAGTTTCCTTAACCAATTTTTCCTTCATAGATGACACAAAACCCAACTTGCAGTCACTTGAGCTACTTTTGGACTCATCACATATTTTAAAATAATGGTAAACCAATTGTAATGACATTCTATGAACTGACAAAAATTACATCATTTAAGTTTCTCCAAAGCATCAAAAATACATGTTTCTTCAGATGTCTTAAGTGGACCCAAGGAGGAAGATAAAAACCTTGAAAAAATACATCTCTTCAGTCATTTTCAGTCATGCCCAACTCTTCATCACCTCACTTACAGTTTTCTTGGCAGAGATATAGAGTGACTTGCCATTTCCTTCCCCAGCTCATTTTACAGATGAGGAAATTGAGGTAATAAGGTCAAGTGACTTGAACAGGGTCACATATCTAATAAGTGTCTGAAAATGGATTTAAACTCAGGATGATGAGTTTTTCCACCTGGTAGCTCAGGGAACTATCCATAGGATGCCAAATCTCCTACACCAACTTTAGTGGCACAAAGGAAATACATAGGGGCCATTAAAAATCAACGATAAACACTTTAGATGTACCTGTTCCTATAAAGTCATTTGATACTCAATTACATTCTTTTTTTTTTCCTTACCTCTATCCTGCACAGCCTTTGGCCACATACATTCTGCAATCTTTAGGAACAAAATATATTGTGATGAAAACAAAACTCACAAATGAGCTCCTGAATTAAATGTTTCAAGGTCTTGTTTGGTGATAAGAAGGAATGGTTTTAATAGGTTTCCTGGTTGTCTTCAACCTTCCTGAGTTTCTGTACCCTCTCTCTCTCTCTCTCTCTCTCTCTCTCTCTCTCTCTCTCTCTCTCTCTCTCTCTCTCTCTCTCTCTCTCTCTCTCTCTCTCTGTCTCTCTCTCTCTCTCTGTCTCTCTCTCTCTCTCTGTCTCTCTCTCTGTCTCTCTCTCTCACTCTGTGTGTGTGTGTGTGTGAATTTTAATGTAATCAGGTCTCTGGTCTCACAACAATCCATATTCAAGTACAAGATGGCCTTTTTTTCTTCCCCTTCCAAGAGAATGGTGATAGACTTCTCTAAATAAAGGAGGAGGGAACTGATTACAGAATTGACAGTGCTCAAGAGTTTGAACAAGATTTGTCTTTGGACCAACAGTCCAATGCCTCCAGTAATCAACCCACAGCCACTGTAATTAGAAGGAAGCTGCTCCAATATGATTAGCAGGGATCCCCCACATGACAGCCCACTCATGGCACTTACTGGTATTATTCAACCAGGGAAGAAGGAGGCAGACATCATCCCCAATTTGGAAATGCATTAGCTAGTTATTTCCTCTCATCAAGCAAATAGTCCCCTCAAGTTATTCTCTCCTACCATGCTATCCATTACACTCCCCCTCTAATCTCATCTCTTATACACACCTTGGTCAAATATTCTGGATTATCCTTAGGAAAAAAAATAGACATTGGATAAGAATGATTTTTTTAAACCTTTACCTTTCATCTTGGAATCAATACCGTGTATTGGTTCCAAGGCAGACAAGTGGGAAAGACTAGGCAATAGGGATAAGTGACTTGCCTAGGGTCACACAGCTGGGAAGTGTCTGAGGGCAGATTTGAACCTAGGACTTCCTGTCTCTAGGCCTGACTCTCAATCCACTGAGCTACTCAGCTGCCCCCAAGAATTATTTTTTTAAGGAGAAAATGTAGAGAAATTGAAAGGATGGCTATGTACTTCTCTTCCTAGCTACATAGATGGAGAAATAGAAGGGAACAAAGCAACTATCCAATCCAACCTCATTATTTAACAGATAAGGGAGCAGAGGCCCAAAATGAGTCATTTGCCCAAGGACAAACATATAGTCAATGGTTCATGAGATCATAGGTCTAAAGCTAAAAAGCCCTTCTGGGGTTATTTATCTCAACCCATTCACTTTATGTAAAGGGGACAATGAAGGCAAGAGAGTGACATGAACAAGGTTACTCAATCATCAATTAATTAATTAAGTTAACTAATTAATTAATCATTAGTTAATTAGCCAAGCATTTAAGTAACAGTTGTATGCTAGTCATTCATAGGAAGTAAGCAGAAGTTGCCTGACTCGAAATCCAATGATTCTAGCATCGTACCAGACTGATCCTAATTGCTACATTTTGGTTTGTGTCAGATCACACTCAGCCCTAGGAATGTAGGACCAAGAAAATTATTCAAAGAAGCTACTCTTCTCTGCTCCAAGCGTACTCCATGAAGTTAAGCTTGCTCATGAGATTTCTCCGTCTGTTGTGTTACAGCTAAATGCTGATGATGTGATCTGCCTTAGGGGCTTGTCCTAACAGTGTGCTCCATTAGGGAGGAGCCGCATCCTTGGCCAGGAGAGAGATGGAAGGAGCCTGCTGCAACATGGAGGCTCTCTGCCTGAAGATGCAGAGACAATCCACCATGCTTACCAGGTTGTTCAGTTGGCTGGCCGTGATGGTTTTCCATCGCTGGTCAGACAAGAGTAACTGATCGCATCTCCTCAGGGAAGTTCAATGAGTTTAACCAGTTCAGTGGTTAGCAGAAAGGGCGTTGAAAAGCTACAGACAATTTAGGGAGAGCTGTACTATGTTACCTCAGATGGATCTCACAACAATGAGAATAACTGACATTATGACAGCTATGGGACCCTCAGAAGAGGCAAAGGACAACAGGGCTGGCCTTAAAGTCAGGAAGATCCCTTTTCAAATCCTGCCTCCCAAAACATACTGGCTGCATGACCTTGGTCAAGTAATTGAGCCTTTCTGCATGAGGGAAATTTATACTGGGAATTAGGAATCCAATTAGATAGGTATTTATTAATCACCTAGTGTGTGCTCAGCACAGGGAACACAGACAGAGAACAGTCCCTGTGTTCAAAATGCTTATATTCTAGGGAGGGGACAGGGAGACCCAGGATTCCTATTTCCATGAAATCTTTAGTCTAGATAGTCCTCCTTCCCTCCACTCTGAAAAGAAAAAAAAAGCTAGCTTTAAGGAGAAAATCAATTAAAAGAGATGAATAGTAAGGGGTGATTTAAGGTTAGAGGAAAAGAAATCTTTGTTTTGTTTTGATTTGGTTTGGTTTTCCCATGCAAGGAGAAGTTGGCAAGGAGGGCATACATTTTGAAAAGCATTTCTACAGCTCAAGTGTGGCTAACAGAATGCAACCTCTATATAAAGGCAGTAGTGGGAGAATGAATCATCTTGGGCTTTTACATCCTGAGTTAGTACATTTCAGGGATGACACTTGGACCCACTGGATAGTACAATCAAGGGAATATTGAGCCAAGTTAGGGGATTCTGCAATATTGTATTAGTGTGGCATTGTCATAGTCGTCATTATTGTCATTATTTGTTATAACATCAATAAATATGATCATGGTAGAAAGGCAGTCTTGGTGCAATGAACAGAAGGCTGGACTTCAATCAAGAAAGCACTGGATTCAAATCTCATCTTCTAACATGAACTTTGTGACTGTGGATACATTTCATAACCTTTCTTATCACTCAGTATCTTTTTCAGAGGCAACTAGGTTGCACAGTGGATAGAGTGCCAAGCTTGGAGTCAAGAAGGCTCATCTTCCTAAGTTCAAATTGCTTCTCAGACACTTAACTAGCTGTGTGACTCTGAGCAAGCTATTTAACCCTATTTGCTTCACCTTCCTCATCTGTCAGATAATCTGGAGAAGGACATGCAAACCACTCCAGTATCTTTGCCCAGAAAACCCCAAGTGAGGTCACAAAGAGTTAGGCACAATTAATACAATTGGACAATAATCTCCCTCAGATGACAATCCTTGACCTTTATTTTTAATTTTTAATATTTTGATAACTGAGTTATAATAGATTGATTTCCTTGGTGGTCTTTTGTATTTTTGTATTTTGTAGATTTTAAAACATTATTCTAATAAGGGCCCATTGAATGAATCAGATTCCCAAAGGGGTGAATCTATTACAAGGAATAGGTGAAGATTTTGACAGTTCTAGTGCCAAGGATGTAAATCTTTAGTGGGAGAAGTTCCCCATGTTGGAGAAATCACTGATCCTTTGTGCATTCCCATATTCTAGCCGAATTCTCAAATACATGAATACAAGATTTGATTTACAACTATCCAGGCATCTGAACATTTGAGAATAACTTTCCTGAGGTTATAATGTAATATTTGAAAATTGGAGAAGCTTGAACTTCAATGAAAATAACCACGAACGACCTTTTAAGTCATTCTAAGGATCTTTTTTTCCCATTTGGAGAAAATAAAGGCATGCCTGGTCGGTGGATGCCACACTCTGCCTTTCTCTGATAACACCCTGTTGCCAACAGCTCTGCTATCAGGGGTGAATGTTTCATGGGTGTCAATCGCTTTAATGAGTGACTCATTGTACTATGGAAGACTGCCTCAAATTCCTCTGGATGCCTTTGCTGCAGAGAACAGATAAAGCTACATGTGGCTCCAGTCTGATGTGGCAGAACCCATTTTACCTGCTTCAGCTGTTTTGCTGCTGATTGGCAAAAATACTGTGCCTCCCTCACCCCTTTCCTACTTCCTTTAATCCAGTACCACAATCTGGCAGGATAGGACTTCTAGACTCCAGTCCTAAGAGAAAGGATGCCCATTTAAAAAAAAATTAAGATAAATGAATGCAGGTCGGAGTATGTCAGCCTTTAAGGACCCATAGTCAGTCTGAAAAACTGGAGTACACCACTGAAGAAAAAAGCTAACAAAAGAGTAAAGCTAGGACATCCAATGTAGAAGATAACATCTGGAGAGAGGTGCCTTGGGTTTGAAACATGACTTTCACTTAACTACATGTAGGTAGCAAGTTACTACCTTCCTTAGAATTCACTTTCCTCCAAGCTTTCATTTAATATTTTTGTGCCAAAGGCATCTAAGTCAAACTGTATCCAAGGAAAACAGAATGAAATGTATTCTCAAGTTATATGGAGACAATGGTGACTATGTTTGTGGAGGGGTAAAGTTAGGAGAGAATTTACACATGCTAAACATTCTATTTATTTTTTCTTGTTATTCAGTCATATCCAACTCTTCATGACCCCATTTGGGGTTTTCTTTTCTTGGCAAAGATACTGGAGTGGTTTTCCATTTCCTTTTCAAGTTTACTTGAAATGAGGATGAGGAAACCAAGGCAAATGGCATTAAGTGACTTGTCAATGGTCACACGATATTAATAAATATCTGAGGCTAGATTTGAACTCCTCTTCTTGACTTCAGGCTCAGTGCACTATCCCCTACATCACATAGCTGTCCATTCTAACCAGGTGCTAAACTGAAGTGTCCCTGGCCAGTGGAAGGACAGCTAGTATCCTTACTGCCCTCTATGTTTAGGTGCCCCAGATGCCCCATCCTAGTTACAACTGGTTTGTTCGACATTAAAATGAAAAGATTAAAGCCGATGTCCTCTCATTTCCAGCTCTAAGCCTAAAATCATGAGAAAGTGAAATATTGCTGCTTTTTTATGTTGCTATTCTGTTTTGGTTAAAAATGACACCCCTCTGGAAGTGAGCTAAGGCATGAATGAATAAAACAAACAGACACCTGTAGAGGGGCCTCCCTGAATCAGAGAAGACATGATCACAAAAAGCTCACGGATCAAAACCGGATGTTAGCAAAATCTCCCACTTTTTTTAAAGCAGGATCAAGGTGTTATGATGTCCTTTTTCCCCAAGAATAAGCTCACTATATCATCTGCCAAAGAAGTCACCATGGTCCAAAGCTATTTTTCAAAACTGCTGCTCTGGAAGCTTCTAAGAGTTGAATGAGTTTGGTTGATTCCCAAATGGTTCCCATTGGGCTAAAACTTTTGACATATGCTTGTATATACATTGTTGACAGTTAAGTGGTGTGAAGACTGTTATTTCTGCTCTTATAAAGAGCTGGCATGTCAACAGAGAGAAAGCTACTTTCCCAGGTCTACTGAACTCAGCAAATAGCAGCAACTTGTGATTCTTCCATTGAAGAATTAAACTTCTAAATTAAAAAAAAATATTCAATTGGCTTTTTGTCCATCTACTACTTTCAATTTGTATAACTATTGATTTTAATCTGAGGAAAATGTGAGAAGCAGAGAAGGATAAAGAGCAAAAGGCTCCCTTTGAAGTTTGGGAAACTTGGGTTTATGTCCTTCCTTTGTCCCATAATGACTTTGTGACTCTGGGCAAGTCATTTAACTTTGTAACTCACACCCCATCAGTATTCTCAATGGTTTCTAACTGATTGGAGAGACTGGAGGGCAAAGCAAAAATCTCCCAATACATCCCCTGAAAGAGAGCTTTAAATCCTCACTACCTCTTCATTTGCCACCAGCTTCTCTGGTTGCTTTCCAATCCATTTCCTATCTGTATTGTTCCTCTGTGCCTTGGCATCTCCTGCTACCATCTTTCAGCTTCCTTAAAGGTCTTATCTTCCTCTATTAGATTATAAGCTCCTTGAGGGTAGACACTGTCTTTTTCTTATTTATATCTCCATTATTTAGGAAACAGTAAGTGCTTAATAAATGTTGATCATATCCTGTCTTACTTAACATCTTGGTATTCTAGGCACTTCTCTAAGACTGTGCATGTCAGGACTATAAATAGACAACTAGAATCAGAGAACAACACTGTCTATAACAACGGAAGATGGATGTGTGAGTGCACACATATGTACACACTCACAAACACATACACAACAATTCCCAATTCTAAAATCCTAAATTGACATTGTAATTTATGCTAATTATTCATCTCAACAACTCTGTATCAGACTACATTGTTCTCTGCATTGGTCACCCCACAAATTCAGGTCATTTTGATCCAATATTTATTCATCCCCAGGTATATGCAAGGCACTAGGGTAGATATTGGAGATATCGAACCAGCATAAAGAAAAACCTTCTCCCTGCCTACAATCAGTTTCCATTTTATTGGTCCAAGTACTTTATCCAACTTCCCAGATCAGACACCATCTGTATTATCCATCCTGAACAGCTGGTGCCTGTTGTTTCCCTTTCAAAAGTATCTCCCCAAATCTATGAAAGGTCTTCCTCCAGGTCTCCTTCTATTTTGTGGGACCCTGTGCTATGCTCAGACTCACCTCATTCTTATCCCCTGACTACCTCTTTCTCCACCACCAACTAGTACAATGATAACACCAAACAGCTGGCATTTTATAGCTCCTTTATCCTCATAAAGTGTTTTAAATATCTTTCCTCTCCTGAATCTTAGAGAGACCCTTTAAGGTAGGACCTTTAGACATTTCATGCCCATTTTACGGATAATAAAATAAAGAATTAGAGAATTAGCATTAGTCATAGAACAAGAGCTTTTTTTCTTCTAAAAATTCTTTTCTATCTTAGAACTAAGCATTAAGTCCAAGAGAGAAGAGTGGTAAGAGCTCCATAATTGGGGTTAAGTGATTTACTGAGAGTCAGTCAGAGAAGCTAGGAAATGTCTGAGGCCAAATTTGAAACTAGGACCTCCCATCTCTGGGCCTGGCTCTCTATCTACTGAAGGCTTCTTTTTTCTTTTCTTTTCTTTTCTTTTCTTTTCTTTTCTTTTCTTTTCTTTTCTCTTCTTTTCTTTTCTTTTCTCTTCTTTTCTTTTCTTTTCTTTTCTTTTCTTTCCTTTCCTTTCCTTTCCTTTTCTTTTTTTCTTTTCTTTTCTTTTTTTTCTCTTCTTTTCTTTCTTCCTTTATTTTTTTCCTTCTTTGTATCCCCAGTCAGTTACAGAGTTAGAAATGAATAAATACTTGTTGACTGACTGATATGTAAGAACATGATTTGAACTCATTTCTCCCTGACCTCAAGCCTAGCACTCTATCTATTTAGAAAGGTTATGAAGCCTTTCTTTTTTTCTTTTCTTTTTTTCCCTCTCTTTGTATCCCAAACCAGTAACAGAGTTAGAAATGAATAAATGCTTGTTGACTGACTGACATGTCAGAACAGGATTTGAACTTATTTCTCCCTGACCTCAAGCCTAGCACTCTATCTATAAATACTTAGCCTGTACATATTTGAAAGGGCAGCGAGATGGTGCAAAGAGTGTTGGGCCAGAAAGACTCATCTTCCTGAGTTCAAATCTAATGTCAGACACTTATTAGCTACATAATCTTGGGCAGGTCACTTATCCCTCTTGGCCTCAGTTTCTTCATCTGTAAAATAAGAAAAAATGGCTACCATTCTGGTCTCTTTGCCAAGAAAATTCCAAAAGGGGTCAACCGAACAACAACAATCACTATTCTGAAGTTGATTAATTAGTACAAGTGGGTTTGAGAAGATGTATTCAGTCCACATGGAAAGTATTTTAGAGCAAGACTTTAAGGAAATGGGGCATTGGACAGAGATATCTGAATAAAAAAGAGGATAGGGAAGGAGCCCTGAAATTTGAAATTCTTTCATGGGTGGTGGAAAAGATTGCATTGCAGTGGGAAGAATAGAGTTTCGTCATGGTCTGTCTGATAACTTAGCAATATGATCTCGATCACTTAGCATATATCTGCATTGTACTTTGAGCATCAGAAACTCTCAAATTCTTTTTCCCTTTCACCTCAGCAAAACACCTTGACAAGCAAATCAATGCCACTTAGATATATGGTATAATATAATAATAGCATGCAGATATATAACTGCTTGACAAATTGGAGTGAGAGAAAGGTTTTAATTTCAACAATAAATTCAGGAGAATGAGGGGTGATTCTGAATTAATAAGGCTGATTTGTTTCAAGAAATATTATAAAACTAAGTCTATCATCTGTGATATTATATTTCCAAATGACTATTGCTTTCAAAGTAGTCCCCTTGGGAGACTATATACTTATTGCTATAATGCTGTCCTTGTTCAAAATATTTCTTGAACTCACTCCTCCTCAGGAATTACCTGAAAGCCAGGCTAAGTCACATGATAAAATCAGCTTCTGACTTATTCCACATCAAGCCTTAACCTTTCTTGAACTAGAGTTGTATTTACCAATCTTATTTCCCAGATCTGGTTATGAAGAGTTTAGTATTATTTCAGAAATGATGTCCATGGGGTCAGCTGGGTAGCTCAGTGGATTGAGAGCTAGACCTAGAGATGGGAGATCCTGGGTTCAAATCTGGCCTCAGATACTTCCCAGCTGTGTGACCCTGGGCAAGTCACTTCACCCCCATTATCTAGCCCTTACCACTCTTCTGCCTTGGAACCAATACACAATATTGATTCCAAGACAGAACGTAAGGGTTTTTAAAAAGAAATGATGTCCTCTAAGAAACAGTTGGTACCCCAAGAGAATATTTGAAAGGAACAGACTATTGGCTCTGAAAGCAATCACAAATGTTGTGACGTTGGTTCAAAAATATTAATTGGTCTGGCTTCATAGACACCTACCATGGTTATAGGGTATGTCACTCTATTCAAATGTGCCATCACGTAAATCTTATTTCAAAACAATAGATCAGCTAGAGTCAAAGTAGTATGCTGCTTATAACTTTTGCCAGGTTTCACACCAAAAACGTGGCAGCAAAAGAAACTTTTGAGAAGTTGAGAGAACACATCACCCCCCAAAACCATCCAAAGCTAATTGTTATCATCTTGTATCTTCCTCACTCAAAGAAACTCTTATTTTTTTGGATTGAGAACAATGCGGTTTAAACTTGGAACTGTTTGATGGGTTGAGTGTTTTTTTACCTTTTTTTGCTCAGAAGGTTTTAATACGCTGCATTTTAACAAATACTCCAAAGCAAAGAGTGAATACAGTTTGCCTTTTTTAATTTTTTTAATTATCTTATTTTCTACTTGAAATTTTCTCCTTTTTGCTCTCTCTACCCTACTCAGAGAAACAAGAAAAATAAAATCTATTAAAATATGAATAGTCATGCAAAATGAACTTCCAAATTAGCAATGTTCTGAAACAACAACATCAAAAAGAAAGAACAAGGAGAAAACATGCTTCCCTATTCACACTGAGTCCATCACTTTTCTGTCTGGAGTTGTATAGCATGTTTCCTCATGAGATTTTAACAATTGTGTTTGGCCATTGTGACGATCATAATCATTTAGTCTTCCAAACTTGATTACATGAACTCATTCTCCTGGTCATGCTCACTTCACTTTTTATCCATAAGTTTATAGGAGTGTTTCCAAGTTTTTCAGAAACTAACCTTTTCATTATTTGTCCCATCACAAATAGTATTCCGTTACATTCATATGCCATAACTTGTTCATTCATTCTCCAACTGATGAGCATCTCTTTATTTTCCAAATATTTGCCACAAAAACTTCCATTTTTGTGGGAAAATGTTGGAATTTCAGAGAAAAACCTTCAAGGAAATATCTTAATTTTGTGTCTTAAGGCTTATTAATGAATGATCTGTCTACATGGGGTTGAAATTAACATTCTTTTATAACAGCTTCATGGAAGAGGTAATTCATTAAAGATCTATCCCTGCCCTGAATGACTCTTTTACTTTGAATAACAAAGATTTTATCCACCATGAGGATTCCACTTGATGCAAATGCACAATTCTCCCATTAAATAAAAAGCAAAACTAGCATCAGTCTACATTGATACTAGGGAGTCTTCTCTCCTTTGGGGCAGTTAAATCATGGCCTAATTTTAGGTGCCTTCATTAGGAAAGACCAAGAGTTCTCAACAATACAACGACAAATCACAATTCCAGAAGACTAAAAAAGAAGCATGTCACTGCTTCTTTACAAAGAAATAAGGAAGGAGATTTGATTTTTAACATATCCAATAAGGAAAGTTGCTTCATCTATAACCTTCTCTTTTCATATAATTATGACTAAATCTAAAAGGTTATTGGAAGGGCTTTGTTTCAGGTTTATTACTGTTCAATTGAGGAAGGGAGTAAGTGAGAATGGGGAAAAATCCTTGATATTGAGAAAAATAAGAAAAGCGTATCATGTTACAGAAAAGGAAATTGAGTCAGAGGGTGGAAGAGCCTTGCCCATGGATATTAAAATCATTGAGTCACTTGCATAATCTCACTGCTAAGAGTCATCTTGGGGCTTCTGGGTAGTGGGGTGGATAAAGTGCCTGACCTGAAATCAAGACAATTCATCTTCTTAAGTTCGAACCTGGCCTGAGACATTTACCATTTCTGTGGCCCTGGGAAAGTCATTTAACTCTATTTGTCTCAGTTTACTCATCTGTAAAATGACCTGGAGAGATAAATGTTAAACCACTCAAATATCTTTGCCAAGAAAACATGAAATGGAGTAAGATAGAGAGTCAGACAGAATTGAAAAACACTAAACAAAAGAAAAGAAGGTTCAATTTAATATAAGTGGGAAGGAACTAGGAGATTTAATGATTTTTCATCACTGAAGCAAGCAAGGCTAGTGGGGAATTTCGTGGTATCCCTGAATCTTCCAGGAAAGACACTGCTAACCTCCTACCACAATCCCAGAACTCACCAGAAACACCATTAATTTCTATAGGTGAAAGGGACTTATTCAACTTTGCCTCCCTCCCTGGATCCAAGATCCAGGGGCTATATTTATATTGCTGAGTAATAGGGGGTTCCTATGTAAGGAATATGGAAGGAACCAACCTTATCCCTAACATAGATGGGATCTAAGCATCCAAATACCATTCTTTAAAAAAAAAAACATTACTTTGTGTCTTAGAATCAATACTGTTTATTGTTTCCAAGGCAGAAAGGCTGTAAGAGCTAGACAATAGGGGAGTTAAGTGACTTACCCAAGGTCACATATCTAGGAAGTCTCTGAGGCCAGATTTCAGCCCTGAACTTCCCATCTCTATGCCTGGTTCTCAATACTTTGAGCCATCTAGCTGCCCCCTGCTCAAAATCTCATCTTCATAACTTAGCTTGACTACAAATAAAAGGGGAAAGGAAAAGACAGGAAATCCCTGGTGCCACATGAAAATGGTTATTTAAATGGCACTGGGTTTGCTTAGTTTGGAGTCAGGAAAACTTCAGTTCAAATTCCATCTAAGAACCAAACTACCTGTGTCATCCTGGTCAAGTTTTTTAATATCATTGGTCTTCAGTTTTCTCCTCTATAAAATAAGGGGGTTGGACTTGTTGATCTATAATTTCCCTTTCCACTTTAATTCTATGATCTTATGTTTCCTTAGAGAGCCATATCTTAATAAATTCTATGTAGCAATTAACAAGCACCAGAATTTCCAAATCATTTCAAGAAAAATGGCTGAAATTACTTATTAAAAAATCTTAATATCTAGAAATATAAATATATAGATTTCAATTATAAAAATCCTCCAGAAAGATGAAAAAAGGAATTAGACTCAAGTTCACTAATAGTAGTAAATGTGGAATAGTTGATGGAGTATCAGACTTGGAAGTAGGAGGACCTGGTTCAAAATCTTCCTCAGACATGTATTACTTTTTTGATCTTAGGGAAATCCTGTAAGCATTCTTAACTCCTTTGCCTCACCCATAAAATGAAAATTATAATAAAAATAGTCCCTACCTCTTTAGCTTCAAATATGAAATATAGTTTGCAAAACTCAATACCTGCCAATGATGCTTATTACCTACCAGATTATCACACAGTTATCTCTGGGGGTTAGAGGGAAAGATCAGATTGTTGTAGTGCATACCAGCCTATAGATATACTTGAAGGAAACTTCATCTCACTTTCCAATTAAAACTCTGATAATTCTGCAGAATTTTTGAATTATTTTGGGGGAAATAGCAGAAGAATATTAGACATCAGACACACCACCCAGAAGTTTCTTAGAATATTTCTGGAGTTGTTTTTATACTAACATGCCTGGTACATATAATTGGGATGAAACAAAGCATTACAGAAGGGAATAATGATGTATTTTGGTGGGGACAGTTATGAAGGGGAAGGGAAGTGTGAATGTTATAGACTTAGAAAAGAAACTTGGGTTATGAGGCTCCATTTACACACACACACACACACACACACACACACACACACACACACACACACTCCTTAGAAGTCATTCTCCTAGGAAAAGCTAGGTGGCTCAGCAGATAGAAAGCCATGCCTAAAGATGAGAAATCTTGGGGTCAAATATGGCCTCAGACACTTCCTAGCTGTGTGACCTTAAGTAAGTCACTTAAACCCAATCACCTAGCCATTACCATTCTTCTGCCTTGTAACTAAATCTTTGCTTCTAAGATGAAAAGGAAGATTTTTAAGAAGTCCTTTTACTAAGGTGCATCTATATTTTGCAAAAAATAAAATCAATGCGACCAAGCATTTACCAAACTCCTACTATGTGCCAATCATTTGCCTGGGTATCAGGAACACAAATACAAGAATGAAATAATTCTTGGTTTCTTTGGATTCATTTTTCCTTTCCTTTTCCCCTTTCAGAGTGCTCACCTAGTGGATTAATCCTTCTGGACACCAGGTTTGCAAGGCTGGATGTTAGAATCTTTTCAGAAAGAACCTAAGCCAAGTTTCTTGAAATAATTTCCAAATCGGCCTTCATGTGTGAATCATTCAACACATTTACATACATCATCACATCTGACATTTTATTACCCTTGAAAAAGAACACAGTCAGAGAGGGGATTGAGACATACTTTTTTTATGATGATGAAATAAAATATTAGAGGTCTTGGCAATAACCAGCCAAGACTGTAAAAAAAAAAAATCAAGCATTAGGTTCCACATAAAGCAGTTTCCTCTCTTTAATGTGTGAAAATATGATGTAGAGAGGGAAAAGTCATAAAAGATCTGGGTTTGAAAACAGCTTTTTGCTATGCTATATGATACTTGCACCCTATTGTAATCACTGAAAAAAAATCACTTAACATCACTGGATCTTCATTTTCTTCCTAATAGAATGATGAAGTTGACCTACATTGACCAAGTGATCCATGATTGCACTTAGGGCATTTTATCACCATTTGCCCTTTTTATCCCTGATTTCTACCTGAGATACTTAACCCTCTCAGCTCTAGAACTCCTGTTCTGCCCCTTCCCACTTCCCACCTCCATTATAGAGAATCCATGCCTAATGGAAATTCTTTATTGACCCAGCATGAGATATATTTCACTTTACCTTTTGGCCATCTTCTTCCCACCAACCTACATACTACTATATCCTTGGGATTACAAGATCTTACCCCTCTCTCCCCAACTTGTTTTCCAACTCCGAAACCATGATCAAAACTAAACTCCTGTTGCTATTGTAGAAAACCATGCAAAAATAATTCACTATGACTGATTTTTTTTAATCATGTCTCTCTGGGTAATGCTCCCTTTGAATACAGTCTCCCCTATGTGAATGAAAACTCCTTGAGGGCCAGAGCTATCCACTTTTCTATATGTATTTTCAGGGCTTGGTCTGGTGCTAAGCCCATAGCAAGAGCTTAAGGAATGTATTTCTTTCTTTCATTCGTTTTCTAAATTTTACAATCATTATCAAATCTAGTAGACAGATACATGCCCTGTTAGAATCTTATCCTTAATGAGTATTTAGTGGTGGTAGAGGAGATCATTCCTAAGAGATAAAGAACTAGTTTGGAATAAAATTTTTTGTATAATTGTTTTTATTTTTGTTTTGCTTTGTGAGTTTTGTTTCTAATGAATTCCACTGAGAGAAAGGGTCAAAAGAAAAGGGAATGTGGAATTCTCCCTGTATGGATCAAGGCATTGGGATTGAAAGAACAATAATATTTGTATCTTGCAAAGAACTTTACTGATTTCATCAGGTTTAATCTTCTAATTACATCCTAATTATAACCCTCTCTGTAAGTTAGTTGATATATTGTCCCAATTTTACCAGTGCAGAAATTAATTTCCCTTCAGTGAGTATATATTAAGCACCTACTCTGTGCCAGACACTCTGCTAAATAATGAGTACATAAAGACAAAAAAATAGAGTGGTCTGCCCTCAAGGAGATAATGTTCTTCCAGAAAGTCAAACCTGAATGTCAAAAAAATTAGGTTTGGCCATTTGTATAGAGAACTAACTGAAGAGAAAATGAGAATGGATGATGGGAAAACAATTTAAGAGGTTATTGTAAAAGGTTAGGCAAAAGGCAATGAAGGACTAGAATAGGAAGGTTATGATGTGAAAAGAAGGAAGTGGATGTGACAATGATAGAGGCATTGAGATCAAAATATACTTGGATAGAAAGATGGGTGAGAGCTTTGAGTTAAAGAATGGGTTCAGAATGCTAGCCAAGATACCTGGAATAACAGTATTATTTCTGAATAAATTAGGGAATTTAGGAGGAAGACTGAGTTTAAGTGAAAAAATAATTTTCTGTTTTCGGAATGTTGAGTCTAAGATACCCATGGGACATCTGAGTGGCAGTATGATAAAGGACTGAACCTTGGAAAAGAGATGAGTGCTCGATATACAATCGGGGATCAGATATAAATGAAAATCCTATAATAAGGATTCAGAATTTTTTTCCAACATGTATGAAGGGAGGGGACATTTCCTGGGATTTTATGTCACTTATATTTTATAGAAATCTTAATATTTATCTGATCACACCTTTGAAGGGTCCTCATCTATATGCTAGCCTCCATTCCAGGATGTACCATGGGCTCCCTCCTTAGCCTTCTTCATATGTCTCTCTACAATCTGCCTCTTAGTAGCCCCCATGAATTTAATTAACATCCATAACTAGAGAACATCATCATCATCATAACTAGCACTGATATAATGCTTTATGATTTGCAAATCATGTCAAAAATATTTTCCCATTTTAACCTCAAGGAAAAAATATAGGTACTGTAATTATTTCAATTTCAAAGTGGAGAAACAAAGGTAGAAAGAGGTTAAGTGATTTGTCAAGGGGCTTACACAGCACACATACACAGACACATATAATGTACAATCCCAGTTTTACCAATGTGGAAACTCTTTTACTGATCAATAAATATTTATTGCCAAGTCATGACAGCATAAGGGTGAAAGATGAAATATTCTCTGCCCTCAAGGAGACTATTTTCATCTGGAAAGGAACAACATTTGCAGACAAATGTGGGACTTGATGCTGTGTTTGACCTCAGAATTTCCAGACTATGACACCAAGCCCATCCTGATCTCTTCTCTCAAGTTCCTCTTCCAGACTTCCAACTACCAAGTGTATATTTCTATCTTGAGAGAATAGTAAACAAAAAAGGGTAGTAAGATATAGAGTAAGTGTGTGAGGGAATTGTAGGGTCCAGTGAACATTCAGTCTTCATCACCATCGTCTTGTTTTTATGGAGATTATGGATAAGAGGATATTGAATATTGGGAGAGAAGAGAAACCCAAAAGGACACATTCCTCAAAGAAATGAGAAAGGATAGGATCAAGGCCACAAGAACGGGAGCTAGCTCTTCCAAAGAGATGGCCTCCCTTTCCCTCTGAGACTGACTCAAAAGAAATGATAGGATATGCTAAACTGATCTGAAGTTTGGGATTGGAGCAAAAGTAGGGCTCTTGTTGGATGGCTTTGATTTCTTCAGTGAAATATGAGGCAAAGCTCTTTGTTGAAACAAAAGGGGAAAGGGTCTTATATATATATATATATAGTTTAAAGGGAAAGGATAGTTTAAAGGGAAAAGTTAGAACAACTCCTGAGAAAAATAATATATGGAGAGAAAATAAAGTGGAATCAAATTAAAGCACAGAGAGATAAAATGTCTTAGCTATAGTCACATAGCTAATAAGTTCCTGAAGCATAATTTGAAACTTTGTTTTCCTGACTCCAAAGCCAGAGCTCTCTCTCTATCAACCCCACCAGGACCACCTTAATGCTACTGGAGACCCAAAACAAGCAGAGAGAAAGAAAAAAAATACAAGGTTGGAACAACCGCATACTTTTTAATTTCTATTTTTAATGTACTCATTCCCTCATTTATTCTGAAACTCTCAATAAAATGCAATCACATAACTCACATTTCACATGAATTATTCATATTTCTGTGAAATGTAAATATGTATAATTTCAACTATGAAGTTGCTACACCCCATTTTCCTGGTGCAAATACAAAATCCTATTTGGCATTCAAAACCCTTTATTACCTGGCCTCCTCCTACCTTACCAGTCTTCTGAGACCTTAAACCCCAACATGGACTTTGAAGCCTAGTGACACTAACTTTTTGGCTGTTCCAGGAACAAGACACTCTATCTCTTGACTCTAGGAATTCCCTCTGGCTATCACCCATGCCTAAAATGCTCTCCTTACTGTCTCTGACTATTGCCCTCCCTGGTTTCCTTTAAGTCTCAACTAAAATCCCACCATCTACAGGAAGGCTTCTCTAATGCCTCTCTTTGAATTATTTCCTAAGTATACTGTATTCAGATTGCTTTGAATCTATTTGCATGTTGTCTCCCTTGTTAGACTGTAAGGTCCTTGAGGGTATAATATTAGGATAATAAATAATGTTAATAAGGAGGATACTGTGGTGATATACCTTGCTAGATAGCCACAAAGTATTCCCACTTTCCCTCCTTAGGGCACAGTGCATGAAGTGGTCTGGAGATCTTTCTTTCAAAAACTTAAAGCTTTTATTTATATACATATTAAAGGTTTAACGATACATAAAAAGGTTCCTTAACACTAAAGAAGCTAAATCCCCCACCCAACCAAATTCCATCACAGGACAAAGTCTTCCAGTCTCAGGAATTCACCTGAGCTGCACTATGTCTCCTTAACTCTTACTAAGATCCCCAACTATCTATGCCAAGCTAACTAAATCCTTAATTATCTATTATTAAAGTTATATTATTATGTTATATTATATCATATATTATATTATGTTGTTATATTATATTATATTATATTATATTATATTATATTATATTATATTATATTATATTATATTATATTATATTATATTATATTATATTATATTATATTATATTATATTATATTATATTATATTATATTATATTATATTAATTATGTCGTGTCATGTCGTGTCGTGTCGTGTCGTGTCATGTCATGTTATAGTCCAGATTCAGAAATATAATGAGCAAAATGGCTGAGCTCACTACAGCTGAGTGTGACTCTAGAGGCTTCCCTCAGAGGCTAAGGTGAACACGCTCTTAAGGTCTCTCTCCTTTCACACAACAGTTTTCACAGCGGCAGGTCTAACAAGTTCTTCTTCCTGATGTTTCTCTCGGTTAGAAAAGTGAAAAACCTTGAAATGGTTTGAGTTCTCTTTCTTTCTTTCCTGTCACAAGCAGAGCTGTGGTCAGGGAAAAGAGCAGAACCGAGCAGAGCAGCTGATCCTCTTACAGCCAAGAACTGTCACCAGAACTCTTTCTGCCCCACCCCCTTCCAATTCCAAACTCATGCATAGAATTCCTTCTGCCTCTGGGACAGCTTTAAGGTTCTTTATCTTCTCAAAACTTTACCTAGGTTCAAATCTTGCCTCAGATACTTCCCAGCTGTGTGACCCTGGACAAGTGTACAAGTCACTTCACCCCCATTGCCTAGTCCTGACCACTCTTCTGCCTTGGAGCCAATAGATGGAAGGTAAGGTTTAAAAAAAAAACCTTTATTATTATATATTTCTTATTTCATCTCCATAAAGGAAAGGACTATATTCTGCCCTTCTTTTATCTGTAGTGTTTGGTATAGTCCCTGGCAAATGGTAACATTTATTAAATGTTTACTGATTGATTTTATAAAGATTAAATGAGAAAATGAATGAAGAATGATTTGCAATATTTTAAATGTCAGTCAAGATTCTGTTATTATTACTGAATTACTGAGGCAGCAAGGTTGGTACAGTGGTTAGAGAATGGAACCTAGTATCAGGAAGACTAGTTAAATTACTGCCTCATACACTTGCTAGATGTGTGACCTTGGGCAAGTCACTTAATCTCTTTCTGCCTTGATTTCCTCATCCATAATATGAGAATAATAATGCCTACCTTCCAATGTTGTTGTATGGATAAAATGAGATAATATTTATAAAACATTTCAAATAATTGATATTTTGTATACATATATTACTGGAAAATAACCTATCAGTGCCTACTATTGTTTAAATAGGCATTATGATAGGTGTAAGGTTAGATATACAAAACTGAGACAATCCATTAGTTCAAGAAGCTTATATTCTAATGGGGAGATACAACATCTCTCCATGTCCCTAACCCCAACTTCACCACCAAAATCAACCTCTTACCACAGGCATTCATAGTATGATTTCGTGAGATAACACATAAGTTTATAAGAAGGATAGTCTCAAGTTATTATTCAGATACTTATTAGCTGTGTGCCAGAGGTCTAGTCATAACATCTCCAAGCCTTTACTTGAATTCCTTTTACTCTTTCTTGATAAGTACCCACACACACAGCAGATTGTCCAATCCTCGCTCTTGCAGCCACCATATACAAGATCCTTCCCCCTTCTTTCTCAGTAGACTTGTCTTCATAATTCACTGAAAAACATGAAGATATCCAATGAGAGTCCTCTTTTCCATTTCCAAGAATCAGACCAGCTCAGCATTATCTTCTCTTCTCCATTCTTTCAGCATTATCTTCTCTTCTCCATTCTTTTAAAGGCATTTAGTAATGTGGAACATCCAAATCTGGTCCTCTACCTTTGTCACTGGTGCTGTTGCTATTCTTGTTGTGGACCTACCATTTATTTGGAAAGAGGAACTCCATATGTGACAATTTAATCCACTAATGTACAACTTGCTTGGGAATCTTCTTAGAAAGTTGCCTGAGACACTAAAAGTTTAAATAGCTTCCTTGGAAGCACACAGGTAGTAGGTGTCAGAGGCATACCTTGA
The DNA here is from genome assembly GCF_027887165.1 of Monodelphis domestica. Lineage (NCBI taxonomy): Eukaryota > Metazoa > Chordata > Mammalia > Didelphimorphia > Didelphidae > Monodelphis > Monodelphis domestica. The sequence continues at coordinate 35,850,987 of NC_077234.1, read as the reverse complement.
ACTCATAACTTCCTGACTTGTTTTTTCTACTAAACATTCCCATGTTTACATTCCATTTCATTTTCAAATAAAAAATGGGATGGATAAAGGAAAGAAAGAGCTAGCATATGTAGGAATCTAAGCATATGGTCTTAAGCTTTGATTTCTATTATCTTTTGGGGTGTATGGGGTGCTCAGGGAGGGGTAATATCTCTGGTATGGAGGGCTTGTCATGCCCTTCTAGGGCAGCTCTCCAGTCACTGACCCTCACCTGACACCCAGCTCTCACTTGTGGCTCCCAGTAGCTGCTAGCATGCGGCAGTGGCCACACCCCGGGCAACGGCTTCGACAGGCCAGCTAAACCTTGTGAGGGTAGCCATCGGGTCAACGTCGACCCCTGGTGAACTAGGGCTTTGCTCACCCAGCATGTGAAGACTGCTTTGGCGGAACAGATGGAAGAAACCAACAAGAAGGTTCAACGGCTGAGATGGCGATGCAGCAAGGCACAGTGGAGTGCTTAGGGCATGATGGAGCACAAAAGACAACACGGCCATCCAATGCAGCTGAGGAAGTCTCCAGGTGTAATGACTCTTCGTGCCAATGGACCCAGGCTTCCAATGCCGAGAGAGAGTGGGACTGTCTCTGTGCATCGACTTTTCCACTTAAATCTTCATGCACAGGTGTCTTTGTGCACAAAAACACACAAAGACAATCGTCATCCTTGGTTCGAGAGACAACCAACATCTATTATCTTTGGGGAATGCATAAGAGAAACCAAATTTATATAATGTGAATTCTTCAAGAATGAAGACTATTTCTTTGTATTTGTATCCTAGTAACTAGCAGTCAGTTAGCAAGCAAAAAAGTGCTAAGTCCTGGGGATGAAAAGAAAGACAAAAAATAGTGCCTGTCCTTGAGGAGCTCAAAATCTAATTGCCTAGTCTCTGGTACAAAATCAGGGCTTAATAAATGTTTGCTGATTGACCTATCCCCATTAAAGCCCAAAACCCTTCATTTAATCATATCCTTGATGATATCAACATTGGGTTTCCATTCTGGCCCCCAAAGCCTCAGTCCTATTGTGAGTATCACTATATTATAGACATTGTCCAAGGTGCTGAGAATACAAACTTTAGAACTTAAATTCTATGGTGATAAGATTAAACATAAAGTCTAAATTATAAAGCAACCTGATAACATATTGCATCTGATTGGTTAGGAAATTCAGACCTACATGCAGAGTCAATGGTCCTGTGGTATAATTCCACTTCTGATGTTTCTGATCTGTGTGTCCTCAGGCAAGTCACTTAATATCCCTCTGCCTCAGTTTCCCATTTTTTGACTAGATGGTCTTTGCAGTTCTCTAGATTTGCTATCTTACTCAATTAGTTTCCACAAGCAATGTGCATTCAATGTTTTAAAGTAAGAAGGAATATTTAAAAAGTACTTAATGTCCCTTTTGTCAATTGTGCTTCTTAATAATCTTACATTGTGGGTATTAGAGAAATGTTTCCTGTTTGACAGTGAAGAAAACTAAGGCTTTAGAAACATTATTAGCCCTGCCCATAGTCACATAGTAAAATGTCAGAAGGAAGATTTGAATTTATGTATTTATATTATGTCTTCAGAAGAAAGAGTGCTGAAATTGGAATCAGGAAAACTTGAGTTCAAATTCAGCCTCAGACACTGACTACCTGTGTGACCTTGAGAAAATCAATTAACCTATGTCTGCCTCAGTTTCTTCAATGGTAAAATGAGTATTGTCTCCCAAATACATTGTGAGGATCAAATATTTGTAAAGTTTTTGCCCCAGATGATTAATGAATGCTTGTTCCCTTTGCTTCCCCCTTTATTAGTAAGTGAAAGAAAGGGTACTGATTTTGGAATCAGATAAAATTTAGTTTGTATTCTGTGTCCACTACTCATTACCTGTATTCTCTGGCCCTCACTGCCATCCTCTAACAAAAAAAAGAAAAGAAAAGAAAAAGTCATTTTAACCTTGGTTTTCCTCAAAGATGTGCTCAGGCACTTTTGCCTGACCCCAAAATCCTTTCTCTACTGTGACAATCAAAAAAGCAGCTGCCTAGATGTACTTCCTTTAAAAAAAAGCTAAGCATATTCCCAGTGACTTTTCATATAGACCCTCTTAGTCAAGTCCATTTAGTTCACCCTTTCATGTGTCTTGAGTTTAAGGAGCCATATAAAGCCTTGTAATTAGTTTTCTGAAGTTAGTAGAAATTAAGAATTCTACTAATTCTGTTTTGCTTATAAATGAGACTATCACTCAGTGATTACAAGGGAAACTGGACATAAAGGAGCACAACATCTATGTATAAACAAAAAAAACCCCTAAAAAATAACAATTAATACATCAGAGTTCATAACCTATTTGATAATGACCAGCCACTTTCTAAGGAATTGTTGATGAAGTGGGTAACTTACTACACCTAAAACACAGTACCTACAAGATATAAAGTAGAAACTAGATATTTGACCATAACTAATATGGAGTGAGTTTGTTTTGTCTTACTATGTAAGGGATATGAAGGTTATTTTTTTCTTCTTCTGAAAAGGGGTGGATAAAAGGGAAAGAAAATAAATGTGAAATAATTAAAAAAATAAAATAAAATTTAAAAAAATTCAAATAAAATAAGGTTACCAAATATATTGTAGAAAGTAAATTCACAATATGTAATTTAGAAGATATATGTATAAAATTAGATTTTTGTAAAATGCTTTATAAACTTCTAAGTGCTACTTAAGTATCACTATTATTCAATGCCTTAAATTTTGCAATGTACTTATTGTATATTACTAAAGTAGGATTGGTTAATTTTTTTATAAACAGTGGATCCTAACACACAAGAGGCACTGATCCTTTTGCAATTGAATGGAGATACACATTAACTCTTTGAAGGCTACTTACTAAAAGTATAATCATCTCCATTTTACAGATGAAGAAACAGACTGTAAAGTGACTTGTCATTGGATTAAACAATGTCAGATGCAGAATCTGGCCCAGATCATGATGCCTACAACTTCAGAACTGTGTCCACTACAACAGAGCACCTATGAGAAGTTTTCATGGAAACTATTGAACAAGGCATCCATCACCTTGGATCACTGAAGTGAACAATGTAAATTGGAAGATAGATGTTTGAGTGAATTTACTTAGAAAGAACAAACACAACACTAAAGAAAATGTGTGCATGAGTTTATAAGGGTGCGTGTTTGTATATTCATGGGTGGATACAAGTACACATGTATACAAAGTTGTTTTTTTAAAAATAATCTTATCAGTTCTTTGACTCATCCCCCATAATCTATTTTGCTTAGAGTAATATCCATGGGAGATAAATGTATGAGACTAAATGTGTGTGCATATACACATACCCACACGTAGATGTAGATAAGTATATAGAGATATGTATTTTAGTGCCTATCAAGGAATAACACATTTAATTATTACATTTAAATATTTAAAATATCAATTGCCCAGCCTCACTAGGGATAGCTGAGATCTATTGTGTCATCACATCTTCCTTCTACTCTTCTCTATTGCTAATTTCTATAATATAACATATATATATTTTATATTTGTCAGTTTACATATCTTCCCACAGGGTCAGAAATTCAGAGCCAGAGAGACCTCAATGTTTACAAAGCCTAACACATTCAATTTGCAATTGATGAAACTGAAACTCTGCAATTTTGCTCAAGATCATGTCATCATCATCATCATCATCATCATCATCATCATCATACATCATCATCATCATCAACAACAACAACATCATCATCATCATCATCATCATACATCATCATCATCATCAACAACAACAACATCATCATCACCATCATCATCATCATCACCACAATGATAACAATAGATAATAATCATAAGAGTGAAGTTTGAAAACATATCCTCAGTCTCCTCTAGGTCATTCTCATTTCCTTCCATGAGGCTCCCTCCCCTCTGGCCAAGTGCAAAAAAACACCAAAAGATATCAACCAAGAGGCAGCAAGATGGCACAGTTGATAGAGCAATAGGCCTGGTCAGGGAGATGAGTTCAAAACCAGACTCAGACATAGATTAGTTACTAGATCCTGGGCAAGTCACTTACTTGTCTGCCTTGATGTTCTTATCTGTAAAATGTAAAGTTATTTCTTTACCAAGACTGTTATTAGGACCAAATGAGATATTTTTTAGGTGTCTTGAAAAGTTTGAAGTACTTTTATAAATGCTACTGTAATTAGTATTATTATTATTAAGCATAAAGAGAATATTAGGAGGCAAGGATTTTTTAATTAAGCAACTATTATGTACTTGGTCCTGGGAATTCATAAACAAATATAAAACAGCCATTGACTTCAAGAACATCCCATTATTTTTGGAGAATGAATACATACATATATATTACATAAATATATTCATCTTCAATTAGCATGCACAGTAGGATTTCAAATAATATTTACTGACTGACAGGTAAGTAAATATAAGATGTATTTAAAATAAATGTAAATTAATTTCAGTATGAAAAGGGCACTGATAACTAGGGACATCGAGAAAGGGAAAAGAGACAAGAATTACGATAACATATCTATGATCTGCATATAACACTTTCTTTTCATGAAATAAAAGTAATAATTGTCATTCCCAGGATCTGGTCCTCAGTCTTTCTAAAATAAATACTTGAAATTTAGATTTGCAATTTATTATGGCAAGGTAGTTTGCTACCAAGTCTAAATTTACCAACCTTGAGTTCAAAGCCCAATTTGACCACATCCTATCTACATGACCTTAAGGAAGTCTCTTTATCTCTTGAAGACAGGGTTTCCTCATCAACAAAATTATGAGGATAAGCAGTATGAATTCTGAGTTCAACCATCCCCCCACTGGTGCTAAATCTAAATCTATGACCCTAGGAAATGCCAATTATAAGTCATTTCAAAGGTCTGGACAAAAAAATGGTGCCCCCCAAGACTCAAGGCAGATACTCAAGCCCTAGGTTTCTATTTTCTGAAATTATCAACTGGAAACTTGCCCATGATCTTCCTATTTTAAATAGAATTTGTCCACTCCATTGACATAAAACGTGTCTGTTAAATGATAATGGTGATATGAAATTTAAGACTATGCCATAAAACTAATCACAGCCTAGGAAACCCCCAAACACTAAATTCAATGCCCAAATTGACTTGATTAAGTCCTATGATCTGATAGTTGTCATTTCCAGAAATTCATATTAAAAGAGAATTTTCTGATTCTGAAACTTAAACATGTTCCATAGAGAGGAAAACTTTAATCTTCCTCATCTCATAGTTATGAGGCAATTGTGCTTAGAATTTTCCTTTCTCATAAATGGATAAACTAGAAGTCTGCCCTCCCCAAAACATCATTTTTGCTTGTATCTAGTTTGGACATTGAAAGACAGAATAATGACCCAGGCATATTCTGTGATTTGAGAGAGTCCAGAGATTTTTACCGGCAGATGTGGTTTCACTATTATGTGTTGCTAACTCAATTAAATCTCTGAATTAGTCTTAAAAATGCTGATTGACCCCAAAAAAAATCTGAAAAAAAAAGTCATGTCCTTGCTTCAGATAGGTAAGCTATTATTTGCCCTGCCACCTGAGGAATTCTACTGGATGAAAAAAGTCTTAAATTTCTTCCCTCTGATTCTCCAAAGTTTAACCTTTGCAGAAAGGACAATGAAAGAGAAGAAAGATTTCCACTAGCATCATAGATTTGGCCTGAAAGAATCTTCAACATCATCTCATTCAGATACTCATTTTAAACCTAAGGAAACTGAGGTCCAGAATGGCAAAAAGATTTACTCAATTACACCAAGATAAGCAGGTATTTGATGGCTTCAAACACAGGCCTGCTATCTCTAGATTCAGCCCCGTTTCCAATGAATCAAGTCTTAACCCCCAAATCAAATGGAACTCAAGAAAACAAAAGGAATGTGTTATCCACTGATTCACAAAATAGGTCTGTTCCTACAATGCGGGGTGTTCTATATGGACAAAGCAGATGCATGGGGAAACAAACTTGTATGTTGTCAGCAAATCAAAGAGATTGAAAACTGTATCCCAGCACTATGAGATTTACAGTTATGGCCCCATTTCCATTACAAACCCCATTTTCCAGGCATTTATAACTCTGCTGTAAAAACTGTCTCCAGGATGAAGTTTGGTAGGCACACAAAGAGATGTAAATATGAGTGTTCATTCTTGAATAAAGGCTCATTTTGAATCCAACTGGGAAATGTGAAGATACACTTTGCTTTAGTGCCAATAGTTAATTTCCACTAAGACTGGATGGAAAATGGTGGCAAATCTGGATAAGATCATTTATTGTCACGTACTGAATTTCTGTCACAAAATCATATAGAATTGCTTAATCTCAGAATCTCCCACTTGGAAGGGACATTAAACATCAACTCCTCCAACCCATACCATGGTTATAAGGGAAGACTTTGAAATTGAGACTCTAGTTCATTCTCATTTTAGAATGTCTTTCCATACTTTCTGCTAGTTTTCCCATAGTTATTAATGAATACAAATATAAGAAAGAATATAAACTTCTGGATGCGAAGGATTTTTTCAGTGTTGGATTTGTATTCCCAGCTTTGTGCCTGGAACAAAGTAGGATATCAACAAAGGCAAATGGAATGATTGATTGAGACTCTAGATTAGAAGTGAGGCAGTCAAGATGTGATGGACTAGAAGGAAGGAAAATATGGGTTCAAATCCTACCTCCTACACATTGTAGCTATGCCACCATTAGATTATGAGTTTCTTCCTTGGGAGAACAGGTTATGTTTTATCTTTATATAGCACAGTGCCTGGCACATAGTAGGTAGTTAATAAATTGTCACTCACCAACTCACTGTGGGCAACTTATTTGAATCTCAGTGTTATTGTCCATAAGAAGGTTACTAATACCTCTAATGCTGACCTTCATGGGTTATAGGAAGTCTCAGCAGTTCTAGGTTCTAATCACCCTAGTGCAATCAATAATATGGAAATAGGTCTTGATCAATGACATAAGTAAAACCCAGTGGAATTGTGCATCAGCTATGGGGGGAGGGGAGCGAGAAGAGGGCAGGGAAAGAACATGAATCATGTAACCATAGATAAATATTCTAAATTGATTAAATATTAAATAAAATATTTCAATACATTTTTTAAAAAGAGCTTCCCATGAGTGTCAGCATTCTTCTAGACACTTTTAGAATCCTTCCAAAGAAAAGTAATGCATAATTTCTGCTGATAATCCATTCCATTATGGAATAATTCTCATTTTAGGAAGATTTTCCAGATATCATCATATTTAAATTTGTTTTCCAACCATCTCCCCTTCTTAACTTCGTGCCTTCTCTTCTAGATAAATATCATCAAATTCTTCAACTTGTCCTAACTCAGGATGGATATAATAGCTTTTACCATGCAAATTGCCTTCCCCATTACATTCTTTAACTTATAAAAAGCCCATTCTACAATGTAACAGTCAGACCACATTAATGAAGATGTGATCTGACAAGAATAAAGGAGAGTAAAACTCTCCCTTCTACAGCACTGTATACCTGGCTTCTCTTAATGCCCTTCAAGGTCATATATATGACTCTATCCTCATATTTAATTTAGAAAATAACCCCCCACAATACAAAAAATCCACATATTTTTCAATGAACTGCTATCTAACCAAGCCTTTAGATCATATACTTTTTAAAAATAACTATAAATTTATATTTCTTCTTATTAAATTTCATGTTATTCTATTAAACTAAAGTTTCTGGCCTTCCAAGAAGTTTCAGGATCTTAATTTTTATCAACAACAAATGGCAGCTTCATGTCATCTGAAAATTCAATAAACATCCTATCTCTATCATTTCTTGAGGTAATCAGTGAAAATATTAATTTAGTAGACTAAGCATCAATCTCTAGAGTATTCACCTAGAGTCTTTCAAGTTAATGTTGAGCCATTAATGATTATCCCTTGGGCTGATGATTCAACCAGTGTGAAATGCACCCAACTATCACTTATTGCACATTTTCCCCATATTTTCAGTGGGAATATTAAAGGAGATTTGCCCAAAGCTTTGCTGGGCATTGCCCATTTCCCATCCAATGACAGAGCTCCCCTTTTCCATTAATTTCCTAAGACCACAAAAGTAGCTCAACAATCACATCAATCAATAAGTGCTAATTAGGCACTTACATGTCAGGCACTGAGTTCTGAACACTGGAAAGTCAAGGAAAAAGCAAAGCAGTCCCTGTCCTTCAGGAGCTTACATTGCAGCAGTGGTCAGGACATAACATAACAATATATAAAGACTGATACACACAAGACACTGACAGAGGTGAAGAGAAGCAATATAAGAGGGGAATGTCCTAGGAACTGGAAGAACTTAGAAAGACCTCCTGGAGAAGAAGGGAGCCTGTGAGCTGTTACAAATGAAACCAGGGGTTTTAAGAGGCAGAAGTGAAGGGAGAGCACCCCAGGCATGAGAGGACAGACAACAAAAAGGTAGATTCAGGAGAGGGAATTTCTTATATGAGGAGCAGTGAATAATGTAGAAGGGCTATACCAGATCAAAGGAATAAAAACACTGATGATAATAATAGCAGCATTTAGTATTTTAAGATTTGTATAGGGCTTTATATATGTTATCTCATTCATGTATATGTTCTCATTTACATACGTCCTCTTATTGGGGCTACATAAAGTGCTGGGTTTGAAATCAGGAAGACCTGAGTTCAAATACCACCTCAGATAGTTAGTAGCTGTATGACCATCGACAAGTCATTTAACCTCTGTCTGCCCCAGTTTCCTCATTTATAAGATGGGAATGAAAATAATAGCACTTACCTCCCAGGATTGTGAAAATCAAATGATTATAATTGTAAAGTACTTAATTGTTATCATTATTATTACTTCATTCTCACAAACGCTATAACTAATTCACTACCAGGTCTTCTTTTGGATCTAATGACCAAAACTGATGCCAGACAGCTAGGTGCTCTCCAAAAGTCTCCTCACTTGTTTTGTGAACTAATTTCCTATTATCCACTTTCATCCTATTATTTTCAGCCCTTAATGCACTGTATAAGTGAGTTATTATTTATGTATCGTCATCAATAGTGTTATTAAGAATACTCTGAAAGAGGTGTGCTGTAGTCTATACCTTCAGATGGAGTTCCTCTATTTATGAGATCATGGTCCAATGAATTATTGATATTTATAAAGTGAGTATTTATTGTTCATGTTGCCAATAACAATAAAGAAACTTAGTTCATTTTATTATAACTCCTTATATCATGCAAAATAAGGGGGAATATCAGTCATTTAACCAACTCATTGGAAATGTTCTCCTCTTCACCAAATCCTTGCAAAATAATTTGTCTTAATTTACAATGTCTTACAAATTGTTGATAAACTCAGGTTCCCGATTACTTTGCCTGGACACTGCCTTTTTTTGTCTACCCCTCATCAGAAACCAGCTCATAAAGATGGTTTACACTAGAGGCCACTTTGTTTCCTCTTGCTTTTCCCTGAAAAAGATAAATATTTCCTAAAACCTTTCCTAACATTTGCCAATCTTCAAACTTTCCCAAGTTCTTATCAATTGTTTGCAAACATGATTTTATAAGGAGGAGAAAAACAACTTAGTAGTTCAAAAAAGTTTTTTTTTCCCTTCAGAGTTCTAATTTCAAGAAAAATTCTGTTAATCTGATATAAAGCCAGTAAGGCTAGTTGACATTTCAAATGTTTTTTGAAGATGGGCCAGCCTTCCTTTTCAGCAGTGACCCAGCACATGAACGACTGTCAAAACAACGAAGAAAAAGAGTTGGGCAAGGTGGTGGCCAAGAGGAAAATCAAACTTAAATAAATCACTGATTACCATGAACCCAAGTTATAAATTACTAAACAGAGGCTGAAGACTGATAAAAATATTCAAAAGATCCATCCCACTCCCTTTCTCAACTGTTCAACACTGCCTGCTAAATCTTAAAGGGTAAGCCCAGTCGGGCTTTTGAAAGGGCACTTAAGCATTTGAGGGCTAATGTCCAGGATTAAGCAGAGAAATCTTCCACTGGACTCTTATCTGAGCAGATACTAGAATTACAGTGTCCAGTCATGGGCACCAGACTTTCAGAAAGTCATTGATCAGTGGGCAAAAATCCAAAGGTGAATTCATGACATTGAAGGACCTCAAGGCTAGGCCAACTGAGACCTCATTTAAAAAAATCTAGTAATGCTAAACCCAAATAATAAAAGATTTAGGGAGAAAATCTTTAGCTATCCTCAATTGCCTAAAGGTTTGTCATGAGGAAGAGGAAATGGACTTACCTTTTGTTTTGGTAAAAACAAAAGCAATGGGAACAAACTAAAGAGAATTATTTGTTTAAAGAAAATCTTCCTAGCACTCAGAGCTGTCCAAGGGCAAAAGGGACTTTTCCAGGATGTACAGGGTACCTCCCTTAAGGTAGCAATGAATATAAAATGAATTCCTGTTCAAGTACAAATTTGGCCAGACCTCTGACAGCCCTTCCAATTTAGATCCATAATTCCAAATCTGTGGATTTTCTCTAATCGATGTGGGCTCTATTTTAAATAAATTCTTAATATGAATCATTTCAGTGTCACTCATTCCACTTTTCAGAAGAAAAAAAAATAATTCGAATTTGAGAGCTAGAGTTAAGGCTTGAAAATATCATATAAAGTGAAATGTAATGACTTGAAGCTATGCCACTTATCCCATAAGTACTAAATGGGAGAATCCTTTGTATGAAGATTCTCTTGCCAAGTAATGCCAATTTGAATCTATCCCTACTCTTCCTTTTCCTTTCTTTGAAAACAGGGTTGGTAACAAAGCTGATACATTTTGTTACTAAAATAGATAATTTCCAGTTGCATATTTCCTTAGAGGAACAAGTCAGAGCTTATTATCAGTGTATACTTACTTTATTCAGATTAATTTTCTTTCATGACTCAGATTCAGAGAGGTGGAAATTTGAAAGGGGAAAGAAGATGCCAGTGTCTAGGTCCTGTCTCAGACAGAAGATATATACCAAGCCTCAATGGAATAAGTATCCTACCTCAATAAATTTAAGGAATTATCCAAGGGAACACGATTTTTCCTTCCCCAATAGAATATAAGCTTTTTATAAAGGAAGATTAATTCATTATTTATATTTATATCTTTAGCATCTTGGACAATAACTAGTACATAGTAGGTAATTAAGAAATGCTTATGAATTGACAGTTTGGCATGAAACTGTCAAAGCTTAATGAATAAGTTTTGTGGCATCGTCCATGGGAAATCCATTTATATTGAAACAAAACAGTAGAGGCTGGATGGAATAAGCAATGGGCTTTCATCGATAGAGAGATTCTCCTATGGAAAATCTATTCACCTTGGTCCCAAACCATTGTAGGTGACAGTCATTCTAAGACACGGATACTCAAAAGAAATGTAGCTTTTGTTTTCTGGTCAACAAGGAGTGTGGGAATTCTCTATACCAACATAGATTATAATCCACCCGTAACTTAATAGGCAAGTCCTGCGGAAAGCTAGAGGATGCCAAAGGCAGTCTCCAAACTTGTCTCTTCCTGACTCTAATCTCAGTATTCTCTCCCCTCCCCTGCTTCTTGGATACTTAAACAAAATGCCAGCAGTTCTAGTGTGGGTTTAGGAGGAAAATCTAGTGACATTTGCTAATGCTCTTCTGGAGAGAGATGAGCACCCCTAGCACTTATGTTCATCAGTGTCAAACGAATGTCAGCTCTGAAGAATAAGAAAAAAGTAGAAGGTGACAGGAACAGTTAAGTCAGTGTAAAGAAGACAGAAAAGGGCCCACTGACTGTTTCAGAAAAACTGAACAAAAATGGAATTGTTTGATTCCTAACTGGAAGAAAATTAAGAGATGGTTATGTCCTGTTGGTGTTAAGTCTTTGTCCTCAGAAGCTGAGGCAGAGAGCCAAGGAGTCAGGCAGTCTGCTGGAGGAGGTGACAACATAGCAACAGATAGTATTTTGGGGATCTCGAGTGCTCAATTTATCTTCTCATGAGGACACTGTTCACACATTATTCTATAGAATGCTTTTTATAAAGAAGGGATCTTATGTCTTTTCATTAGTCCTTTTTACATAGAAAGTATAAACTAACCTTATCCCTCCTTTATGATAGTGTTTGGACGTCTTTATAAAAAGACAGGTAGGTGGAACAGTCAAAGTGCCAGTTAGGAAGATCTGAGTTCCAATCCAGCCTCAGACATTTCTAGACATGTGACTCTGAGAAATTCACTTCATTTATTTCATTTTTTACTGTTTATTTCATTCATTAATCTGTAAAGTGAGCTGAAGGAAGGAAATGGCAAATCAGTCCAGTATCTGCCACAAAAACCCCCAGTGGGGTCATGATGGGATGGTTGTGACTGAAAATGTTTAAATAATAACAAAACCAAAAAGGAACAGCCAACGGTTTTTGTCATCATCCTTTCATGTCATGCTCTGCAATCCTATGATATGCTCATCCATTCTATTCCACAAATATGCATACAGAGCCCTAGACAGCAGCTAGTGAATAATTGCCACTTATATTGTGTTTCAAAGTTTATAAAAAATCTTCAAACCTGCCTTTTCAACTTCATCATCCATTACACCCAATCCTGGATTCTGAGGTCCAGTGAGACTGGTCTTGCTCTCCCTCCTAAACAATGCTCCATCATCAAACTACATGCTTTTGTACTGACTACCCCATCATGCTTAGAGAGTACTTACACCTCCATTCATCCTCTTTAAATTCTTTGTTTCCCCAAATATCAGTTCAGATGTCATTTATACATGAAACCTTTACTGATCAGAAGCTAATGCTAGTGCCTTCCCTTTTCTCCCTCAAAAAAAATAACAAGATATGGGCATTAATTATTTTGTATCTGTTTTCCAAAGCTTTATTCCATGATTCCCCCCTAGAAGAATGCAAGTTCCCTGAGGGCAAAATCTGCTGAATTTTTCTTTTTGTATCCTCAGCAGCTAGCACCATGCCTGGAAAATAGTTGTTTTTCATCATTTGTTTTTGAAGAGGACCAGTACAAATAGTAGGGGTTTAATAAGTACCTGATGATTGATGGACTCATTGATGACCATATTTGATCCTCACAATAATACTCTGGGGATAAATGCAGAACTCTTCATCTCAATTTTACTGAAGGAAAACTGAGATTAGAGGACCTATACCTTGCCTAGGATCACCCAGATTTTAGGTATTTGAGATGAGATTCAAAAACCATTTTTCCTGACTCCAACTTCAGCTCTCTATCAATTAGACCAAAGAGCTTCTATGTGCAAAGCATTGAGCTTGGTGTCAGAGACACAATGACAAAATTGAAATGGTTCCTACCCTCAGGTAACATCTTCTAAAGGTGGGAGTGGAAGTAAGAAAGAATAGGTGCACATACACAAAATATTTAGGAGAGAATAATGGGAACCCAGGATAAATCAAAGTACTCTAGGAATAACTGAAGAAAGAAAAATGAATCGTTTGTTCAGTATATTCTGAGGGATTTTCATTTGGATATCCCCTTTCCCTCTATTTATGCGGGATACACCTGTTGCCCTATTACCAGTATATCCCAAGTGCCTGATCCACAAGCACAATCTCCTTTTTAATTCTTCAGTATGTCCAGTAAACACTCTCTCTGCACTGGAGGAGGGCCATTAAGAGATTAACTATAGTCATTTTAACCTAAGATTGCACAGCAAGAAGTCACTCATGATCTAGTCATATCTAGGGAAAATTCTACAGCATTCAGAAGGCAATAGAAGATAAGAAAGACTTATCTTTGCCTGAGTAAGTCCACCCCAAGTTCAGTGCCACTTGGCCTGTCTACTCATAAACAAGCTTTTTTGCCCAATAGAAAACTGTCCAAACTAAATGGAATGAGTTTTAGAGAGAGGTCATTTCCCAGTGGCAGATGGGAGAAATTAGAAGAATTTATAGGAAGTATTTAGTTAGGATGTGACTAACTTACCCAGCTAACCTGGACCAAACACTTCCCCTATATTTTCTGTCTAGGGTCCTAGCAAATGAGAAGAATATGATATAAAGAATATGCTTTGATCTGAGAAATAGGAAGCACTGTGACAAGAGAAATGCATAGAGATGAGCTTGGCTTCATGCAAAGTTACAGAAATCAAAGGCAATATCCCCAAAGTCTTTTGGAAGACATTAAGAGAATTCAAAGTTAGTGAACACTAATTCTTCCCAATGAGTTCAGGTACTGCTTCAAGGTTTTCTTTGTAGTCATATCATCCCCACCTTGTGCCAGACACATAGTAGGTACATCAATAAATGCTAAGCAGGAAGCACATGGACACAAATCTCACCTGTATGATATAGACAATCAGAGTAAAGAACTCCAAGCATGAGACCAGGAAAGAAAAAAAAAATATTCCTATAGAAAATAATTTGCCACTAATTCCTCTAATAACTATTAAGTATCTCTGTATACAGAGTGTTAGCAACTGAGGGACATAGGAAGACAAATATTGTACCATCTCTGTTTTTCCTAAGCTTATAATCTAAATGAAGAGATCAGAAAGTCCAAAAATAGACATAATAGGAAAAAACCAAATCAAGCTAGCCCAGGAACAAAGCCAATGATGAACAGGTAGAGAATTAAAAATTTTCAATAAGATTTATGTTATTCCCTCGTAATTTGGGGGGTGAGTGATCCCCAAGTTGGGCAGGCAGGGACAGATTGTGATTTATATTTTTGAAAGCAGCACCCACAAGGATGAAATCACAGCTCTATCAAAGTACCAAAGCAATCTAACAATAAAGGACCAACCCCCACCCTGAACCTGGGACTCTGGAAGGATTTCCGCAGGGAAACTGACCTTCCCTCTTCATTATTGAGTAGAGTTTGTCATTTGTGACAACAGTTATTTTGTCATTTGTGGTAATGCATGAAGCATCTCAGCCTTAGAGAATGATTCCAAAATTGCCCAAGGACAATGGACAATTTGTCCAGAGTAAAGGAATAAGTTCCTCACCAATTTATAAGGCAAAGAATCAGAACCCTAGAGAATAAAATACCAGGAACTGAACCCATTTCACTGAGACTATTTGCAAGAAAAGTACCATGTTCTTTTCAGTACATGTTCCCAAGAGATATTCTATGCTGAGACAACCTTAAAGAAAAATACAAGGCCTTATGGAGCCTTTTCTCCACAAAAACTGGCAGGTGCTCCCTCCTTACGAGAATGTCTGGTGGAATAGGCTAACACAAACCCCTTTCTTTTCATCTTAAAATCCTTATGTAATTTTAGCAGAAAATCTGCAAAAGTCAGTAAAAATAACTTTGATATTGTCCTATTTTTTAAATGTCAAACTCAAAAATAAGAAAGGGAAATCATTCTTGCCATAAGCCATGAAGGGAACAATCACTCTAAAATGAACCATGTTAATTCTGAAACTCATAACAGAAATACATGAAGTATTTTTTCCTCCTTCAACAAACATGTATTAAATGCCTATGAGTAAGACACTGTGTCAGGAGCCTGGAATACAAAGGTAAAAAAAATAATGTCATATTTGCCCTCAAGGAGGTTACATTCCAATGGAATGGACAGTAACTCAGTGTAGAGAGATAAACACAGGCAACACAGGTTATGATTAATCTATCAATGAACATTTATTGAACTCCGGTGTGATGGGAAGCTGAAATACTAAATTAAAGAAAAGAAGACAGTCCCTACTGTCAATAAGCTTGGATCTACCATGGGAGACAACACATAGGTGCATAAGTATGCTTACATACACACAAACAAATAAATGAAAGACAGTTAAAGAAGGTGGGTACTACTAGTTGGAGATATTAGGAAAGTGAAATAAGCCAAGCTAGAAAAAGATTTATATAATAATATTATAGAGAAATTTTTTTATTGCTGTATAAACCATAAATCCAAAAGAAGAATGAAGATGAAACATGCCATTCACCTTCTCCTTGAAGGGTGATAAACTTAAAATACAGAGACATATTTTTGGAGAATCTCCCTCTCTACAAGATTTGGTGATCTTACCAGCTCCTGGGGATTTAACTAGCAGCCATATGCTGATGGTTCTCAAATCTGTCTTCCCTGCCCAATCTCTGTTGACAGCCAATCTCACATATCCAGTCAACATTCAGGAAACTCAAACTTAAATTCAATTTCTCTCTCCTCTTTTAATTGATTCCTTTATATTACTTTTTCCCCTATGTTTCCATGCTGTCTCCCT
Organism: Monodelphis domestica; assembly: GCF_027887165.1. Lineage (NCBI taxonomy): Eukaryota > Metazoa > Chordata > Mammalia > Didelphimorphia > Didelphidae > Monodelphis > Monodelphis domestica. Next base: position 35,834,716 of record NC_077234.1, on the reverse strand, counting down.
CATTAGATTTTAGATTTACTTCAAAACATGAGCTCTTATAAGTCAGGGACTATCTTTTTCTTCTCTCTGTATACCTAATTCTTAGCACAGTACTTGGTAAATAATAGAGTTAATAAATGTTTATTTTTATGTTGGTTGATTATACAGGCAATATGGGAATTATGTTTATTATAAGGATTTTATTTGTGGTTGAAAGAGTTAGTTGGGAAGGACAGTACATGTTTCTTAATTATTTTTTTAAAGTGATACAATGTAATGATCTTAATTAAATGAAAAGCACCTATTTCCAGAGGCAACTAAGTGACTCAATGGATAGAATGCTGGTCATCTAATCAGGAAGACCTGAGTTTAAATCCAGCTTTAGACATCCACTAGCTGTGTGATACTAGGCAAATCATTTAACCTCTCTTTACCTTAACCCACTAGAGAAGGAAATAACAACTCCAAGAACTTTGCCAAGAAAACTCCATACAAGGTCGTGTCATGAAGAACTGAACAGGACTGAACCATAACCAACTACTTTCTATTTACTCAAAAGATTAAGTGGTCATTGCAAGTCTTTCTGTATTTTATGTTGTACCAAACTTATTGTGAAATTAATAAAAATTGCCTCTTATTATAATGTTCTGATTCAGATTGTCCCAAAAGGCAAAGTTCATATTGCACTAAGTCTTTCGACACACCCTTTATTATCAGATGGTGACATCCTGATGCCTTGGAATCTTTTGTCAAAATCTAAGGGGAAAGGGAATCTTCTCAATTGATCAACAGCTATACACATGTCACCAGTTTGCATCACTACAGCAAATATTCTGATGTTGTTGTATCCAGCCCTTTCACTACTGGATGACTTTGGTGCATAGATCTTTATTCTAATACTCCAAAATAATGGCATAGACTACTTTGTCTTTATTCAATAGATCTCAAGTTTTTACTTATTGGAATGTATAACCAAAATAGCACAATAATATGCAGACCCAATATGTTAGTCTATTATACATGAAATACTATCACAGAACTTAAAGTGGAAAGTAACTCAGAAAACCCTTTGTCCAACCCATGCCTATACAAGAATTTCTTCTACAATATACCCATCAACTGGTTTTCCATTTTCTATCTGAAGGATACCAATGACTGGAAATCACTTTCCCTGCTCCTTTGGGGATGGAATATTTTGTTTGTTTTCTTGTTTTTTTGTTGTCCCTTGCCTTGTGTCTCCAGTACTTAACCAAGTACCTGCAACACAGTAGGTATTTAGATGATGATGATGGTGAAGATGATGATGATGATTTACACCACTTTTTAACATCACAAAAGTTGAAGGACTTTCTCCCTTATATTGCATATTCTGCTTCTACAGATTCTACTTTTGGGTTCCTAGTTCTAGCCTAGGATGTCAAGCAAACCCATTGCTCTTCAGTATTACCCCCTTTCAAGTATATGAAAACAATTTTTATATTGTGACTTGTGCTCTAAACAAGCAAAGCATTGGGATACATCAAATGTCTTGTGGAAGAGCTGCATCACATGGTACTCTTTTTGTAAAAGAAAAATAGGAAAGATGCATTAAGACTTCCTGAGTAAATCCATTTATAATCCACTTAAGTCATAAAAAACGTTCTTACTTTAATTCCTAAGAGATCATTCTAAAGAACAAAGAATCTTGAAGAAACCAAGGTTCTATCCAAAATTTGAAAAAATGAAATAGACAAGTGATTCAAATTAATAAGAGGTTAAGAAACTTTTACTTTTATGGTGTTAAAAGCAGATTCATAGTTTTTATGGTTTTAATGCTTTTACCTTTATTTTACATACTACACTTTCTTTTATGAGATCCACTGGTCTTGGGTTCAGTCATATATATATAGTATATATCTACATATATATACACCACATATATTTATTCATTTAGATGTATAGTATGTATATATGTGTGAGTGTGTATCATTGTTCAGAGTACAAACAACAAGTACCCAAATCCTACTTTTCACCATGGCATAGATATTGCCCTAGATGCCATTATAGATCATTTGGAAATATATATATATATCTATGATAGATCCTATGGAAGCATCACAAATACTGAAGAAGTTTCTATAGGATTACAGAATGTTTGCAAGGTCTTACACCAGTCTTGAATAGCTCCACCACTGAATCTGGTGACTGATAGGATATTTATTTTTTGATCACCAGTCTAACCAAATGACACATAAGTTCATCAGGAAAAATCAGGATACCATGTAATGGACTTCTTGATCCCAAGAACTCATAAATATTATATTATGATATGGATGAATTACAAACTATATTGTTAAAGAAAATATCAAAGCTTTCAAAGTGGAGGAAAGAAATCCAGATGTTTGAATTAATATATTTCCCCAGATAACTGTGAAATGGGAGCATGTCAGCTTTGTGGCGTTACTTATGTAACACACATATATATGCACATCCAACTAGTTATTGCTGGAGATATTTTAAATCTAGGCAGCTAACTCCACATTCTCAAGTAGAGTAGGGATATTCATATATGCTTTTGAATCTACTGCTCAACCCCCTTCAATAGTATAATCTAAGAAGACTAATATACTAATAATGTCAGGGATAGTTCATGAATTTGAATATGTTTATTCAACTAAGCTTGGTTTTGAAAAAAGAAACCAATCATTAGATCCAAAAAAGACTATGGTTTAGACCCAGGGTCAACAAACTACTCTCATTGGGCCAGATTATTGCCTGCGTAAGTACAGCCCTGAGTCACGAATGATTTTTAAATTCAATGAAACTTCATTAAAAAATATAAAAACCATTCTTAGTTCCCTGACAATACAATAACAGGTAGCAGGCCATATCCAGCCCACAGGTCACAGCTTCTAGACCCCTAGTTTAGACAATTGCAAGGGGGAAATAACTATGAATTCAAAGCATAAAAACAAGCTTCAAAATTCATTCCATTCATAAGGTTTTTTTGCTGTTTGTTGTACATGGCAACAAATCTAGGGATGCCAGGCCTTCTCATGGCCATCCAATCTGTCAATAAATACCCATTTATGTTCCAGGCACTGTGTGCTAAGCTATGTCTTTAATGCTCTTCCTTCATATCTTTGCCTTCTGGCTTCCCTAACTTCCTTCAAGACTTGGCTCAATAGTTACCTACTTTACGAAGCCTCCTTATTGGGTCTTTCCCTCTGAGATTATTTCCCATTTACAATCCAAATAACTGGCATGCATTATATTCCCTATATTGTCTCCTCCATTAGAATATGAGCTCCTTGAAGGCAAGGGCTATTTTTTTGCCTTTCTTTCTATTTCTAGAACTTAGCACAGTTTCTGGGACACAATCAGAATGAATTGGACAGCAACCATATTGAAAGCAATGGACCTTTGATTCAGAAAAGTCAATAGGAAAGGTCAGTCTATGGTTATTTATTAATGTATATAGATACTAAGATTCCATTTACATACAGCAACCAACTCTGGGTTTGTAGGAACATAGTAGGGGTTATGCCCAAATCTTTAATATCCTTCTCCTCCACACACAACTGCCAACACACATACTCCCTGCCCATTGACCTAGGAAGCTAGAAGGACCAGATTTTAAAGCTGAAAGGGTGCTTTCAATGGCACTACCCAGGACCTCTTGATATTTCTAAGTCAGGATGCCTATCACTACTTCAACAAAATGGAATAATTCCCATGGAACAGCACTCCATCAACTTCCACTATTGGAGAATTTGCAAGGAAACACTAAATCAGGAGTTTTAGTACTGACTCAATGGGTCTAACTACACAATAAGATTATTATATTTGGGAGATCAGCTAGGTGACTCAGTGGATTGAAGGTCAGACCTAGAGATGACAAGTCCTGAGTTCAAATCTCATCTAAGACACTTCCTAGCTGAGTGACCCTAGGCAGGTCACTTTACCCCTCTTGCTTAGTCCTTATACCTTACCTTAGGACAGATATTTAAGTGATTCTTAGATGGAAGGTAAGGGTATTTTTTAATAGAAGATTATGTCTAGTCCAGAATGCAGAGCTGATGAGTTTGGATAGGTTTTACTGAAGGTGTGATCCTCAAGAGTTTCCCATAGAATGATACAAAAAATATAAGCCATAATATGACTTTTTTTCAGTCTTAAACTAATTCCCAATTTCACTCACAAATTAAATCTATCACCCATATATTGCCTTAGAAAAGGTAACATTAGTCTCAATATTAATGAAATATATCAATCCCACATAATTATCCACATGAAAACCACCATGTTGTTATTGCTTACATTGCTATGGATTCAAGATAGCATCATTGTGTATGACAACTGCTTAGAATTATAAATGGTAGAAAATCATATATTGGCAGATCCAGCTAAGATCAACTAACATGAAACCATGGTTAAATCAAAAAACCATCCTTAGTCATCTTTAAAGAAATCCTATCCCTTCATTCACTGCAGAAATTGGGGAACATTTTGCTGCAAGTATTTTTTTTTCTTTTTGGAACACGGGGGAAAAGGTGGGGGGGGGGAGTCATAGCATAAAAGCAAAACATTAAAGATGGCATTTAAACTGTTGCAACAAATGAGACAAGCCCATGCTACATTAAATCCATGCATGAAATGAAGTCGTCAACTCACACTCCCTTCTAGAATGCTGGCTGGTGAGTCAGTGAAATAGGCATCAAAAAAGGCAGAGAGAATTTAACCCTTGCTTTAGTCACAGGAGCCAAGGAAGAGGGATTCAGAACTAGAAGAGCATTTTGCAGATGTGGAAATTTAGGAGGACCACAGAGGTGAAGTGACATGATGCCTGTCAGTTAACTGAGATCAACTCTTGGCCCTCAGCCCATTATTTCTATGCCCTTGCTCCTCCTCATCTTAGGAGAATTTTTGAGCTTGAACATAACTTGGATAACATTTAATTCTATCCCTTTAGTCAAAAATGAAGCTGTTGAAACTCAGAATGGATTACTGGAGGTAAGAGAGGCAATATTAATAAAACTAGGACTCTGACTCCTAATCCAAAAATCTGTCATCTATCATGAGGGCAGGATTTCTCTCACAAGCTTGCAAAGACAGAAGACCCGTGTTGTTTTTCCAGTACAGTAAAATGTAAGTTTCCTGAGAGGTGGGACAGACTCTTTTTTGTCTTGGTATTATAATCAGCATCCGCCTATTAGAAGTACCTGGCACAGAGTAAGGGCTCAAGAAATGTGCCTTTATTGTTTGATTATTTAATTACATTTAAATATTGGCAGAGTTTCCATTTGGAGCCAGAGACACTAAAAGTTGTGTGGGTCCCCCCTCCCATATTTTTTTTATTTACCTGAGCATTTTGCTAATGGATTCTCTTCATTGCCATTTCCTTGTTGCCTTTTTCAGGAATGTTATCAAAGCCTAATGAGTAATTAAAATATTTTAGATTATGTTTAAATACTAATGATTACCCTCTAACTTACCTTCATAGGAGGACCCCTCCTATCATCAAGGATGCTTTTAGAGATTTTAAGAGACTGATAATATGCAGACCACTTACCCATCACCAAAAAGTAGACACATCAGATACAGAATGTAACAATACTACAATCAGAGTAGATTAAAAAGAATAAAAATGTATCTAATTGCCCCCCCTTTTTTGTCCTGGAACAAACTGCACAAAAATCAGAGAAAAAAAAACCTGGGCTACATCCTCAACTTTTTAAGATGAGTTCGGATGAGATAAGTAGTAAGGGATTACCAATATACCTCTTGGTTGATCTGCCTTGAAAGGGAAATGGGGAGACAAAGAGGATTTGATCACCTGAATTGCAAGCATCTGCTGGTTTCCTTTTTTAATGAATTACTTCTGAAAACTGATTTGTAAGTCCCCACTTCTGAATGACTGTTTTCAATGCCTTCTAAATTTCAGTACTCTGATTCAAGGTTCTAGTTGCCTAGCCCTAGGTACATTTCTATCTGATTGACCTTACAAAGGAATGGAATTTGGCTGGATCAAGGTATTCTTTGTTTGACAGTGGCCATAAACCAGTATCTTTACTAAGCAGATTCTTCCCAGTGAGACAGTTAATCCTTTGGGGTTCTCAGTATATACCAGAGCTATGTTCTTTCAGAATATTTAGGTCCTTAAGGACTCATTAGTAACACAGCCAAAAGGGATGAATTTTGCTTATCAAAATAGTCCATAATTTGGCAAAAAACCTGGGATTATTCACTTTGGTCCTTCTCTGTGCTGAGGCTTACTTAGCCATTTTTTAATTAATTTCTTTTAAGGAATTGCATTTGTATAATAACAGCAACAATTTCCATTCAATCTCTGTTTAAGGCTTTTAAGGAGACTATTTTCTATACATTCAGAAACTAAGTAGTTCAGTGGATAAAACCTCCAAGTCAGGAAGACCTGAGTCCAAATCCCACCTCAGGCACTTAATAACTGTGACACTGGGCAAGTCACTTAACCATGTTTGCCTCAGTTTCCTTATGTGTAAAATAATCCAAAGAGCGATTTGACAAACCATGCCAGTGTCATTGCCAAGAAAACCCAAAATGTGGTCATGAAGAACCAGATACAAGTGAATAAAAATAAATTCTACTGTGCCATACTATATAGCAATATAACTCATTTCTTCTGTAATCCTAAATATTTTCTCTCATGTATTAAACATTATCATTGTGAGAAGAGAGCCATAATCTTCAACAGAATGCCAAAAGGATATTTGGCAAAAAGAAGGTTAACAACCCAAGAAAAACTATTAAAAGGAAAGCTCCTTGAGGGCAAGGAACGCTTCACTGTTGTATAGCAGGGCTGAGCTTGGCACTTAAGATGTTTGTTGATTATATGACTTTCCCAAGGTAACACAAGAAGTTAAAAGCAGTATTTAAAATTTGAACCCAGGTCCATCATTTCCAAATCCAAGATTCTCTCCAAATCAACACATTCTTATGGATTTGACTTCCTCTCTTTCCCTGGGATGTTCTCAGGTCTCTCCTACTATCCAAACCAAAAGACCTTTTTGGTCATCCCACCATCATCTACTCTTGACAGATGTTCCTTGGGTACATTCCAATTTTAGCTGTTACACTTTGTGTTCTCTATCTCTCTTTTAGGCTTTTGTATTTCCAACTAAGTGTCCTAGACTGGTCTCCAAAATCCCATCTGCACTCCTCAGAGTCAGATGCTTGTTTTGACCACTTTAAATCAGCTCTGGCCTAATCCAGTCTCATGCAAATAAACACAGCTCTAAATGTGCAGAGCCAAATAGATGGAAAAAACAGGCAGGCCAAGTCTGAGCAATTGGCCTTGTACACATCCCTCAATCGCTGGTTGTCAGTGGGAATTACACTCATCCAGCCTATGGCAGTGGGTGGCCCTTTTTTAACGAGGGAAGTATTATGTACCCTATTCATTTTGCCCTTGGAAAGCCAGAGCTTTCCATGCAAAAGATGCACAGACAGCCTTCTTTTGTATTTATTTTTATAAGATTGTAGGATTTTTCTTGTTGCTTAGGGTCATAAATCAATACAGAAAAAAAAAGATATTGGAGGTCACTGAATGATAAATTTAGATCTGAAAGGGGCCCTAGAAATCCTCTCTAGGATTTCTTAAATCCTTTAATATAAATTAATTTAGATACTATAAAATTAATTGAGAAGTAAATATAGGTAGATAGATACATAGGTAGATAACTCTTTCAATATAGTGAGCAACTAAGTAATTAAATGGGTAGAGTGCTGGGCTTGGCATTGAGACTCACCTTTTGGGGTTCTAATCTGGATTTAGACATTTACTAATTTGTAATCTTGGATAAGTCACTTAACTCTTCTCACTTGCCTTATCTATAAAATGAAAATGGAGAAGGAAATGGCAAACCATTCGGGTACCTTTGCCAAAAAAATAACTGCAAATGGAATCACTAAGAGTTGGCACAACTGAAAAGACTAACCAACAACAATTTCAATATAACTGGTTTCCCTTGTAATATTGTGGATTTAATCTGAGCAGGGCTCCATAGGAATTCACCAACATACCAGAGGTACATGATACAAAGTTAAGAGTTCTTGATCTAGTCCAACTTCTTTAATGTGCAAATAATAAATATGAGGCCAAGAGAAGTAGAGTGATTTGCTGAATATGAAATTGATGAGATTAGAACCCAACTCTTCTGATTACAAATCAGGTGCTCTTTGGAGATCCCTTTATTCATTCAACAAACACTGATTAAGTGTCTTCTAGATGCACATCATGTTAGTCTGAGAATAGCTGAGGAGGAAAGAGGGACAGGAAAAGTGTGACCCTTTGGTAGAATAAAAACAACAAATTAAGGCACCCAACCTTGAGAAATTTACTATCTTGTGGAATAAAAACAATAAATTATGACAACCAACCTTGAGAAGTTACAATCTTACAAGGGGTACAAGATATAAATAAAGTACCTCTACTACAAGGTTTGCCAGAATAGGCAAATTAATAAGAATTTTGGGAATAAGATCACTTAGATTGAATTATCCAAATTGGGATTCATGTAGGAGATACAGATCTAAGAAGAGCCTTGAAGGATGGTTGGACAGATGGAATGGATTGATGGAAGATACACAAGAACACTGAGAACGGAACCTATTAAGTATAGTTGAAGAAAAGCAGGCTGTCTTGTTGGCTGGAACTATGGTGAATTTACCAGTAGTTAGCATGCCATAATAAATAGAACACTGGACTTGGAGTCCAGAGGATCTCATTTTCTTATTGACTATGTGACCCTGAGCAAATTCTCTGGGGCTCAAATTTCCTCATCAATAAAATGAGTGAGTCAGACTCAAACTCTTCTAAGTTCCCTTCTACTTCGAAATATAAAATATTTTGGAGGGAAAATGGGAAGATAAAATCAAAATATCATAGAAGAGATCTTAGAAATCAGAATTATAGAACTTTAGAATTGCAAGGGATCTTGGTCACTGGTCCAAAAGGAGACCTACTACAAAATACCGAATAAGTAAGCATTCAGACTTTACTTGACCTCCAGGAAAAGGAAACCAACAATTGCCTGAGTCATTCCATTCCATGTTTTGATTCCTTACTTGCTAGGAATGTTATCCTAACATTAAGGCAAAATTTCCCTCTTTCCTAGTATCCACTTATTGCTATTAGTGCTATTTCCTTAGTCTAAGAAGAGCAATTCTAATCCATCTGCCACAAGAGCATTCACCAGATACATGAATATAGCCAGCATCCATGTTTCTTGTGTCTTTTCAGGATTTAATTTTTATTGTCAATTCTAGAGTAAAATGGCAGGATCAAAATGTGACAACCATCCAAGGGGCACAATCTAAGAAAAATCACAGCAGATTATATATTTAGAGTTGGAAGAGATACTAGAGGTAATCTAGATTGATTCCCTCCTTTATAAATGAGGAAATTAAGGTCCAGAGATGCATTTCTCTGAGTTTCTGACCTGCCTGTACTTTCAAAGACACAAAATCAAATATGAGATTTGAGCCCAAGTCTTTGGATTTGAACTCTTTACCCTAGAGCTGATTGATGATACAAATATTTTACTTGCATAGAAATGGTGGAGTCAGAGTTCAAATAACAGTTTTTCTATTTATTCCTTTTTAACTTTGAGCAAATCATTGCCCACATCTGGACATCAGATTCTATATCTGAAAATAAAAGAAAGTTAGACTAGATGACCTCTAAGACTGTGTTATTTCTAGTTCTATATTTGTGATCTATGATTATTTTTTCTCTCTCATTCCATCCTTTTGACTAGGGGAGGAAACAAATCTGCCCACATAGTCCACTGTAAAACTAGATTTAACAATTGTACTGGTTGTCCAAAGATTGTTATCTGGAGGGAATAGATAAAGAAATACCAGTAATTAACTCCTAGAATTATGTGCTACTTTTATAAGTGTTCTGCAGAACCATCTTCAAGTCAATAGGATGCCAATTCCTTGAGGGCAGGCCCTGTTCCGTTTTCATCTCTGCCTGCAGTGTTTAGCAAACTATTTTTAAGCCTTTTGCATTTAGTGGAATATTTTTTGCTACCTTGACAGTTGCTATCTCCCTATATATTTGTGAGCAAATTTTTTTTTGTTCAATGTTTCCAAAGTCTCCTTGACAAAGAGGTCGTTAAGAAAATGGAGAAATAAGCAAAATTGGCTTTGATGCCTCTTACTCTTCCCTTGATGTCTCATATCCGCTCATATCCCTGACCAAACCTTTTCCCACTCTGCCCCACAACACTCCCTACTGCCTCAACTCCATTTTAAGGGTCAACTTGGTTTAAAATTAGAAAATCTTCAATTATAGTTTATTTTCAACATTTTTCAGGTCTCTAACTTTCCTCAAGAATCAGATCAAATGCTATCTCTGAAAGGAGTTATTTCCAGATGCCCCTATTTTCAGACCTCCCCTATGCCATCACTTTGTACTTATTTTATCAGTATTTTGTCTTAACTTAGGTTGTTTCCTGCTAGTAGAATGCTGAGGGCACTAAAGCTATCATTTTTCTTTATGTTTTTATCCTTAATGCCTAGCCAAGTCCTTGGCATATAGTAGGTGTTTAATAAGTGTTTTCCAAGATTTCTAGGCTCAGCTGTAAACTTTTCTTTGGAGTATTTAAAAACTTTCATAATCTAGATCTTTTCTCACTTTTTTCTCTTCTTATCTATTGCTCCACTCTAGACACACTATGGGTGCAGGGATATTAGCCTGCTTCCAATTTCTCACACACAATATTCCCACCTCTCATGCCTTTGTACTAGCTGTGCTACATCCCTGGAATTTTCTTCCCATCCACCCTCCTACTTGGAATTCCTGGCTTCCACCAATTTTTAGCTCAAACATCATCTTCTGCAAGAAGTATCTCTAAGTCCTGTTCCCTGCTGGTGTCTTCTCTTCTCACCTTACCTCTCATATAGATCTTTTTTTTTAAACCCTTACCATTCATCTTAGAATCAGTACTAAGTATTGTTTCCAAGGTAGAGAGTAGAAAGGGCTAGGCAATGGGAGTAAAGTGACTTGCTCTGGGTCACACAGCTATGAAGTGTCTGAGGCAAGGCTTGAACCCAGGACTTCCCATCTCTAGTCCTGGCTCTCAATTCACTCAGTCACCCAGCTGTCCCTCTCTCATAAATATCTTAAATTAAACTCTTTAGGGAAGATTTGTCACCCCTATTAGAATATCTTTCCCCTGACAGCATAAGCTTTTCCTTTATATCCTCAGTATTCTGTAGTTTCTAATAAATAGTAAGGGGTTAATAAATGGGGCAAATAGATGGCACAGTGTATTGAGTACTGGGCCTAGAATAAGAAAGACCTGAGTTGGATCCAGCCTTAAATACTTCATACCTGTGTGACACTGGGCAAGTCACTTAACTCTGCCTCAACTTCCTCATCTGTAAAATTAGCTAGAGAAGGAAATGGCAAACCACTCCAGTGTCTCTGCCAAGAAAATCCCCAAAAGGATTGGGAAGAGTTGGACACAACTGAAAAGGACTAAGCACCAACAATAAATGATTTTTTGATTGATTAAACAAATGATTTTTTTAACTTAACAGAGACATAGTAATAATAATAATGAGTAACAATAACTACATTTAAATAGCATATTAAGGTTTTCAAAGCATTTTACATTTATTTCTTCTTTGATCCTCCCAACTACCACATGAGGTAAATGCAATTATTTTCCATTCTTTATAGGAGGGAGATGCCAGTCTTCCTGAATCCAAGTCTTAGGTTCTCTCCTTTCCCATTCTGACCTCATGACATCATGATGCCCCCAGCACCAAGAGAATTGTAACCCAATACTCTGAATGCTTATTCTTGCTCTCCTTCCAGCATATAGCCAATTTTCCTTTCTCATTCTTCCCCCTATCATATCTTCCCTCTTTTTTTCAATCTTTTCTCCATCCCTCCTTTCTTCCAAGCTGTCAAATGGCTCGAAGAACGACATCAGAGTGGGACTGCAACAGTCAGGTCAAAGAAACATAAAATCATTTTTGTCCATTTGACCGACAGGAAGGCAAGCAGGTTGATGGCACACCTCTTTCTTGTGGTTCTACTTAGGAATGAAAGGCATGAAGAAAAAGAGTCCAAACTCTAAAGTCCCAAGCTTTTTAGATGCCAGTTTTAATATGACTCCACAGAGCATTTTCTTCTCTTGCCAATTTTCCAGTGCTTCCCACCTAGCAACCAATAGTAGAAAAATAGTTTCATCTTGGCAGCTAAGCATTGATTAAAGTTCCCGTTGGTCCAGGCACACTCCATACACTGTGGCAGTCCAACAGCTCTAGCTCCCTTGTCACTGTGCTAACCTACCCCCCGACACATACGCCTCATCATTCAGGACTTGGGGCTGCTTGCCCTCATCCCCCTTAAAAAAAGTATCCTCCCTGTGTTCAACTTCCCTCCTGTCACCAGACAGAAAATAGATTCTAGCCAAAGTCATGAAAGAAGAGAAAAACAAAGGGACCTCCCAGGTGACATGTGTAATTTGAGGTCATGATGTAGGAGATACAAATGGAGAGATTTTCAGTTTTATTCCTGGATCTTGTGACCTCAGACAAGTCACTTAACCTCTAGACCTTAGTATGCCCATCTGAAAAATGAGACAATTGAATTAGATTAGTTGTGTCAAACTCTAGATCCCTCCTTATGTTGGAGAACCAGATTAAAATGTAATTGGGGAATGTTTAGCAAAATAAATAAAAATATGGTCCAATTTGAATAATGCTAATTTGAGGTTTTCTAAGTGAATATGTTCCTGTAGGGCTCCATTTCTTTTTTTTTTTAAACCCTTACCTTCTGTCTTGGAGTCAATACTGTGTATTGTATCCAAGGCAGAAGAGTGGTAAGGGCTGGGCAGTGGGGGTCAAGTGACTTGCCCAGGGTCACACAGCTGAGAAGTGTCTGAGGTCAGATTTGAACCTAGGACCTCCCATCTCTAGGCCTGTAGGGCTCCATTTCTATTTGTGTTTGACACCACTGGACTAGATGATCTCAAAAGTCATATTTTGATGGTGAATTTTTAAGAGATTTCTACTGTCTACACAGTAGGAAGGAAAAGTCTAGTGATGGATACCCAGGAAAACCATCAAATGATTTCTGTGAAGATTCAAAGCATCAGTAGCCACAAAAAGCCAAAACTGCAGCTAGAGAAAAGTGACAGTTATGTGCAAAGTTATGTGACATGGCGTGGCATGGTATAGGGTGTGTATAAGACAGAAACATCCCAAAGACAAATCCAACCACAAAAATGGGGGGAAGCAGAAGAAGGAGAAGGAAGCTGGAGGCACAAATGATGGTTCTACCATCAGCATCTTTCTTCTGGAAAGCCTTGAGCCTCACTTCTAGGATGAGGTTGGAAGATAAGGCAAGAAAGTTAGGCGTTCCACTGTCACAGCACTATTCAGATATGTGCAACCCAAGGAAATCATATGCCCCCAAATGTATGGACACCATCACACAAAACCCCACTCACAGGATATGCGTAGACCACTGGGCTATTTTAACAACAACCAGAGAAGGACTAACCCCCATTCCCAACAAACCAAAAATTAGGACCCCATACAGGGCATACACTGAGCCAGAGAAGCATCTTAAAAGGGAGAAGAAAAAGAAAGACCAGTTTAGAGGAGGGGAAAAGGACCTTTAAAACTTCAGTGGGAGATTCGAATCAGGTTCCTTCACCATAACCAGGGAGTCTAATGCTCTGTTCTGACTACATCAATGCATTTTGGGGTTTTGTATTAAAATATAAAGTCCACAGAGAAGTGATAAGGCTGGCAGCAATGAGCCTAGGCTTGTGGCCAAGAGTTGGGGCTGTTGGCAGGCAAACAGTCCAGAGGGCCCCAGAAACACAGTCCAGGTTCTATCTGTCAGAGACTCAGCACTCTTATTTCTTAGTTAAGGACTCTGATGTCGGCATTAAAATTGTCTTCACTTTCAGGGGCAGTGTGCCATAAAAAGGTAGTGATGGCTTAGCACAGAGAACCAAAATGTGCTCTGATTTCCATTGCCTCTGATAGGTTCTGTTAACAGCATCATTTCAAATATAGGTGCAAAAGGGGCTTCTCTCCACCACACTGCATCTGTTTTTTGTTATGTAAAAAACAATTCTCCAAGCTGCCTCACAGGCAGGGATGTGTGCAATATTCTTGAGAAGAGAAATCATCCAAAGTGATTAAAATTTTAAATAATTTGGCAAAAAATATATTTTTAGTTATCTACAAGTTCTTACAAGGAAGGGCTAAATCCTAGAGAACAGCAGTAGAATGAAGCACCAATATACTGGAGGCTTTGTTATTAGATTGTTGAGCTTTCTGTTACTTTAGCGGTCACTTCCAAAGCTATGGATGTGCATTTGAATGGACAACATATAAAGCTGGAATATAAACATAATTATATGGATAGTAATAAAGGGCAGGGACTAGACTTAGGAGTTCAGTGGTTTTGGAGACTTCTAATAGAAAGAGCCCTTTCTTCTTCTCTCTGACTTATATAGTCTTAGATAGTTGGCTAGAGTGCTTAGAGTCCTGGAATATAAATATAACTATATATGTGATAACAAAGGATAAGGACTAGACTTATGATTTCACTGGTCTTAAAAATTTCAAAGAGAAAAAGCTCCTTTTGCCAATGAGCGATGATATCTTCTCTACAACTTACATAGTCATAGAGAGTTGGTTACAGCTCTTAGAGTCTAAATGACTTGCCCAGGTTCAAAAAGAGAGAATGTGTCACAGGCTGAAATAGAAGTCAGGTCATCCTACCTTTGATGTCAGTTCTCTATCCATTGTAACAGAGGTGTCAAATTCAAAGAGAAATGGATCCTGGCTGCAGCATATTAAATTAGGAATCTACAAATTACCATTATCTGTGTTGTATTATATTTTTTATTTATTTTGTTTGACATTTATTTCCAAGTTATATTTTAATCTTGATTCAGCCTCACTCCAGAGTTTTACATTTCAAAGGAGTTTGTCACTCTGCGTTCGCCATGCCATCTCTATAGAGGATAGGCTGATAGAAGAGTATTGAGAGAAATGGTAGCCAGAGATGTATCTCAATAGAGGTGCACCTATATAAATATTGTGTGGAGAGAAATATAACTAGATAGAAGACAGACAAAGATGTATCAAGATAGATGAGATAGAGGGAGAGAAATGGGAGCTATAAACATATCAAAATACAGAATGGATAAAAATATCTATATATACATGAAAGATAAGGCAATAGAAGTCTATCTATATAGAAAAATAAAGATAGAAATATTTCTAAACAGGTGATATATGTTTAATACATGAATAGATAGATAGAATATAGATAGATACATACATACATAGAGATAGAGACAAAAGTAGATAGATAGATAGATAGATAGATAGATAGATAGATAGATGGATGGATGGATGGATAAACAGATAGGTAGGGAGGGAGGGAGAGAAGGATGGATGGCTAGATACATGAATAGATAGATAGATAGATAGATAGATAGATAATAGGTAGATAGATAGATGATAGGTAGATAGATAGATGAATGATTAACTAAATAGCTGATAGATAGGTAGAAGATAGATAGATAACTAGATAGATAGAAGATGATAGATAGATAGATAGATAGATAGATAGATAGATAGATAGATAGATGATGGGTAGATAGATAGATGAATGATTAACTAAATAGCTGATAGATAGGTAGAAGATAGATAGATAACTAGATAGATAGATAGATAGATAGATAGATGATGGGTAGATAGATAGATGAATTATTAACTAAATAGATGATAGATGGGTAGAAGATAGATAGATAACTAGATAGATAGATGATAGATAGATAGATAGATAGATAGATAGATAGATAGATAGATGGATGGATGGATGGATGGGTATACATAGATATATGATAGACAGACAGATGGATGGATAGATAGGTAATGGTCATTAAACAATGCAAATGATCAATGTGTCAAAACAATAGTTGAATAGAAAGAGTAAAGAGAACCAGATAACTTCTGAAAAATGTAAAAACTCTTTTAATAACTACAAATTTCTCCCTAAAATAAAGGTAAATTTTTTTAAGCACCAGTATTTTTTCTGGTGGTATTGAATGGCCACAAGTCATGGTACATTATAGTTAGTCTTTATAGTGTTTGGAATCTCATTGTTTAGCAGCTTTTTAAAAATCATTGGTTCTATCCAAAGAATTGAAATTGAAATTCTACAAAAGATATGGGAGAGATTCATGGTGGTAAGCAGATTGCAGCACTCATAGCTCATGTGTGCATACGCACACACACACACACACACACACACAAACACAAGTGAAAGAAAGAAGCAAGGTCAAAGATACTACCTATGAAAAGTATGTGCAAAAAGAACAATAGGCTGGTAGTAGGGCAAAATCAAGTGACAACTCTCAGGTTGCCTGCATGCTCCCCTTTTATTCTTATGGTATCAAAAGAAAGCAAGAAATACCTTGAGCCTATTGGATACTCGATTGCAAGACTGCAACAAGATGACTAGCCATGGATAGACTGTAATTCCCCTCAGTGGAAGGAGTAACCAGATCGATGTGATCAGAGCTCCGTTAGGGTATATTGAACATTTGAGAGTTCCAAAGACTCTGTTTAGATCTAGGGGGAAGGAATTTTCTATAGTAACCGCTGAACACTGCTATTCCAATATGCCTGGCTGTATCCTAATTTCAATTTGCTTCTGGTGTCTTTTAAAATTGGTCATTCTGGGGGCGGCAGGTTGAGAGCCAGATCTACAGACAGAAATTCCTGGGTTCAAATCTGATCTCAGCTACTCCCTAGCTATGTGACTCTGGACAAGTCATTTAACCCTAATTGCCTAGTTTTACTTCTCTTCTGCTTTGGAACTAATGTGCAGTATTGATTCTAAGATGGAAGGTAAGTGTTTAAAAAAAAAAAGAAAACTAATCATTCCATACAGGGTCATTGTCAGTTGGTTTCTGGACCAATAATGGTTCCAAGAAGTTAGCTATTTAGGTTTATGTTAGAACCACTAAAGCCAACAGTAGATCCTCACAATCTAGAATTCAAGAATATGGCAGAAGTAGTGTGGGGTGGGGTTGAGTTTAAGGAATTTATTTTGGTCTCCCATGAAGTATTCAGACAACAGAAGGATGTAAATCCTTAATCCATTTCTTCATAGCACAACAAGAGAAGTGGATGAATAAAGGAATGAATGCAAAGCATTAAGTGCTTACTATGTTCCAGGCACTAAGACCCAGGGATGCAACTCTAGAAAACAAAACAGTCCCTGTCCTGTCTTCAAGAAGATTTCATCCTAAGAGGAAAAGACAACTCATAGAGAAGAGAGGAGACCAGGAAGTGGGGTTTCAGCCTGGGAAGAGACAGGAAGGCTACATCAGGCATTGAGGCTACTTACGGACTTATCCTGTATTGTATTTAATTATTGTCTCAAAGTTAGAAATAAAAATGGGGGAGAGTGGGTGGAGCGGGGAGAGGTGGAAAAGGTACCCAAGCAGCAGTAGGGCATAAAGTTGACTAGAGGGCAACACTTTATTTCTGAGTTTGGACAAGATATGGAGAACTTTCACCAGACAGGAGACTGGGGTCCCCGGGTGGAAGAGGAGGCAGAGCTTGGAGATAGTTGGTGGAGAACAGCAGTGGGACCCAGCAATAAAGCCAACACATATAGTTTGTTCATTTCTGGTATGGTTTCTCCAACACGAATAGGGCACATTTCTTGAACGTTTCAAGACATGTTCAAATGCTTTGGTGAGTGAAAAACAGAACCAAACATCATCTTCATTTGCATCTCCCCCGAAACAGCCACTCATTAATTCAGTTGTGCTTTTCATATAAATTGATGTGCCAGTCACCTTCACACATCTACATGGTCCCCAACAGAAAGATCACTTCTTCTAATTTAAGAAGAACGTTGCAATTCAGGCAGGATGTTAGAATACGAACTCTCTGAGGACAGGGTCCAAAGCCCTGGACATAAATTTTTTTTACCCTTACACGGTCTTGCATGTAAGATGCAGTCATGAAAAGAATAAGACCAGTGATTTGCATCATGTTTGAGATTTGTAAATACAACATGCATGCATTCACACATGCTTGAATTCATACATACATGCACTATCTCCTTTGAGCTTCACAATGACCCTGAGAAGTAGATAATAGAGGCCATTTTACAGATAGGAAACTGAGGCTAAATCACCTGCCTATGGCCACACAGAGAAGACAGTTTTCAAACTCACATCGTTCCAATTCCCCCAGCAAGGATCTAGCCTAAGCTGTCCTTTTGAATGAGAAGCAGCTCTGACAAAAATTCTTATTTAAGACTGGGTTTGCTGAATGCCAAAACTCTATTCAATTTTGTCTGCTGTTTATTTTGAAAGTCAATTTGGTGAATATATCTTTTTGACATGGTGTAAACAAAATTTGTATCCACTAAATATTAAAAGAGGAAAGTCCCCAGTATGTGGGATGGACCCTCTGATGGATTTATGGAAAGATATGAATATGACTTCTACACTATTAATGTATCCACTTGACTGTTTGGGGCTCTGGGTGTTAAAATCCATCCATACCATAACACCATTGACTGCCTTCTTGTGATTGACATACATTAAAGCAGGTTTGAAAGCTCTAGCTTATAAAGTCAGGAGGAAAAGGAACTAGATTTAGAATTTAGATGATATGGATTCAAATTCCACCGCTGCCCTTTATTACTTGTGGAACTTTTGGCAATTCACAATCATGATGGGCCTCAGTTTACTATTCTGTAAAATGAGGGAGTTGGATGACGTGACCTCTGAAGTCCCTTCCAAAACCACATTAGTGATCCCAATAGCCATACCAATTGAGATTCTTCCAAAGAAGAATCTTGGCCAGTTTATAGGACTTCTATAAAAATAGCCCAATGATGCCCATTGTTCACACAACACATTAGGGCCACAAAACTCTTCCTATACATTTCCCCATGTTAGTCCTCACAATGACCTATGAAGAAGAGAGAATAAGCATGATTCACCCTATTTCAGAGGCGGTAAAACTGAGACACAGAAAGCTCTCCTAATGTCTTAGAACTAGTAAGGGACAAAACTCAGACTCAGACCTTGGACCTCTAAATTCTCATCCAAGGCTCCATCAGTCCATAGTTGTTGTTTGTAGGCTGCCTTCTCCAGTAGACAGTGAGCTCCCTGAGGCCTGAAGGGACTGTTTTTGTCTTTCTTTGCATCCCTAGCATTTAGCAAAATGCCTAGAATGTAGTAAAGGCTTCAGAAATGCTAGTTGTCTAGATTTCTGCAACTTGGACTCTTAGACAGCTGCCTGGAAGAGTAAGAAGTTAAATAACTTCCCCAGGGTCACACAGCCAAGATGCAGAAGAGGCAGGAGACACTGAGGCTGGGAGACCACATGCTACCCACTACATCTTCGCTGGAATAAGGCTACATCAGTACCCTTGTGACTTTTCCATAGGATCACAATCTCCAAGATGTTGAGCGTTGGTAAGTATCAAAGGTCATCATGTGTCTGGACCACTGGAATAGCCTTCTGGGGAGTCTGCCTGCCTCAGATCTCTCCTAACTACAAACCATCCTTCATTCAGCAACTAAAATTATTTTACTAAAGTACAGATCACTCTCCCTTTTTAAACTCCAGTGGCTTCCCACTGGAAGTTTCCTCTCTCCTACTTTCCAGGCTTCTTTTACCCTATTCCATAATATATGTTGTCAATAGCCTCTGTTGTTAGCATTCACTTGTTTCAATCATGTCTTACTCTTTGGGACCATATCTGGGTTTTTCTTGGTAAATATACTGGGAAAGTTTGCCATTTCCTTTTCCAGATCATTTTACAGATGAGGAAACTGAGGCAAACAGGAGTAAACAAGTTGCCCAGGATCAGGCAGGTAGCAAGTGTCTGAGACCAAATTTGAATTCAAAAAGATTCATTTTTCTGACCTCAGACCTGGCACTCTATCCACTATGCCTAGCTGCCCAGATAAGACATTTGATTGCTCAACTCCAGGTACTTTCTCTGGTTGTGTCCCAGGCCTGCAATGCTTTCCATCTTCATTCCCAATGGCTTCCTTTAAGTCTCAACTAAAATTCTACCTTCCATGAGAAGCCTTTGCAAGCCCTCTTAATTCTTTCCCTTGCTTCATTCCTATTTATCCTGCTTATAACTTGCTTTGCCCATATTTGTTTGTATGTTGTCTCCCCCACTAGATTGTAAGCTTCCTGAAGGCCAGGACTGTCTTTTGTCTCTTTTTGTATTCCTGGAACTCAGCACAGTGCCTAGAACATAGGAGCTCCTAATAATCAAATAACTGATTAGAAGGTCACTTTCCTTTCTAGATAAACAAATTGAAGTAAACAGATTTTGAATGTCTTGCCTCCTCCCAGAAACTATTTGGAATTAGAAATGGGTGCATGGGGGGCAGCTGGGTAGCTCAGTGGATTGAGAGCCAGGCCTAGAGACGGGAGGTCCTAGGTTCAAATCTGACATCAGACACTTCCCAGCTGTGTGACCCTGGGCAAGTCACTTGACCCCCATTGCCTAGCTCTTACCACTCTTCTGCCTTGGAGCCAATCCAAGATGGAAGGTAAGGGTTTAAAAAAAAGAAATGGGTGCACAGCCAGATATAGTTTTCTCAGATATTAAAAAAGACAAAATCAAAAGAATGTTGGAGTAGATGATCTCGAAGGTATCCTCCAGTACAGATATTCTCCCACTAAATAATAGGAGCAGAAGAACTCTTGTCTAAAGGAATCCAAAGTATACATAGCCTCTTGCATGATTTTTACAGATTTTACTCTTTTCTGAAAATTCATTTTGATTTAAAACTTGAATCAAGCATTTGAATCTTAAAAAGGTCTGAATTCTCTATACACTTGTACATACAAAATAACAGAATGTTAGTATGAACAGAGACCACAAGTGATAGTAGAATAGTGGCTAAGGGAACACAATCTTGGAATCACTAAGTTCTCAGTTCAAGTATGGTCTTTGAAACATCCTGGCCATGTGATCCAGGGAGTGTTGGCCCCAGCAATTTGTAGATATTATCAGAAGAACTACTAATATGCCTGTTAGAGCAAGTACTCTTGATATTGGGGGCAGCTAAGTGGTATAGTTGATAGAGAACAGGGTCAGGAGGGCACATCTTCCTGGGTTCAAATCTGACCTTAGACATTTACTTCCTGGGTGATCCTGGAAAAGTCAGTTAATCTTGTTTGCCTCAGTTTCTTCATCTGACAAAATGCACTAGAGAAGGAAATGTCAGAATACTCTAGTATATTTGCCAAGAAAACCCCAAATGAGGGTCATAAAGAGTCAGATACAACTGAAATCACTGAGCAACAGTCCTTATATCAATAAAATCACAAGTCCAAGCTATCTGACATTGGTAGATTATGTTACCCTGAAAAAATCACTAAACTGCCAGGGCTTTAGAAGACTCTTTCAAGGACTTATTAGATTGCAAAACAGTTGTTAGTCTACATTAATAATGGGTCTTCCCTTACCAATTCAAATTAAAATATACACATATGCACAAAGGCATATCTACATAAAAATAGAGCCAGCAATTAAACCCAATATCTCCTGATCTTCTCCATTGACCCTTTGAATATATATATATATATATATATGTATATAACTATAGACATATAATTTCTTAAGAGCTATCTATCACTAGAAGATTGACCATAAATGGTACTTATTTGGGGGAAGGGGAAGGGGACAATACCCACTCAAGACAACTATCTGTCTACAAAGACAACAGGACTCTCTATCTGTACTAATAAAAGAACAACATCCACAATCATCATCTTAGATCAACCAATGAACAAACAATTATTAAACGCCTATTATGTGCTAACCAGTGTGGTACAATTACAAAGAATTGTACAAAGGGATTGCATTTTTTGAATAGGGAAGTCCAAGCATCATATGTACATTTTTCTTTTTAAAAAAGACTCTTCTGTCCTAGAATTGATACTCAGTATTGGTTCCAAGGCAGAAGGGTGGTAAGAGCTAGGCAATAGGGGTTAAGTGATTAGCCCAGGGTCTCACAGCTAGAAATCATCTGAGGTCAGGTTTGAACCTAGATCTTCCAGACTCCAGACCCAGCTCTTTATCCACTGACCCACATAGCTACCTTCATATGTACACATCTATCGAGGATCATCATTAAGTCATTTCCAATTTTCCAGCTTCTGTAATTTGGACAGATGCCAGTAGATAGGAGAATGGCTAACATAGAATGGTACTTAGACAAATGAGGATATGACTACACTGTAAATGATAAGAAAGAATTTTGAGGATGGGGAAATTTTTCTGAACTGATGAAGAAGGAAATAAACAGAACCAGAAAAACAAAATAAACAATGATGACAACAATGTAAACAAATTAAGCAGTAGCAAAAGGAACAACAAAAGAAATAGAAACTGTTGCACTAGAGAAGACCAAGCTTGGCTGTAGAGAAGAATTCAGAAAATGTACCTTTCCTCTCTTTGCTGAGATGAGGGAATATGGGTTTATAATATCACACATACTGTCAAATTCTCTTGATGTATTATCTAGTTTTATTGAACTACTTATTTTTCTCTCTTTAAAAAATTATTTGTTACAAAGGATGGCTCATTTGATAGTGAATGGGATGAAAAATAACTTCAGAAATGAAGGTGGTGTCAAAATGAAAGATATCAATGAAATGTGATTAATTTAAAAACTTCAATAAATTAGACTGCAGGTAAGGGAGAAGCAGGGAAAAGGCATTTAAAAATGAATTCACAAGTCAGGAATGACAGCATCAAATCGGGATCTACCATATATTCTTAATTCAAATCTCAAAATAAAAAAGTGACCTTTTTGGATTAAAAGGCAAATTGTGCCCTATGGCTAGAAAAAAATCAGTTCTGAGAAGGAAATAGATGTATATATTACCTTTATGTGCCATTCATAAGTTGTTTCTAGCCAAACTAAATTATTAAACCTTGAGAGTTAGGAACTTAAAAATGCCATTAAGAGTGTTCTATCAACCTGGATACATAAGTACCTTCCCCCTTCTAGAATGACCAGTTCATGGATTTCGGAAAGTTAAGAGACATAAAAATAAAATGCAACAACAATTATGATCGCAGAGAATTTCAATGTTTTTATTCCTTTTTTAGGCAGTCCAATTTTAGGTTATTCATGTATAGTCTGGCTCTCTACTCAGAATAGCAGCCGGCTGGAATGGACATAAAATGATGGGCAACCTAGTATGCGAGGGTGGGATGTGAGTATGCGCTAGCTGGAGCCAAGTTATGGGCACAAAAAGTAGCAGAGAATGAGTCCTGTCTGTGTTCTCTAAGATAGCAGACCCTCTAACAGAACGAACATTCCTCTTCTGACTCTTGCTGAGAATCCTCAGTGAGTTGTTTAATTGTCTGAAATGGTTTGAGCCCGACAGGACTCAAAAGATGTTGGGTAACACCCCAACTCGGTGAAGCAAATCTGGGGATGCAGACAGAACTAATCATCTCAGCTCCTTTCCCCCTCAGGGAAGGCAAGATAGGATGATCATTTCAGAGCTGAGGTTTTTCTTCAAAGAGAAAACAAATCTGTAGCAAACGGGCAACCCAAAAGAAAGCATGGGCTTTCAAACTGGGAGATACTCACTGGGGTACTAGATTGAAGAACCTCAGTTGAATGCCATGAGGTCATGTAACAACTAAAGACACATCAAAGAAGAAAAGTTATAATAGCCAAAAGGAAAATGACAAGGAATGAGTTTTGGGAATGATTGGAGTAGCCTTACTTTTTTTCTAGTGCCTATGTCTTGGACACAAAAATACTAGTGGGGGGAAAATGAGGATAGAAAGTCAGAGAGACCATCAAGAGGGAATTAAGGAGAAGGATAAAATTTCACGATTGCAACAGTCTTAACCACTGGCTCCTCCCTCAAATATCTAATCATCTCACATATCCAATCAATTTCCATCTTGTAGCTTCTGTCTTCGCATCTCTAGTAGACATCCGCTCTCTATACTTACAAACTCACCGTCCTATTGTTGGCCCTTATTATATCAGCCCTGCTTTATTAGATGAATTTTCTGGTTGATCTCACTGTCTCAAGTTTCTCTCCAATTCAATCCAATCTGCTCAGTTACTAAAGTGGTTTTCCTTAAGTATAATAATAAGGCTAACTGTGTCATTTCTTGCTCAAGATGGTATAGTGGATAGCGTGCTCTGTCTGGAGTTGAGAAGACTCATCTACCTGAATTCAAATCTATCTTCAGACACTTCATAGCTGTGTAACCCTAAACAAGTCATTTAACATCAGTTTTCTCCTTTGTAAAATGGGCCAGAGAAGGAACTGGCAAACCATTTCATAGTGTCTTTGCCAAGGAAACCCTAAATGTGGTCACAAAGAGTCAGACGTGCCTGGAATGACTGAACAAAGTTCCCCAATAGTTTCCAGATTAAATATAAATTCTCTCTTAGCCTTTTAAAGTGGTTCACAACTAGACCTCTTCCCACTAATCCATTCTCCTACTTTTCACACCTCTATGATCCAGTAGTCATGATCTTCATACTATTCTTGAATACAGGCATACTCCATCTCCCAGTTCCATGCCTTTTCACTAGTTATAATGCTTTCTCTCCTCATATGTGCCTGTAAGTTTTGCTGGGTTCCTTTAACATTCAGTTCTCCTCTTTTACAGGAGGCCTTTCCAAGCCTTCTATCCCTGCCCCAACCATTTCTCAGGCCTTTCCCCTCTAAATAACTTCCTTTCCCCCCACATATATTAGACACGTACAAAATTGTTTGTTTGCTGTCTCCCCCATTAGACGAGGGGCTCCTTGACATCAGGGACCATGCTTTTGGCTTCCTTTATATCCCCAGAACTACTGACTTCTTCACTAGCTGGCTAACAAATGTGACTTGGACAAATACAACTGAGAACTAGGTCAAAACAATGGATGGGACAGTTCCAGGGACCTTGAGTCACAGAGATCTACAAAGGAAAGTGAAGGAGATTACTGCAAGGTCAGAGTTGGATGGCCAGAGGACTGGAGGAAGAATCTTTATGGCTTCAATAGAAAAGTACTGTTCTCAGGTGGGAATTGGGGGGAAGGAATCATGGTACTATGGAAGGAAAACTGGCCCCAGAGCCAGACAACCTTGGTTTAAATCCCATCTCGGACACTTACTACCTCTATAACTTTGGACACATCATCTAACCTCCTTGGTTTCAGTTTCCTCAATGAGAAAATGAGGGGCTTAAATGAGATGGCCAGAAAGTTAGCTGCTTTCCTGCTCTATAGCTAAAATCCTATGACAGGTGAAGGATGCCCAGGGGTAATGTGGCTGCAGATCACAAATACAACAGAGGCTAGAGCTAGAGGGGCCATGCTTGGAACTAACGAGAGTAAACAAGTTCTGGAAGCAATTAGTGTTCCAGCAGACCTGGAATTGGCAGCAGCCCAGAACTACCTAAGGCAAGGAGTTGGGCTAGCTTTGTTCATCACCAAGTCTTAAAGAGAAACGTGTGTTCAGTAATGTTTAACACTACACCATACACTGGAGTATAGCCCAAAGACGAAAATCCTGATTCATAGCTCCATCCATCTCATGTATATGTATACACATACATATATGTTCTCATATATTTTGTCACTTTGTCTAAAATGCCTTCATTTATTAGTAGAAATGAATGTTTATGCCTTCAAGCTTTCTGGAGATCTGTCAGGATAAAAAGCAGGAATTTCTATGGCTGCATCAGGACAGAATTAGGAAGTAAGATCATCCTAATGGACATGGGACCGATAGCAATGCCATGGAGTCTGCTCTAGTGGATGAACAAATAGATTTTAGTAAGTGCTTTCAATGAGCCAAGCAGCATTGTACTAAACTCCAAAACTGGTAACAGTCAATGTTCTTGCTAAGCTTACATTTGTATTGAGGATCTCTCTCTCTCTCTCTCTCTCTCTCTCTCTCTCTCTCTCTCTCTCTCTCTCTCTCTCTCTCTCTTTCTCTCTCTCTCTGGCTCTCTCTCTGGCTCTCTGTCTCTCTTTCTCTTTCTCTCTCTCTCTCTGTCTCTCTCTCTGTCTCTCTTTCTCTTTCTCTCTCTGTCTCTCTCTCTGTCTCTTTCTCTCTCTCTCTCTCTCTCTCTGTCTCTCTTTCTCTCTCTCTGTCTCTCTTTCTCTCTCTCTCTCTGTCTCTCTTTCTCTCTCTCTGTCTCTCTTTCTCTCTCTCTCTCTGTCTCTGTCTCTCTGCCTCTGTCTCTCTCTGTCTCTCTTTCTCTCTCTCTTTCTCTCTCTGTCTCTCTCTCTGTCTCTCTCTGTCTCTGTCTCTCTGCCTCTGTCTCTCTCTCTCTCTCTGTCTCTCTTTCTCTCATATTTCTATAAATATGTGTACCTATATATGTATGTATACAACATACATGCATCTATATACATACACATATAATTTACATGCACATGCCAAATATTCCAGTCACTATTGATGATAACAGTTGGGATACTTGGCACAGACAATGAGATTGGGCCTCAAAATAGAAAGAATTAGGGTTTGGTATTGAGACTAGAACTCGTTCCTAATGAGTTTGGAGTTAGGAAGCCCTAGGGTCAAAACCCTGCCTCGGAAACTTGCTAGGCATGTGAGCCTAGCCATAAAAGTCTCTGACACTCAGATTCCTCCCCTGTAAAAAGGGCACAGGCTGGTACATACTTCACTAGGCCCCTATGAGGATCAAATAAGATATGGTATATAAAAATTTTACAAGACTTAAAGAGTTATTTGAACATGAATTATTAGAATGTTTTTGTTGCTCTCACTGCAAAAAAAAAGAAATGCAATTATTGCAATCACCCTGCCCACCTTTGTCTGGTTGCAATGGCTATACTATAGAGGCTCACATATGTACAAGACTCTAAAGGGAATATGTGTCTGCCAGTTCTACCAGTGCTGCTCAACTCTCCTCTCTGGAGGAAGCTCTGGCTTCATTGTTTCACATTTTGATAGATGTCCCTGTCCCAAATTATCTATGTGGAATGAAAAATTCTTAAAGAGGACTAGTGGGGAAAATCAGCTATATGAGAACAGGATCATCAGTGTCAACATCATCATCAACCAAGAGTCATGAACAACCTCTGGTGTACCCTATGCTAACAGCTGAGAGAACAAAGAAAGAGGAAAACAGCCCGTGCCCTCAAGAAGCTCCCACTCCAATTGGGGAGACACCATGAAAACAACCATGAACAAACGAAAGTAGATGGAAAGTCATTTCAGAAGGACACTGGTACATGAGCTTGGAGGAGGAAGGAAGAAGGGGGCTGGGGAAAGGACTCTGGAAGAAGGTGGGATTTTAGCTATGTTGAAAGAAACTAGAGACAGAGGTGAGGAGGAAGAGCACTGCAGGCCCAGATGATGACCAGTTCAGAGACACGAGGCCCAGAGGTGGGAGGTCATAGCCAAGGAACAGTAAGAACAGGACTAAGCAGATGTCTTCCTTCCAGTCTATTATGGCAGTTGTTCAAAAGATGTTCTCCATTAGCCTACCAAGAATGAGTTTATGTCAGAAGTGGTTTTTTTCATTGTTTCTGGGAAAGTTTGAATACTAAATTCTTATTTTAAAATATTACAAGTAATAAATGCATATTTATATTATATGTGATATCCATTTAAACATTAAGCATAATGGAATAATGATAGGATAGTGGCTTGTCAGTGGACTATTTCTATTTTCTAGGGGGGGGAAATGAGACTAAGGATAATTTTAATATGGGGGGAAATTCCATTCAGGAAGGATAAAGGCATGATCCAACTCACATCACTATAGAACTTTAAGATTTCTCAAGAGCATTCTTTTTCACAATTCTCTTAGATCAATAGTATAAACATGCCCCTCTCAAATAAATGAGTAAAGCTGGGCTCCATGATGCTGAGAAACTTGTAAATAGAAAAGAAATATCAGAGGTAGAAAACAAACCCAGGCATGCCTGTCTCACGGTTCAGAGATCATTCCTCTAGTTGACAGCTTCAAAGTAAAATTTGGAGGCCATATTGTTGCTGTTCAGTCCTCTCAGTTGTGTGTGGCTGTTCATGATGTCCTTTGGAGTTTTCTTGGCAAAGGTGCTGGGGTGGTTTGCCATTCCCTTCTCCAGTTCATTTTATAAACGAGAAAACTGTGGCAGACAGGGCTGAGTGACTTGCTCTGAGGCCAAACAGCTAGTAAGTATCTGAGGCTGGATTTGAATGCAAGAAGGTAAATTTCTTCTCTAGACTCTGAACCTTATTCACCGAGCCACTGTCCTCAGTAAATAATCATATACATACGTAGCATCTCCCACATCAGAATGGAAGCTCCTTAGGTACAGTGGCTGTCTTGCTTTTGTCTTTGTAGTCCCAGGTCTTGGCACATAGTAGGTGCTTACCAGATATTAGTTAATTGATTTATAATTTGTAGCCCTAACAAAAAGGAAGCAAGACTTGAGAGGATTTGCTCCAGAGTCTGGCAGCTACAGTCACTGCCATGGAAGGCATGAAATCAGAACAGGAAAAGTCTCCTCCTTCCTCTGTATCAAGACCTTCAACTTCTTCAAGCCACCCCTTGCTCCCCTCAGCACACAAGAGAACGTGCAAGACTAATGCTGATGAAAAGCATTTCTATTTTTGAAAATAAGAACCATACCGAGAGAATGACCCTGTGCTCATCGTCTGCCATTTACAGCAGCAGATTTTTCCAGCACTTACTTAACTTACTTATCATGCTTCACCAACACTGGCTGTAATTAAATGCTCTAATGCTATAATTACATACATACCAGATGAAGAGAATTACAGTAAATACATAAATAGTTCTTAAATCGAAATTTCTTTTTTAGAAGGCCTTTGTTCAAATACCTAATCTGATGAAAATAAACCTAAATGGAGGCTATGTTTCCAAGCATTTTCAAGAGGCTAAAGTTTGAGTGGAACTTGACTCCAAATCCCTGAATCAATCAGTCAACTGTCATTTAAGTGCCTACTATGTGCCAAGCTTACACTAAATTCTGAGAATACAAAGAAAGGGAAGAGTCCCTGCCCTCAAGGAGCTGAGATTGGAATGGACAAGTGACAGCCAGTACCAGATCTGTATGGAGAAATATTCCACTTTTGTCTTGGTATCTCCAATGTCTACCCATCCTCCTGGCACAAGTCAGACCCTTTATACATGCTTGTTGATGGGTCAATTTAATTCTATTGCACATTTTTGGAACAATCCACAAAATGCTTTCATTATAGCCCTGTAACTTTCATTGTCCTTTTTGTCCAGAGGAGGGAACTAAGCCCAAGAGAGGTTGAAGACTTGGCCAAAATCAGCTAGCATCAGAGCAAGGACACAAGCCCGAGTCAGCTGACTCTGAGTAGAGTTCAAATTTTTCATGTCTTCAGATCAAATTCCAGTCTGCCAGCTGTTAGCTTGATGGTTGCTGTTATTGCTGGTATTATCAGTCTGGTGGCTCCATTTTTTTCATTAATTATTTAACTATAAATGTCTCTATAATATCCATTATGATTCCTCTCAGTTGGGCTTTCGACTCTATGGACTTCACCACCAAATATGTCTTGCTTTTCCACCCTGGAGCCTGAGACCTCTTATTGGTGAATTAGTCCATCTAGTATTCCTCTCCAGCCTCTGCTTCTTACTCTCTAGATTTTTACCACTGTGCCTTGACTGTATCTTTTCCATAAGTTCACTTTTTATGTTATCTTCCTCCCTTAGAATGTAAGCTCCTAGGGGGCAGCTGGGTGGCTCAGTGGATTGAGAGTCAGACCTAGAGATGGGAGGCCCTGGGTTCAAATCTGTTCTCAGACACTTCCCAGCTGTGTGATCCTGGGCAAGTCACTTAACCCCCATTGCCTAGCCCTTACCACTCTTCTGCCTTGGATGGAAGGTAATGATTTGGAAAAAAAAAAAAGAAGAAGAAGAATGTAAGCTCCTAGAGAGCAGGGATTATTTTTCTTTTTTATTTGTATTTGTAACCCAAGCACTTTGCAGAGTGCCTAGAACAGGTGAAGCACTTAATGAAATCTTCTGGACTGATTTTTAAATTATAGTCAAGTAATAAATTATATTTCAGAACATTCTTAACTATGATATGAAATGTAGAGCATTTAAGAAATAGCAATATTTAAATAATAAATATAGAGCATGAAACCATAAAATCTCTGAGTTTCAAAAGTTATCAACATAAAAATACTGATAAGTCAGTTAATAACAGACACTCTAATACATTGTTGGCAGACCTGCACACTGAGGAAAATATTTTGAAGTTCAATATAGAAATAATCACTCAATCATATGGCAACTCATATCTTTTGGCACAACAATTCCATTGCTAGGATTCCATTGCCAAAACTCTGTGCATGCGTGCGTGCGTGCGTGTGTGCGTGCGTGTGCGTGCGTGTGTGTGTGTGTGTGTGTGTGTGTTCAAAGAACCTTACATTACTAACTCTTGTTAGAGTAACAGACTTTGGATAGTTCAGGGAACAGAAGATATGTGTTCTAATTCCAATTCTACTTGCTACACAGATGACCTTGCTAAGTCATATCTGCTCCTTGCGTCTTAATTTTTCTGCTCTGTGAAATGAAAGTACAGGACACAATGGTGGAAATCCCTTCCACCTTTAAATTCTACAATCTAAACTGAGGTTAGTGGGGAGAAAAATTTTTTAAACTTAAGAAATAAACTGAGGTTAGAACTCAGGTCCTTTAATATTGCACAATATTTCCTCTCAATGGCTACTGGAATAAATTTGGAATCTCTGGCTAACTTGGTATCATTATGGGAAGGATACTCATAATACATAATAAAATAATAATAATAATACATTTAATGGGCCAAATAGAAAAGCCCTAGCAATATGGTCAAAACATGATCATAGGTATGCAGATAGACAGAAAAAGGGAGAGACAGAGAGAGAGAGACAGACAGAGACAGACAGAGACAGAGACAGAGACAGAAAGACAGAGATGGAGAAGGAGACAGAGAAGAGGAGACAGAAGAGGAGAGAGAGAGAGAGGGAGAGAGAGAGAGAGAGAGAGAGAGAGAGAGAGAGAGAGAGAGAGAGAGAGAGAGAGAGAGAGAGAGAGAGAGAGAGAGAGAGAGTCCCTGTAGATATCCCACTTATAAGGGTCATTTTGATACAAAGCTATGGCAAAGGTAAAAAGACTTTGTTTTTTGCAGTTCATAATAAGATTTTGCTCACATGCTCTAAGTCTTCTTTCTATTCTGTTTTTATATTTCCATTTTAAAAAGATCACTCCTATATGTTCTGGACAAAGACTTTGGGGGGAAATGAGAAGGTGGTCAAAGAAAACTTTCCAGGAGGGCTGACTTTTAATAGATACTTGCAAGCATGTACACAGTTAAGCCTTATTATCCTTCTATTTCTACAAGGCTGTAGCTAAGAGTTCTTAATGAGTTAAAGGGATATTGAAAGGGTGCAGACTTCCAGGAGGGAGAGGGGGACATTGATAAGAGCAGCTGAAGAACCTGTGATTGATGAGTACTGGTGATAAAAAGCACATTGGGATGAAAAATGAGTGTGATTTATAATAAAATTTTGAACTGATAAAGAAGCATTGAAATTTCAAAGGACCCATTGGGGCATTTAAGTACAGAAATCACAACTGATCAGAATGTCACATGGAAAGGGGGGAGAACAGGAATTGTTCCCCATCATCCAACATTATCCACTTTGGACTTCCAGAAAAGGAGAAAGAAAAAAAGAAAGGGAAAGCAGAAGATTGGGAGACATGTGTCAGCACCTGCTAAAAAAGATGATGGGAGGGGAATTAGCATCATCTTCTTCCCCCTAATTCTATGTAGAATATTGACTTGGTTACTCCTTCTAAAAGTGTACATCATTCAGCTTTTGAAGAGGAGGATGATCAATTTAAATGATGTTCATATTGGTTGATGTTAATAAATTGAGAATCAATTAAACAGTATCTATATCAAGTATTCTTAATCTTTGGGGACCATAAACCTCCTTAATAGACAATGGTCACTTTCTTATGATAATATTGTAATTGCTTCAAATACATGGGGTCAAATACATGGGGTCAAAAGGAAGCCAGTTAGATAGAAATAGTTATCAATATATCTAAAAGATCAACTACTTCAGAGACCTATGTATTCTATATCTGGGAGAAAAGATGTGTGTGTGTTTGTATTTGGGTTCAAATACTCTGAAAATTGTTACCTGTATGACTTTGAGCAACTCAATGCATCTTCCTAAATCTCAGTTTCATCATCTCTAAAACAAGAGAGCTGGAGGAGATGGCCCTTAAGATCTCTTTTTTGTTGTTATAAATCTATGATCCTTAATATAACCATGAATAACTGCCTAGAATGATACTGTTCCTTATTTTTAATAAAGCACAAATTTAAGTTTCTATTTGAGTTTGCAATTCATCATCTAGTAGGATATAGCCCATCTAAACACAGTTTGATTTTTATGAAATATAAATGTGATTTTTAGGGAAAACATTTTAAAATTTCTTTACAATCCTGAACGACACATAAGCCTGTACACAACCCAAACAAGAACAAGGGTGAACACAACAAAGAACATTTTTACTCTCCTACATAGCACTTGACATAATTGGCAAAGGAATCCCTGAATCCAGAAGAAGTTATGTGACCAGCAATAACAAATTCCCCTTTCATTACAACACGAGCAGCAAGAAATAAACTGTAGAGGCAAGAAAACCAGTCAGTTCACAATCGACTTTTTTTAGGCTATCTTAACATTAAGGAAGTAGGCACAAAAATAAAAATAAAATAATTGAGGAAATAATGCTACCCAAACACTTTCTGGTAAGGCACAGAGGAACACCCTAAAGTAGAACAGAAAAAAAATATTTAGCAATTATTGTACCCAGCATCATATAAAGATGTGTAAACAAGATGTGAAACAAGACAGGAGTGAAAAGGGAAGACTAGAAAGAAAAGGCAATTCCTACCATGAATTTGTTAGTTTTGTTGGTTTTTTTAATTTTACCCCAAATTTCATCATATGAAAGGAAATAGTCTATGAAAAATAAATTGAATTGGACAACTCAAATGATCGTTTAATTATCTGCTTCAGGACACTCTCAGCATCTGTCAGGAAACAATGGGACGATTGATGCTGTTTCTTCAGAGCCTTCCGATCTCATTCATTTTCAGGCTCTGGGTTTTATTTCTTGATTGTTCTTGTAGATAAGCCTTTAGCTAACTTGGTTGATACATGACTCCCGGATGAGGTCAGATACCTCAGTTCTGGTTCAGCCTGCATCACCTACTCAATAAGAGCATTCCCTATTACTTTCCATCTGTACCCTAGAAGTGGGTAGAAGGTAAAGGAAATGCTATTCCTGGTGGGAAAATTCAACTTTCCCATCAGTTTCAATTTCTTCATTCCATCGGCTTGGTCCTACACAAACACAGTTCTTATCTGCTCTGCTCAGAGATTTGCCACTGATGTCTATGGACGCAAGCTTATTGTACCCAGAGAATCAGAGAAATCAGAGATTTACAAACTATTGTTCCTCCAATCACTCTGATTTACCCTCTACTCTCCTCTGCTGGCATATAGACTGAGTACAATCAGAATTATGCCCACATTTAGAAAACTTGTTTCTCTTATCTTTAAAAAGACCTTATTTTATGGAAAAGCTCTTGAAATAAACTTACATTACATTGTACAAAAAGATATTAAATGCAACTGTAACAAATGAAATTCTTACAAATAAGCTAGGAACAAAATGGAAGAAAGTACAAGAAATTATACCAGGGATGCTGGTATAAATCTAAACTCCTATGAAATACTGAAGAGACAGGAGAAATGGGAAAGAGAACATCTAATCATTTCCTGAACAACATAAAGGATAACACATGCTGTACTCATTTTGGAAGCACTGATGAGAAAGTAGCTACAAATGCCTAAAGAACTGAAGATAACCACATAAATATTCGTAGGCTGATTAATCGGTGTGCAGATGGCCCGACCTTATTGCATCGCATTCACTTGCTCTGGAATTTTTAGACGCTCCATCGGGGAGTAAGGCTAAGGCAAGGTTCCCAACACATTCCTAGGAAAAAGGAGCAGGAAACCCACCCTTAAAACAATTTTTATGACAAATTCAATTGTTTGTGTAGGAAGGGAAAGAGAGAAGGATAGAAAACCTGGTGGAGGAAGAGACTGGAACACCAGATCTCTTGGCCAGTAAGTGAGGTGTCATGGGAAGATGCTAGCATGGGTTGGGGTGGGAATGGGTGAGGCCAGGCAAAGGAAGGACTCTGGAGCCAAGTCCCTGTCATTCTTCCCTTGTCTGAATGGTTAATGGTTTTACCTCATTGGTTTTGTCAAATGTGCTGAGTGGATTACGAAGCCATTGGTCAAAATTTGTTATAGGAGCATAATTAATAGTTATGAGGAAACTCCAGATTCTGTTCAATCTAAAGCACTCATTTTAGGGACGCAGCAACTGAAGCCCCAAATGGTAAATTGATTTCCCTGGAGCCACACAGCTAGAAAGTGTTAAAGGCCAAACTCAAACCCAAGTCTTCTTGATTCCAGTGCCAGAATATAACCCACTCTACAACCCTGGCTATTTTCAATGATCTCTGGCTTTTAACTATCTATGCTTTCCCTTAGCCTCCATTAGCCTAGAGACAGGTCATGTTGCACCAACTTGCCTAAAATATCATCAAACAAGGAGAAATATTAAGAGCTATGCTTCTATAAATAAAAAAAGAATTATAAAAAGGAAGGAAGGAAGGAACAAACGTACGAACAAACGAAGGAAGGAAGAAATTCTTTCCATTTTGGTTATATCCCTTCCTTTGATTTAGCTAGAACAGAGAACCCTGAAGAATGGAGAGTAATTAGCACATGGATAAAACTATCATGGGAAAGATAAAAAGATAGAAGAGAAAAAATGCCATTGGGAAATGTTTTAAAGGAGGAAAAACCTTTTGGCATCAAAGGAGAACTTTGCCAGTTAAGTAGGAAATAATTACGTAAATAAGAAATTATAGAGATTTATATACATGGGTGCATGAATATAGTATCTACAAAAATGTTCCATATATATGTATGTTCATTTATACATTTGCAGGAATATTTCTCTCCAGATCATTTGGACCTTTAAAAAAAAGAGAGATAGAGGGATGAGGTCAAACTCGTTTTCTTTTATTAACTGATTAGAGTTGTGGTCTACTGAAAAAGTCTATTTTGAAAGACACTATAAATGAATTCATCCAAGAATCCCCTGAGCAAGAAAGAAGATGAGTTGTTCATGTAAGGGATAGGGAAGAATATCTTGCAGTCTGCTTGAATTCCCCACTGGCACTCTAGCAACATGAAAGGAACTTGAGGAAAACTGCTGATATGTTGAGTGGACTCCCCTGTGACCAACTTCTGGGAAGGCATAGATCAGGGCTCTGCCTAGCCACAATGGGTTCTACAGGTAGATCTGCTTAGTTAACAAGATCCGCACATCCCTTATGAAATCATGGGTCCACTGGATGTTTCTCCTTATCATCTGTTTGACATGTATAGACTGTATCATTCCTTTGAAGATGAAATTCTATTGGATAGTATATAAATTTAAAAAACCCTGAGAGAGCCCAGTGTTCTTTTGTGCAAATGAGCCCATGACCATTCAACTTCCTGATGAGAACTTTGTCACTTTAGAAAAAGATAAGAGGACATTCTACTGAAGCCTGAGAGAAAGGAGACCATTATTTTCTGTCTGGAATGGGTGGTGTTTATTTTATTTTTAAAGGCCATTTAAATGTGCAGAAAGTTAGAGTGATACCATCGCTCCCATCTTCTTTGTTAGAGCAGAGTAGCACAGAACCTGGAGTGGCCCTCACACTGCTACCCAAGGATTAGTGCCAAGATGTAAGGTTTTGTACTTGCATATTTTGTGTACACAGAAGTGACCGGATTGTGTGTTTGCAGGGATGAAAGCCTACAGGAGAAAAGGCTTCGGGGTGGAAGGACACCTACAAGAGCTTTCTTCAGGTTTCAGAAAGGCTGGCATGTGGACATTAATGAGGCTTGTTCCGTCAAGCCCCAGATGGCAGAACTATGAAGGATGGATGCAAGGTGCAGAGAGGCACATTTAGGCTTGAGGAAACATTTCCTAAAAATTTGAGCTGACTAATCATCGAATGAGTGACCCAGAGAAGGAACAGGTTTCTCCCTCATTCATCAGACATCAAAAATGAAGGCTGGCTGTTGAAATGCTGGATACTTTTTACAAGAGATTCTTGCTCATTTATGGGTGGGACCAGAAGTCTTTCAGGGCACTTCTACATACCACAGTGAGTCCATTGTCCTGAAGTTCATGCCATCAAGAGGTTGTCTTCTCTGATGAAGCCATTTGAGATTGCTAATGCAAATGAAGGATGCCTACATAAGAGCCCACTAGAACCAGTCCATTGTGGATCAAACAAATGTTTCAAAGAAAAACTAGACTTAGATTTAGACTAAAAAAAATCACCTGAGGTTGTATACAAGACGAAGGATCTCGTTCACCTTGGGGCTCACTTTTTTTTTTGGCCCTGTTACCTTCCTTGATTTTATCCATAAATATTTTTGCATAATATACTACATAATTATGTATTCTTTACCCGCATCTTTATTTATGCCTGAGAATCAACATTTCGGTGATAGGAGAGAAAAGTTGCCTTGCTAATTACACATGCTTGATAAAATACATGATAATAACTACAGCAGCATTGTATATTAGTATAAGGCATGTAAATGATTTTAGTTATTCTCGCTTGGGGGAAATAAGATAGTTTGTTGTGAGTCATCCAAAACACTCCTGTTTATTCTACACTCATCTTCTTCAATAGTACCATGCTGCCACCACTCAATTTGCATGTCCCATTGGATGAAGAGATATTGAACCACATTACTGCAAATATCACCAATATGCAGA
Source organism: Monodelphis domestica (assembly GCF_027887165.1). Lineage (NCBI taxonomy): Eukaryota > Metazoa > Chordata > Mammalia > Didelphimorphia > Didelphidae > Monodelphis > Monodelphis domestica. The sequence continues at coordinate 35,797,740 of NC_077234.1, read as the reverse complement.
TCTATCTGTAGAAAATGTGGTCCGTCTCCAGTTGGCGGGTTGACACAAAGCAAAAATCTGAGCTGCTCTTGAGATTTTTCATAATAAAACATGATCTGAAGTAGCCAAGAGTTTGGAGAAGACGAGAACATGAAGCCACAAACACTGACGAGTAAACCCCAAATTTCTCTTTTCTTATGAGTAAAGACAAACGAATGTTTCAAGAATCTCCCATCCCAGCAGACAAGACACTCTCGGTGATTTACAGAATGGGAAACTTTTTTTTTTTAATGTAGTCTGGACAAGCCACATTCAGACATATTAAGTCTCAGCAAGCCTGCAGCTGTGAATGTCTCCACTTGCACAATCTAACTAGAGGATGCTTTAAAGGTTGATTTAATTGTAGCTTCTGAATCATGTTATTTCCCATGTTTTAAGTTGTTGAACATAAATATACAAATGTTACAGTAATTTTGAAAATCTGCAAATGTTTGGGACAAAATCTGCAAGATCTCCATTTCTGCTGGGAATTGACAACAAGATTTAAATACCGTCTGAAGAAATTGACTACCTGACAACAGCAGTGGCCAAACAACCAAGGCAAAAATGTTCTGAATGTTTTACTATCGGTTTAACTTGAGTTTGCATAGGAGAAACTATGAGGAAAAAAACCCTACAATCGGTTTCTCACTACGTTTTGTTTCCTTCTGCATTTTATAAAGAGGCAAAAAGAGACTACAGGGAAGTTAGCGCTTTTATGTAGAGAAAATGTCCAGAGAAACATACATTTTCAGGCATTAAGAGATCTCTGCTCCGGCTTCTTTGCCAATACACAAATATTTTCAGCATCCTTGAAACGAACACAAAGCCAAGACACAGATGTTGCTCCTACCACCATCACCAGGGAACCAAAGAGAGAGATGCTTTACAGAAGTTATCCACTCCACTATTCTCCTCTTCTGCCATCTCTCAATTCCTTGACAAGCTTCATTAAATACAAGATATTGCCTAACCTTTCACTTCAGCATATCAGCAAAGCATCCTTTGGATGTGTTATCTTGTTCTTCCTCTCCAAGCTTTTTTTTTTTCCCCCGTTTTTGGTTTCCACTTTTATACATACCTCCTTTTCTACAAATTTTCTTGCCGGGTTTTCTTGTACATTCCTTGGATATTCTTTTTACTGAAAAATGAATAGAAGACTAGAAAATAACATGGAGCTCCATCACAGACACTCGGAGCATGCAATACCGCTAGCTCACTTAAATCTAAACTCCTGCGCTTTATTGAGTGCGAAAGATCACCCATTTCTTGAGCCTGCACATGCAAAATGGAGGAAGGCTGATGCATTTTCCCTGAAGGCATTGAGAAGGAAATGGGAATTAAGAACTGATTTCTGCCTAAATTTAACGCGTGCTATGGGGGGAAGAAAACAAGTAGAAATGGGTGGGGTGGGGAATAAAACAGATGCGCACACACACAAACACACACAAATAAGCCGCATGCACACATGGAAAATGCCTTCGTGCCAACAACAGAAAGCCATGCTTGCTACCAGTAAACATGAATTAATATTGTTAGAATTTAGAATAAGAATAATATATTTATAGATATCGATATAGATTTTTTTAAAGATCTTGCTGGATTTTTTTTTCCTTCAATTAACTCACCATCCTCTGTTGGGACATAGATATTTAAATAGAGGCAATCTTCACTCTGATCTTGTACATAAGAAGAAACTATATCCAAATTATTAGTAAACCATACAGGAAGCATCACTTCTGGCAACCTGCCATCGATAATGTTCTGCGGACACACAGGAGCAAACTGAGTAGCATTTCTGGTGTCCGACCAAGAGGATGGGGGTTCAGGAGGCTGAAAACGGCGTTCCCCTGTGGGTGGGGCAGCATATGGAACCCCAAGAAACTGAATCACAGGCCCCAAAATTTCATTATTGAGTTCCTTCTTAATCCCTCTTATTTTGCCAAAGTTGGTCGTCACCAGTGGGTCAACATCATCCAGCTTTTGGGAGGACACAGCAGAGGCCTGAAGCAAATATCCAAAGATGCACAGGGCCAGTGTGGCATCTAATCCCCGGGGTACAAGATGTGCCACCCCTGCTTTCCATGCACAGTTCAGCCACATGGATGTTGGCAGGGCCATGGTCCCACATGAGGTGTGGAGTTGACAAGGAAATAATAGTATTTGTATCCACTCGTGAAAAATGAGACAGCCGAAGAAGGCAAGTATCCTCCGGATTCTAGGAGAGCCTGTCAGGATAATCTCCAAAAGCTTTTCAAACAGCAAAGATCTTCCATTGATTTCACACTTTTTGAAACATCTTTACTTGATGTTCTTTATCAAACCATATCCCATTAGCCACTGGAGTTCCATTTTCCATAGCAGCAGAACAGTGCGAGTAGCCATTTATTTTGGATTCCCCTCTGATCAATCAAATCCAGTTAGCGGCAGGTTGATATCCTGGAGAAAATGAAAATAAATCATTAGTATGAAAGAGCTAATATGGACAGAACAGCAACAAGATGTTTTACAAGTCACTCACTGCATGGGCGTTTATGGCAACAAAGACCATGTACATCAATTTCAACAATAGGCCATTTCTGGTTCCATTTGATACAAGATGGAAAACTGAAGATTATCATTTTATAAATCTTCCTACTAAATTTCTAGAACCAGAAGCAGAAGTAGGTTGTAGTAAAACACTCTAAATTCATAATTCATAAAATATCTATTGCTAATCATTGAAATGTTCTACATTTCTCTGCTTTTGGCCTTCTCAAGCTATATATTCCAACTAATAGCCAATGAAAATTGGAGAAAGCTCCTAGCAAGGATAGCTATGTAAATGCTCAAAAATAGACTTTTGCTGATCTGAGAAATCATCCCTGCCATGCAAATGAACTCCATAAAGGAAAGACGATATCAAAGAGCCTGACCTGGCCAAAACAATGACAACTTCTGAAAGAAAAAAACATTAAAAACTGAATCAAGGTCCACTATTTCTGCTTCAAATAATCTTCGCCTTCCTGCAACTCATGCATTGTCTCCCTTCCCTGATTCGCCAAGTGTTTATCAACTTCTGGAATTATTTTGTATTAAAATCACAGTTTTAGAGCAGGAAGGGACCCCAGAGGAGAGAATTAGAATTTTGTACCCCAGGACTCCATTTCCTAGAGTCCCACTTTCATCTTCACCTTACATTCTTATGTTTTGGAGATAAAATTTCTGTAATCCCACCCCCTCTTTCTCTTCTCCCACTAATGGGGAAACTTCTCCTTACTCAGTCTTTTTCACTTTTGTCCTTTTTATTTCCTCTACTTTGAGTGATTATGAATAAATCTTGTAAAATAAATTGGAGTTATTGGATATGAATTTAAATCTTAGAGAGTCTACCATTCGATCACCACTACCACCTCCAATAATATTGCGCATGAGGCAGATGAGAGCCATAGAATGTAAATGATGTGCCCAAGGTCACTGAGCTAGTAGGTATCTGTTGTAGGAGTCAAAACTCATCCTCCTGACACCAAGTCTAGGACTCTAGCCATTATGCTTTTATGTATGCATTCATGGCCCCAGCACCATACCCCTAGCCCACCCCTACCCTGCTCTTGAGAGTGGAAAGCATTTTTGTCTCTATCTTTCTGTCTCTGCAGCATGCCACCAAAGTGATAGAAACTACTTGAGAGATGTTAGCCAAATGGAACTACAAAGAGCCATCAGAACTCATATTGTAGGTTCTCAGTATTTCTTTTGCCAAACTGAGTTTTAGGTGACTATTAAAAATAAGTTTATTTAAGGATAATTTGCTTTGCTTTGTTCCAATCACTTAGAAAGTTCTTAGCACATACTCATGGATGCCCATTTCTTTCCTAGTTTACATTAAGTCAACATGGGGCTAGTCGAAGAACACAAAATTCATAGCTGTAAGGAATCTTACCGTAATGATTAAAGGGACTGTAGAGGATTGAAAAGGTGCAGGGAATAAGGAAGGTTTGTAACAAGCTCGAAGGAATCTTATGAATGACTCTGTAAAATCCCTTCATTTTACAGAAAAGGAAATGGAGACTTGAAGAAGACACATATGAGAGATCATATAATCTTTTCCTTAGTCCTCCTGTAACCCTATTTCCTACTTTCAACCATGTTTCCAAGAATGAAAAGGGGATCAAATGGCTTTAAACATAAACGGTAAGAGAGAAAGAGATGGAATTGGTGGGGGGAAAAGTAACAGAATTCTTCATATCCATCAATACCCTCCACGTACCACAAAAGAGTTGCATTTCTTAGATCCCAGTAAATCTGCAGCTTAAAAATAACCCACTGAGTCAAAGTGATTTTTTTTCGAATGATAAATTCTAGTTCTATTTTTCTCTAATACAAAAGATCGGTACACAGTAAGCATGCGGTCTTTCCGAAGAAATCCTACCTAATCATCCCATCTTTCATATTAATGCTAATCAAACATCTAACACTGTTTACACAGTTCAAGTGTTTGAGAGCAACACAGAAGCCAATGTAACATCCAATGTAATACAATTCACAGTATAATCGCCGACTAACTGCAAAATAGCATGTAATTCGGGAAATTTGTCTTTCCTCATACAAGCAACCTTTTAAAATGCTTACATTGGAAATAATATTGTTGGTTTGTATTAGTGATGGTTTTATCCTGTCCCGTAATAGAAAGATTTCTGAAGAACTGCTGGGCTAGCAGTCAGGCTGCCCCGCAGTTTGTGTTATTAAAATGGAGATTGTAAAGGCTCCATGGGGCAGGGAGAGATTCGGTCCATGGGTGATGTTCCTTTAGCCTGGAACAATCCATCTCGGGAGATAATAAGGAGAGAGATGCAGCCGTTCCAGAATTTCCCTGTATTCATTCTCAGTTTGGCTGGCAGAGTGCATTAGCATACAAAGGACAAGGCTGATCCCCATCTTTCTCTCCCCTTGGAGTCCCAGCCTTCCCCAAAGATCTGTCTCTGCAAACCTTTCCATTCAGGTGAAAGTGCATCATGGCTCTGCTTAAGCAAAAAGACAGCTGGCCCTAATGTGTCCAAGGCTTCGCTTTCTTGGGCTTTTTCCTTTTTAGAGGCAACAACCTGAGAAAATTTGAAGTAGGGAAATGATTGGGCAGTCCTGAAATTCCCAAGGACTGGCCATTTACTCCCTGCTGCCTTTTAAGGGTATGATGGCAGATTTCCAATGAGCTCCTCCTTGAGCATGGCCCCCTTCAGGTCAAGGATGGTTTCTTTCTTTGTGTCTCCAGAGCCTGGCCCATAGTAGGTGCTTATAAAATATTTGCTGATTGATTGAATGCCTTCTCCATTTGTTATCTCCTTAGAAAGGAGTCCCCCCAGATACCCAAAAGTGGTTAATCATACCAATGGTGGTAGTATCAGATTATAAATTGAAGACCAGGCACTAATCTGCTTTGGTAGATAAACTTTTCTTACCATTTCTTTCCTATAGTAATGAAGTCACAGGTCTTACCCCATCCCTATCTCTAGGTTGAGTGCCATGAAAAAAATAAAAACAAACAAACAAACAACAACAAACAAACCTAGAGATTCTTCCTTAGAAGACTGCAATGAGGATCAGATGAGAATGAAAAATCCCATCCTACAATCCAATCCCACAAATATTTATTAAGTAACTACTTCGTACCTAGCACCAATATTTCATGTTTTAAAAACCTTAAAATATTATAGCTATACATTTATGCTATATTTTCCTTAATTAAACCAATATAGACCTCCAGTATTCTGTAAACTGGAGAACAGGAGCTGCTTCAGTTTTGTCTCTGTGATGCCTTCAATAGTATTAATAATGCTAAAAAAAATGCTTGTGGAACTGCTGAACTGACTTTCTTAACTCATCATCCACATAATCTTAGGTTTTACAAGAAAGATACTGTAAAATCACAACAAAATAAGCTTAATAATAAAATCCTGCATAACTAAAGTGAACCATGAATCCTTTCCAATAGAATTTTTGCTCACATTCCAGAAGGATGTTAGATATTGTTCAGTAGAATTGTTGGGAGAGATCTTACGAATAGTGGGGAAAAGGATCTTCACTATCACGTGATCCTGGACAAGTCACCCCACTTCCAAAAGTGTCCTCATCTAAAAATGATCATCATAAGCTTGTACTAGTTCTCTTCTACAATTATATTGAGAAAAGTGTTTATTTAAACCTTAAAAGGCTCTGGAAATATTATTATTGTTGCTGTTATTATTATTATTATTATTATTGTTATTACACCTCAGGAAGTGCTCCAGTGATGTTTCAGTTCACTCACCTTGCCCATTTCCTTATATACCACTGAGATGCCCAAAGTGTATAACGAATTCCATAATCATTTCTTCTCTTTCCCCCCTAGCCTTCTGAGTCAAGCATGAAAAATATTTGGTTAAAATTATATATTGGTGTTGACGTATCTAACTCTAAAGGCCCTCAAATCTGTTGTCGGCTTAGGCTTAACCATGAATACATTTCAGAAGCTTTGACATATTAGCAAGCCAGTCACTGAGAAAGGTTTTAAGTTTCCTTAGGAGAAAGGTAGTGCTTAAATATGGCTTGCAACTGTCACAGAAACAAAGCTTATTTATATTCTAGAGCCAAATATCATGCATGTTGGATAGAGATTTTTTTTCATTGTGATCTTGCTTTGTAGTCTTGGAATAGCTATTAGAAGCAGAGAAAGAACAGACAAGGTCTAGAAGAGAAACTCAAAAATAAAATAATTCTTGGTAATAATATTAGATTAACCTCACTCAGGAAGCCAATCAATTCCAATGGGACTCAGGTAAGAAACAAGACTTTCAAGTTGGCCTTGCTGACAGGTCAAGCGGACAGTTCTGAAATGAGTTTAACCTAAATGGAACAAAGAATCTCCTGCCTCCAATTCTCTCCTCCACTGGCCCTCAAATCTTTATTTCAGGGGCTCTTGAGGATAAGTAATATGTGGCCCCTCATAAAATGATACTCTTATCTGGGAAAGGAAATTAAATTCGACTCTATGATTAATGAAACATTTATTAAGCACCTCTATGCACGTATATCATCCATTTATTGAAGTGAATTAAATTCAATTGTTCAAAGAAACTCATGAAGTAATTAACAGCTTCTCCTGACTTCATTAATCCCATCCTAAAACCCAATCCCATGAACATTTGTCAAGTATCTACTATGTATATGGCGCTTGGATGGGCACCAGGTATACAAAGTCAAAGTGAAAAACAGTCCTTGCCCTCCATGTATGTATTTAATGGAAAACAAGTGATTTATTAGATTTACTAGTCACTAAGTGAGACAAGAAAGACATAGGATCATTATGTGATGGTTATAAAAAGAAGACAAGTAAAAAATGGATTTTCAAAAATGCGGAGTCACAGCCTTCAATGTGCAGCTCAGCAATAGGATACGATAGAGTGGCCACTGTTATATTTCATTCTCTTATTGAAAGAACTGTTGACTATTCCAGGATAGCCTGATCCTGCATCAAAATTTGTTTTAACCTTGTCCCTTCCAAAAATCTCAAACTACAAAGAAAGAAAATGAAAGCCTAAGTTCTTTGAGGTGTTGCATCAGGTATGATACTCTTCTGATCTTTTCTATCATGTAAAATGATACATTGCAGAATCTCAAGTAGGTCATTTTAAAAGTTTTTTAAAAGAATAAAGAATGAATGAATGAATGAACGAATGAATGAATGAACGAATGAATGAATGAATGAATGAATGAATGAATGAATGGATGAACACAGGAAAAGATAACGGAAAGGAGGACAGGGAGTATAGCTTATGAACTCCAAGAACAATTATGGTTGGCAAATCATTTAAAAGGGAGATATCCCACTAATCAGGAGTGCATTGTGAATTTTTTCGAAGGTTACACTAGGCTGGAGTCACTCTTTAGGATATAAATGGCTTTATTAGTAAACATTGTCCTGTCCTGTACTGCACTGCACTCTTGGCACTGGTTACTACTCTAAGGAGGCATTTGAGCTCTGCATTATAAGCTAGAACCATTCTGCCTGCAGGCTTCCCATTTCCTGTGTATAAACCACAATACAGTTTTTAAGTCACCTTCTATCCAATTGCATCAATGGCAAATCCACCTTTCAATGAGATGATGACAGGCTTCTTCTCTGTGGGATAGAGAAGATAATGAAAATGGAACAGTGTAAGTATTGTAGACACTCCAGGGTTAGAGAGCTATACCTAGGGCAGGTCCTCTGCGGCAAAGTCCCAAGAAATCAATAACAGGGAGGGTTCATTTACTCTCCACAGCCCTCTAAGGTATGGCGGCACAATATGGTCCCAGTCCAAACCTTCCACGGGATCTTATGGCAACACCATTCTTTTTCTCCACCATATTCTCTGAGCCACTAACTTCACAATTCCCCCCACCCCAGTGATTACTTTTCTAGGTGAAACAACTCCTATTTATGACAATTCAGGCTTGTAATAATCCAGTGGAATTAAAACCCAAAGGAAACTTGCATTCATATACTGCTATATCCTTCTTTTATGAAAGAAGAAGCTAAGGCCCAGGTAGTTTGATGATTTTTTTTTGTTAGATTTGTTCAATTTACCTAGATTGGATTTTTAAAAAATTCTTATTGAGGAAGCTGCTCTTTGCCAATGTCTTTCAAATTTAAAAAGGAAATAAAAACCATTTAGGGTCTTACAAAATGAAATTGAAAATAAATTTCTATGGAATATGGTGAATACTGCAGGGTATATTGTTAAAGTTAATTGGTGATCCTGTAAGTGTCCAGATGGAAATGAATAATCCTTCAATAGCACAAGATAGACATTCATCTTTGGCTGGGATATTCAGCTGCTGCTTTTGTCTGAAAGGGGTCACTTTTGGGTCACAAACATTTCAGCTAAATATAAAGAAGACTTAAATTAGAGCTGTCTGAAAAGCTGATAAACTGGAGAGAGTCCAGAGGAGGGCAACCAGAATGGGGCAAGGCCATGAGGCCATGTCATATGAAGATTGGCTGAAGAAACTGGGGATATTTAGACATGAGAATAAAAAGACCCAGGGAACATGATGGCTATCTTCAAGTATTTGAAGGGTTGACACATGTGGAGATGGCATTAAATGTCTTCTATTTGACTCTAGGGTAGATCCTGGAGCAAAGGGTAGAAGATCAGAAGTCAGTTTAAGCTCCATGTTAAGAAATCCTTCCTAACAAGTAGATGTGCTTCTGTAGAATAGGCTTCCCCCAACAATTACCAGATATCACATCATCCACATCATCCACATCATCAAAGGTGGTGGATAACCACTTACTAGAAATGGCGAACCACTCCAGTATCTTTGCCACAAAATCCTTAAAAGGGGGTCATGAAGAATTGGACATGACTGAAATGACCAAAAAACAACCATTCGTTGGGGATGCTGTAGGGGGAGGGATTCTTCTTGGGTTTGGGTTGAACTACTGGACCATTTGACCCATGCCAATACTGATACTTTTAAAGTGGACTGAGTTTTTAATTATTTGTGGAATTCCCCACAATTATTAATGTCCAAAAAGAAGCAAGTTGATAAAGCAGGAGTCTATGAATTAATGGCTTTTTTAAAAGTCATTTCATCAGAATTTGCTTTCTTTGTACTATTGTTTCGTGTCTATACAAAGATTACTCTAAAAGTCCACAGTCAAGAAAAAGGTTAGGAATCCCAGCTAGAAAGCCACGTGTTGATATCTTGTAGCAGAGGTCAGTCACATCAGTCATGAGGCTATATCAGATGACATTGAATTGGAGGCTTCTGTGGATCTATTTGTTTAATTAGTCATTAGCAGCTATAGCAACTGGTAATGGAAAAAGTATGGTAGAATTAATTTTCAGTAAATTACCTGTTTAAAATCACATTTTGAATGGTCTGTGCTTTATTTATGGTTTAACTGCACCAATGAAAAAAGCTCCAGGAGGAGGGCAGATATGGATGTCATTACCTATAGCACTGAGATCTCAGATCCTTGAATTCTCCATAGACCAGTATGGACAGAATTTGCAGGATCCATAGGGAAAACTGAGGTAGGTGCTCACAATACTGAAATTTAGTTAACCCTGGCTTCCTAAAAATAAAAACAGAAGGCTGGTTCACCTATACAACTGACCTCTAGAAGTAACTTTACCCTGACTGTCTTTCTCAAATGACTTGATGACCATATGGCCAGCAAGTAGAGGATAAAACATCTTCTCTGATACTCATCACTCTCAAATCTTTCCAGTTTAAGAATTGTGCCTGAGATAATACAATTTCATCTCTATCTTTGTCCCAAGAAAGTTGAGCGAAATTCAAGTAGAAATGATCCCTGCAGGCAACATATTGACTTAGGAACCACAAATAACATTATCTATGTTGTATTTAATTTTTTAATAGTTCCCAATTAGATTTTAATCTGTTTCAAGCCACACTGTGGAGTATTGTTTGACCACTTGGTCAGAGAGCCTTAAGTTTGACAACTTGGGTCTAAGGTTCCAACAACCCTAAAAATATTTTAAAAACTCATGAACTTAAAGCAGAGTCGACTAATCTCTAACCCCTAACATTGTCGGCTAGCATCCTCCTGCTCTGGGCTGCATAGTCTGACCCAAATACTTGTTATAAAACTCAACTCGACCTCATTTCCTCCTCTCTATACCTCAGAAAACCAATGGCTCTGTCTATGAGTACTTTGATGGTAGATTTAGAGTTTAAAGAAAACGTGGAAGTCCTCTACCATAACTCTCTCTATTTACAGATAAGGCAACCAAAGCCTGGAGTGGATAAAGGATCTTCCCAATATCATGTAGGAAGGAAGATGCCATGTTGTCCAACTACCTTATTTTATAGATGAGGAAACTGAGTCCCACTTGGAGACATGAACAGACTCACAAGGCAGTCCCTAAAAGATCGTATTTCAGCCCAGCTTCTTTGACTCCAGACACTTTTCTATGTAGTACCTATATGATGGGTTATGCCATGCTTGCCTCTTTGGAAGAGTGGAGACTTTTCATTCCCAGTGCCTTCCTCAATAGATGCCCTCATTTTTTTTTTGCTTTGTTTTTTAAGTCCCCTATCATCAGAAATTGGTATATTTTTGGAAGGGATTTTTCCAAGTTTCTCAACCTTCAGCCCAAGCCAGAGTGAGTCAATTCTGACACATAAGTAGGATGGTTAAAAAACGAGAGAGCCATTAAAATGTTCTTTCAGCCCCAGACGTTCGTGGAAAGTGCCAAAAGGGAATGTAACAAAAGGAATAACCCTTGATTCAAGCCTAGGCTAAGACCACCAGTTCTTCTCACAACAGCCACAAAAGCTTCTGGTTACTCCTGACAGGGCTTTTGTTGTTGTTCAGTCATGGACAACTCTATGGGACTCCATTTGGGATTTTCTTGGCAGAGATATACTGGAGTGGTTGGCCACTTCCTTCTCCGGCTCATTTTACAGATATGGAAACTGGGCAAACAGAGTTGAGTGACTTGTCCCAAGTCACACAATTAGTAAGTGTTGAGACTGGGATTTTAACCCAAAACAGGGAGTCTTACTGACTCCAGGTCCTGACTGCACTCTATTTGCTGTGTCATTGACCGAAGAGGAAAAAAGAAAAGTTCCTGTTTATCTCCAGACTCTGCCAATTAGTCCTCTTTCTTCTTTTCATCTTCAGTTAACTGCCCCACCAACCCCAAATCATAATCTTTATGGATCATGTGTGTACCAAGGAGAGAGTGAATCCCTACCAAGCACTAAGTGAGTCCTAACAGTTTAATGAGTCATAAAAATCGTCATATGCCTTTAGATGGCCAGATAAAAAACACAGAATTCATAAAGCAGAGACAAATGCCATGCTATATAGCCAAAAGTGCAACCTTTGTTTACTGTTGAACATTATTTTGCACATGTCATTTGTAATTAACCTAATTAATCCAGTTTTCTTCAGAGTGAAATATAAGCTTAATATACTTCTTGGTAAATTATAACATCCCAAATATTCAGACTCCATATTATAAGTCCCTAATGAGTAATTTATGAAAATTAAATTAATAAAAATCCATGTTAAAAGCCCTGAAAAGATTTATTTCTATCTTCATTTGCCAATCTTTGATTTCAAGATATCTCTGCCTAAAATAGTTTATAGGTTTCAGAATGGAAATGAACTTACTCATCACTTTACATCGGGGGAAACTGTGAGTCCCAAAAGTATAGTGACTATTTTAAGGTCTCATAGCTAGAAATTAAAAGAGCAAGGATTTGGATCCAGCTCTTCCATCTTCCACCTTGTGCTTTCTGTTATATCACATGACTTCCATATTTTTCATTATTCTTTATGGTTCCTTCCAGGATGCCATACCATTTGGTCAACTCAATGAAAGAACAAATATTTTTATTTGATTTTTTATTTATAGAATTTATTTTTTATAGAATTATACAAATTTAGAGCAGGAATTAATGAGATTTAGAGAATTCCTAACCGAATTTCTTTCCAGAATACTTTATATCTGAGGTAACTGAGGCCCAAGAATAATCAATGACATATACAAGGTAGCAATAACATAATGTAATGGATAGCATCTTAGAGTTAGGAAGTCCTGGGTTCTAATCCTGCCTCTGATTTTTACTGACTGTGTGATCCTGAGGAAGCTGTTTAACCCCGCTGAGCTTCAGTTTCCCATTCTACAAAATGATGATAATAGTATCTGTAGCACTGACCTCAAAAGGATGACGAAACTCAAATGAAATATTTTGTGCAAACTGTTTTACAAACTCTGAAGTGCCATATAAATGTCAGTAGTTATTAGTAGTAGTATCTAGGTCATCCCAAATGCATATCTCTTAGCTGCTCACCCAGGACTACTTTCTGTGAAATAGTTGACTCTTCGAATGTACTCAAAAAACAGCAAATTCAGTTATTTTGCAATTATGCAAATAGCTACCAAGAATCATGACCACTTGGTGAAAGGACCTATTGGAGTCAGCATTAGACACAAACATATGTGTTTACATAGAAGCAGATAGATATGTCCACATTTATATATAATATCCATATTTAAGTATATACATGTATTAATATGTACACATATCTATGTCTAAAATTATGGAGAAAGGGGAGAAGAAGGGAAGGAAGAGAGTGAAAGAAGGAGAAGAGAGGTGATAGAGAAAGGGATGAATAGATGGATGGATGGATGGATGGATGGATGGATGGATGCTAGGTGGACAGAGAGATGAAGAGTTAAATGATAAATAATTGGATGGGTAGAATAAAACAATACATTGAAGCACTAAGTAAATATTAGGTGGGACAGTGGAAAAAATGTCAAGAAGATTCATCTCCCTGAATTCAAATCTGATCTCAGACACTTTTAGCTCTTTGACCTAGGCAAGTCATTTAACCCTGTTTGCCTTAGTTTCCTCATCTGAAAAATAAGCTGGAAAAGAAAATGGCAAACCATTCCTATGTCTTTGCCAAGAAAACCCTAAATGAGATCACAAAGAGTAAGACTTGGGAAAAAAACTGTATTATTATTATATATTCAGTTCAGCAAGCATTTATGCTCTTTTTTACAAATATAATTTATATATTTATAATGCTAGGCATTGTGTGGGGTACTGAGATATGAGGAGAAAAATAAAAAAGTCCCTCTTTTGGAGAAGCTCACCATTTTCTACTAAAGGGAAACAACACATAGACTAATAAGCCTAGACAAAAGTATCCAAAATAAATATAATGTAATAAAGCATTCTGGTAAGTGATGATGGAAAGCATTGATATCTAGGAGGTTTAGAAAAGGCTTCCTGTAGGAGGAGGCTGAAAGGAACTGAATATTTCATGAGGCACAAATGGGGAGAGAGAGTATTCGAGGCATAAGAGCACTCAAAAGTTAAGGTAGCCTAGTTTAATGGACAAAGGAATGTGTTTAGATTCTGGAAGTCCTGGATTCAAGTCTTTCCCATGGAAGCTTCAGGCAATTCCTTCATAATCTAGAATTCTAAGGAGTGTGGGATTAGAGACATCCCCATAAAAAGTCAATTGCAGATCTTTGATTTATTGGCATAGATTTCAGAAGCTTTAAAGGAAGACCAGGGTCAGAGCTAGAGGGGGCAGAAAGGTTGAAGGAAGAGATGCCTCCATTAAAGAAAGGCCAGTTGTACTAATGTATCAAAGAATATCTATATCAATATATGCACTGGAGCATTTAGCACAGTATAAAAGGTAATGATGATGGTAATTTTTTAAACCACAAGGGGGAAAAAAAGATAGATAACTCTGTTACTTGTGTGTAAAGTTTTAGACAGCTAAGTAATACAGATTTAAATTTAAAATGACAGATGCATCAGCTTGGAACATCATGGGCACTGAAGGGAACCTATATTCTTTTAGCAGCTCATAGTTAACTATTAAATGGTATTGGGTTGAGAATTTAGTGACAAATGCCAGTAAACATTGTATATAGAGGAGCAAAATCCTGCTTCCAGAGAGCTAAAGGGAAAGATCTGTTGATAGTGGTCAAATATGCAGAAGCCTAAAGCCCCAATTTAATTCATCAAGTGCTTTTGTGCTTGATGAAAAATTAATTTCTGAAAAATTAATTTGTACAAAACATTATGATAAGTTCTGGGAATTTTAAAATATGTATATTTAAAATATGTAACATTTAAGTTTAAATAAATAAATTTAAATAAAATTTTAACTTAAAAAAATGAAAACAGATAGGTCTTGCCCTCAAAAAGTTAACTTTCTATTAGGGGCAAACAGCATGTGCTCCAGGAAGATTTTGATAGGATTATGAGAAAGATCACAAATAGATTCAGAGCTAGTAGGGACCTTCGAGGTCATCTAGTCTGATTCCTTCATTTGAAGAGGGACAGAATATTTTCAGCTTGGAGAATAATGGAAGGTTTCTAGGAAAGAGGTGGCATTCAATTTGGTCCTGGAAAAACTTTGTTTAGAGTCTTTTTAAAAAATACTCCTTGAAAAAAAATACTCCCTGAGCCATAAGAAATGAAAAGCAAATTCATTTTTGAAAAATTTTGGAAAGACTTAATGAAATAATGGAGAGCAAAATGAGCAGAATGAAAACAGGATATACCACCTCAGAATTGATATTTGAAGAATAACCTGTGAATGTCCACCTCCTGAGAAAGAACTGATAAATAGAAGCTAAACTGATAAATAGAAAATAAAAATGAAAGGTATAATTTATAAAACAAAGGTTTTTGGTTGAGAAGTGCTTTTATGGTGCAAATGGGGAAGGGAGGTGATGAGATAACTGCAAATTTTATTGGAACAAATAAACAAATTAGTTGTTTTTAAAAGATTCATCTAAAATCAAAGCAAAAAAATTCATAAAACTACTATAATTTGTGAAAATCTGATTTTTTTTTAGAATATCACCACTTTCCCCCTTTAATCTATAACCACCCTTAATTGTTTTGACACAATGAATAGAGTGCTGACCTGGAGTCAGGAAGCCTCAAGCTCATACTAGTGATGTGACTCTGAGCAATTCATTTTAATCTATCAGCCTTGGTTTCCTCATTTGTAAAATCAAAATAATAATAGCACCTATTCCCTCTGACTATTTTGAAAAAAGAATGAAATGATCTTTAGAAAGAGTTTTGCAAGCCTTAAAACACTCTCTATATGTTAGTTATTAATTGTAGGAAAGGAATAGGTCAGTGTGGATTGCCTATGAGTTGCATAACATCTAAATGAAGAATGAAGACTAAAGTCAGTGGTTTGCAGATATCCTAGAGTTTAGTATTGTAAATCAGACAAAATGTCTCAGAGAGAAGCTGAGGCAAATAGTCTTTCATCCTTTTTATCTGGATATTGTTGTGTGCAGACTTAATGTAAGAGGAAGTCTTTCCCCCAAAAGCTCTGGGTCTAGAAACCCCCAAAACTACTTGTTTGGTAGATAAATTGGAAAAATTTTAAGGACATCAGGGTTAAGACAGTTATACAAGATTTTTATTACTTGAAGTGCCCCCATGGTAAAAATATGTTATTGATAGTAATAGTGTTAAAATTATAAATATGGGATAATATATCAATAATAGTTATTGAAAACATAAATATATAATAGTAACAATGCACAGTCATATATTGTCAACAATATATAATGAAATCTCACTGTCCTTCCTAAGAGATGATATAAAGAGAAAATAACATTTTCTTTGGAATCAAACAATCCGAGTTCAAATTCTTATTTTAATACTACCTTTTTGACCCAGAACTAGTCACTTAACTTCTATGGTATTCAGTTTCCTCATCCATTAAATATTGAGAACTAGACTAGGTGATCTCTAAGTTCCTTTCCAGCCAGAAATATAACTCTAATTCTATAAGTCTATAAGCTTTGTTGTTGTTCCACCGTTTTGGCCAGATCTTACTCTTCTTGACCCCATTTGGAGTTTTCTTGACAAAGTTATTGTAGTGCTTCACCATTTCCTTCTCCAGCTCATTTTGCAGATCAGAAAACTGAGGCAAACAGGGTTAAGAGACTTGCCCAAAATCACACAGCTAGTAAGTGTTTGATGTTAGATTTAAATTCAGGACTTTCTGACTCCAAGTCAAGTGCTCTATTTACTTATCTGCCATAGCATTTGTGCTAAAAGAAGGTAAATCTATTCACTATAAATACAAATCCCCCAAATATACTGAGGATAAAATAAATCCACTGGAAAGAGGATACCATCACAGACAAAAAGATTTCCCAGAATCACCTGGGCATAACATTGACTCATGGAAATATGAGTCACATTTGAGATAGATGTAATCATAATGAATCCTCATAATTCTCCAAATTACATGAGATGAAAAACTGTCAAAATATAGAGACCTTGCAGAAGAAATAAAAACTGTGAGGAAACAGAATGAAATATACATCATTCCTTATATCTACTCTGTTACTAGAATTGTCCCAAAGATATCATTATCATCAACATCACAGATAACAATAGAAATTGTGCTTTAGAGTTGGCAAAGTACTTTACAAATATCATCGAATTTATTCTCACAGTAAGCCAAGAGATACTATGATTCCTATTTTACAGATGAGGAAGCTGAGGCAAATAGTGGTTTGATTTTTTTGTTTCATTTGTTTTTTGTTTGTTTGTTTTTTTTGTTTGTTTGTTTGGTTGGTTCAGTTAGTTTGGTATGGTCTGGTTTTTAGTTTGGTTAGTATTGTTTGGTTTGGTTAGTTTGATTTGGTTGATTTGATTTGATTTTTGGTTTGGTTGGTTTTTTGTTTGGTTGGTTCAGTTAGTTTGGTATGGTTTGGCTTTTTGTTTGGTTAGTTTGGTTAGTTTCGTTTTGTTTGGTTTTTGGTTTTGTTAGTTTGATTTGGTTGGTTTGGTTTGGTTGGTTTGGTTTGGTTTTTGGTTTGGTTTGGTTGGTTTGGCTTGGTTTTTGGTTTGGTTTGGTTAGTTTGATTTGGTTGGTTTAGTTTGGTTGGTTTGGTTTGGTTTTTGGTTTGATTTGGTTGGTTTGGCTTGGTTTTTGGTTTGGTTTGGTTTTTGGTTTGGTTTGGTTGGTTTGGTTTGGTTTTTTGGTTTGATTTGGTTGGTTTGGCTTGGGTTTTGGTTTGGTTTGGTTTGGTTTTTGGTTTGGTTTGGTTAGTTTGGTTTGGTTTTTGGTTTGATTTGGTTGGTTTGGCTTGGTTTTTGGTTTGGTTTGGTTTTTGGTTTGGTTTGGTTGGTTTGGTTTGGGTATTTTTTAGGGATTTGCCCCTAGTCACACAGCCATTAAGTGTCTAAGGGCAGATTTGAAGTCAAGTTTTCTTGACTTCAGGTTCCCCTGACCCTCTCCTCTGTGCCAACACTTTTATCCAATTACACAAATCAATCATTTAATACTTCTGCAAACAACCCACTGAAACCATAGTATAAAGGAATAATTTTTGTCCCCTAAATATTTCTTTCTGAATTTTATTGTATAAAACCTGGAGAGGTAAGAACTACAATTACTACTACTCACATTTGTCTAGAGCTCTAAATTTTACAAAGTACTTGATACACATAATATCATTTAATCTTCACAAGAACTCTCTAAGCTAGATAATTAATGTAGGTTTTTAACATCACCATTTTGCAGACAAGGAAATTAGGGCCCAAAGAATTGAAAAAGCTTGCCTTTAGCCACACACAGCTGTAAGTGAAGAAAGTTGGATTTAAACCCAGTTCTTCCTGACTACAAATGTGGGGTTCTCTCCTTTCCTTCCACTAACCCCAAAAGTGAGGAAAGAAGGGAAAACCATTGGAAAACATCATCAGGTACCCAACATGATATACCTCAAAACGGAAATGCAAGAAAAGTCACCTGTTGCAAGCATCTTTGTCAAGAGAATGGTTTGGATTAGGTGTTACCTGAGATGCCTTCCTACTCTCAGTCTAAGATCTACAATCCTGGGATGTGTCAGCTATTCAGGCTGAAAACTGCACTAAGACTTTTGGAAGACCCTGTCTAATGGTAACCACTCAATAAAAACTTTGAACCTAAGATCTCAAAAGATTGAACAAAACTTTAAAACTGATGAATGTTTGTTGCCTCCTCCTGGATGCTAACACAGGAACTTCAGGAACTGTTTTAGAGTCAGCCCAGTGTACTTTTCCCCCTTCTTGTGATGTATCATGGTGGTGCCTGATTTTACAGCTGTAGCTGTAACTTCCCTTTAGTTTGCTCCAAAATGAATTTCATGCTTAACTTGTTTTTCTTAATTAAACTTCCTTTCCCAGCCCCTAATATGGGTATTATTAAAACTCATTAGTCCCATTCACGCTGGCCTGTCACTTTCGGGCTCCACATTCATACATTGAAGGGCTCCGTAGCTATATATAGGGCGAAGATTAAATAATAAATATGAGGACTTGAGCGGTTTATGAGTGTCAGGATGAGAAAGGGGCTGCAAGGCCCATAAGGTTTCTTGCAAAGAAAGGCATTGGGGCTAACTCTAACATGCTGACATCTCTGATCCATAAAGGCTGCAGTAATGGCAGCAATAAAGGTACAGGGCCATTGACTGAGAATTTCCCTCACACAACGGAAACAGGCGGCGAAGAGCTTCTATTTACTGTTGTATAAAAAGGGAGCCATGGAATAATTTCTCAAAAGATTGATGTAGAATCATTTCAAACTCCTCAAGGGATTTGCTTTTTTTTTCTGCTGTCTTCTGTGCACTGGACAATCAGATGTCCTCCTCCTTTCCAAAAATAAGTTGCTTCTTTTGCTGTTCAGTCATTTTTCAGTTGTGTCCAACTCTTTATGACCCCATTCTGGATTTTCTTGACAAAGATATTCTATTTGCCTCAGTTTCCTCTTCTGTAAAATGAGTTGTAGTATTAAATAGCAAATCACTCCAGGATCTTTGCCAAGAAAGCCCCAAATGAGATCACAAAGAAGAGATCACTGAAAAATGGCTGAAAAATAAATAATGATAATATAACAATAATAACCTGAAAGTTATGGACAATTATAAAATTAACCAGAATTTCAAATGACAATATTTCAACTCAGATCATACCTCAGATATATATCAGTTGTGTGTCTCTGGACAAGTCATTTTAGCTCTCTAAATCTCATTTTTCTCAATTAAAATGTATGGATCATAATAGAAACTCCCATTTCCCATTCTTATGAGAATCAAATTATTTCATTCATGTAATACACTTTATAATACACTTTTCAAGGAACAATTATTTTTATTTTTAACAAGATCCAAAATTCCATTATTGGTTCATATGAGGCACTGGATTTAGAGTCAGGAAGCCCTGGGTTCAAATATTTCCTCAGATTTTTCCTAGCTGGGTCATTTGCCAAGTCTCTTAACTTAAAGTGCCTCAGTTCCCTGAGATGCAAAATTATGTGTGACTGTGAGGGTCTCTTGGGTGTCTTCCATTTCTAAACCAATTATCTTATGATTCGTTGGCAATGAAGACACAATATTATCCCTTTATACTAAGTAAAGTATCATAAGAGATGGAAGATTTGTACTCATGGTATCTCTTAGTGTATTATTTGAAGGATTTTAAGAAATGGAGGACAGCTAGGTGGTGAAGTGGATAGAATGCTAAGCCTGGAGACATGAAGACTTCTCTTCCAAAGTTTAAATCCTGTCTCAGACATTTGCTAGCTGTGTGGCCCTGGGCAGGTCACTTAACACTGTTTGTCTCAATTTTCTCCTCTGTAAAATGGACTGCAAAAGGAAATGGCAAACCACTCCAGTATCTTTGCCAAGAAAATCCCAAATAGAGTCACAAGGAGTTGGACATGACTGAACAACATAGGAAATGTATGGTCATTTTTATTTAGCACTCAATTAAGAGTATATAATGACTAACAGAGGGATGGGGAGTAGTGTTGGTACCAATTCATGCAGAACAAGAGGAGTGCAGGCATGGGGGGTAGACATGCAGTCAAGAAGAGAAAGGTTCAAGTCTACCTGCTAGCTATAGGATCCTGTGAAAGTCATCTAAACTCTCAAGTCTCAGTGAACTGTTTAAATCTATGTACAGTGAAAAGGGAAATGGTTCTCAAGTCAAAGGTCCTGCGTTCAGGTCCTGTCCTCAGATCCTGATCTTGGAAGTGACTCTTTTGGGGACTCCATTTCCTCAACTGTAAAATGAAAGAGTTGGCTTCTCAGGTCTCTTTTACAACTAGATCTGTGAACCTATGAACATTTTATTTTTTTTTAATATTTTTCATTTCATTAACTATTTCCCAATTACATTTTTAAAAATATTAACATACATTTTTTAAAACTTTGAGTTTGAAATTCTCTCCATCCCTCCTGGCCCTTGATATTGACTATACATGTGATGTCATGAAAAACATATTTCCATATCAGCTATGTTGCTAAATAAATTAAATAAAAGCAACAAAAATCAAGTGAAAAAAGTCTGCTTCAATCTGCACTCAGAGTTCATCTGCTTTCTCCCTGGAGCTCGATGGCATTTTTAATGATGGGTTTTTTGGAACTGCTATGAACACTGTGGATATGCATTAGTGGAAGGCATTTGTACACTGGGATTTCTCCACATTAATGACCTCATGGGCCCATACGAGGGAATAAGGGTGAAGGGAAGAATATAAAGCAAAGCTCAGCAGTAGTTGAGCAGCTCAGACATCCTAGTCAGTTTTGAAATAGAACAGAACCTCAGTTAAAAAGTTGGTAATCAGGAGAAGAGAAGCTGGTCAGGACCCATTGAAGGCAACAGGTGCAAATACCCCAGCTGAGCCCTGACAAGTGCCACATGAATCTCTGTAGTAGTAATAGCCTGTTCCGAAACCAGGAGTCATTCCTTTTCACTACTATAAAATGTGCCTTCATTTGCAGAGCTCAGTGAGGCTTTCCTTTGCCATTCCTTCTTTCCTTTTGCAATCCATGAACCACCTATAGAATGCCTCAGAAATAAACACAGAACATTAGTTGACTACGATATCTTTCACGGAAGTTATTACCCAAACATAACTATTTGATGCCCTTATTGTAGACATGAAAATAAAATGAACTTTTTCAGTAGTTCAGTCAGAGTCTTTGAGTAGCTCTGACATTGTCTACTCAGCTTCTCCATGACACTGATCTAACTAACTGGCTTATAACTCTCACTTTTAATTCAGCGGATAAATTGGCTTGTTTTTTTTTTTTTCAAATCCTGATTTTTCAAAAGCCAGTGGGAGGTTTTAGCTAGTCATTTCCAAAGAACTGCCTCTATCATGCACAGACATAAATTTTAATGTGTGGATTATAGTATGTAAATACTGCTTGCAAAATTGGGGAAAAAAATTTAAAATATACCAATTAGCCATTTCCATGATGCTACAGAATAGTCTGGAATCTTGTTCTCTAGATTTTACTCCCTTTCCTCATATGCTGGGAAAATGCAAGTATAAAGTTAATAGCATTTCCCCCTTGACAACAATCAGTATTACTTAACCATTGCAAATGCATCTTTCAGCTGGTCCTCTGGTTTCAACAATCCTATGGCACATGCTGGCATATGAATCAGTGATTATGAAATATGTAAATTCATTTAAAAATTAGCCCTTTCCCCACGTTGAAATCCTCCAGTTACTTTCACATCCATTTACAAGCCTCCTCCACCTTCTCCTCCTCCTCCTCCTCCCTTACTGTCTTAAAATCCCCATCTTTAAAAGGCTGCCTCACCTCCAACAAAATAGTCCCAAGCATGTCCACTTGGGCCAAGGTGCTAAATATTAAGAGCCATATTCTCTGCAAGCCTGAACAGGAGAAAGCCTGAATCACCTGCCATCCAATCTCTTTGTTCATCTGTCTCAGAGAGTCTTGTCACTGGCCTTCTCTGGACTCTGCACTAGCTGCCTGCCTTGATTCAGTTAAACTGCTGGAAGGAGATGTGAAGTGTTAACTGCACTGGTTAGTGCAGTTAGTAGGATTAGGTATGCCAAGGCACATCATCATCGCCTCTCTGCTAGTTACACTCTGCATGTAATCCACGTGACACCCAGTTCAGTGGAATAAAGACAATGCCTGTCCTCTCAGATACCTATTTAGGGAGAAAAATGTTCATTAAGATTCTTTCTATTGCTAGCATTTTATTGAGCCTCTAAAATCTGAAAAAGCAAGAAAATTGTAACTTGTTCCACCTGAATAGCTCTTGTCAGTCTACTTAGCTTCTTTAAAAAATAAAAGGGGGGAATAAATGGGGTAAAACAGAAAAAAGAATGAAAAAAGAAAAACCTGACTTGGTGAAATCTTTTTTTCAGAATTGGAAGAGCCTTAGAAAAATCTACAAGGAAAGTTTGGGGAGCCCAACCACAGCGCTCCTCCTCCGATCTATGCCCAAATTGGACAAAACACTTGCCATGTCCTGAGGAAGCAATCCCACATGAAGGATTTGGAATGACATTGATGAGTGGGCTTTCACTGCACATACATGAGAATGTAGCTGCCTTGAGTGCCAGGACCACAGAGGCATCTATGCATTTCCGATAGTCAGGAAGCAGGACCCCTGAATAATATTTGCTATTTCTCTTAGAAAAAGTACTGAACACTGCAAGTACTGTATTCCACATTTGCAAAGGAAAAAAAAGAAGTCTAACTCCATATCTTCTTTGTGCTTTTTCCTTTTTGAGAGTTCAACATTAAATTAGCCCTTTTCAAGGAAAAGCCAAAAAAATAACGATGCTACAAAGGGTCAGAGAGAAAGGGGGGGGGGTGTTATTATTAGCTTATCCACTATAACAAGAATGTCCCCACATGGAGCTCAATATTTCTATTAAACAAATCAGCTATATCAACGTGATGGCACTGAAGGCATATGAGATCCCAAAATGGTTGGGGATGCTCTGTGTGCTTTTCCTAATTCCAAGGTAACTTCTAGCTGTAACTCTAAATCATCTGGCTGACTCATTTTAATTATACCTGCTGGAAGCTCATCATCCTTTCCCAGGGGAAGAAGAAATGTTAGGGGGAAACTGCAAGGAAAGAAGGAAACGAAGAAATGGGATTTGAAGGTCCTGGATTCAACTGCAAGAACGTGTCTGGGAAAACACGGGGATGCATCTCGCCATCAGGAAAGGAAGCCTAGCAAGTGGCCAGGCAATGGACTGATGCTTCAGAAATGCAGCCGCCTGCCTGCCTGCCTGCCTGCCTGCCTGCCTGCCCGCCTGCCTGCCCGCCCGCCCGCCTGCCTGCCCGCCCGCCCGCCTGCCTGCCTGCCTGCCCGCCCGCCCGCCTGCCTGCCTGCCTGCCTGCCTGCCTGCCTGCCTGCCTTGCCTGCCTGGTGCACTCTAGCTACAATCGCTGGGGCTCTGAGAAAGAGGGAGAAGAGAGAGGAGACAGGGAGAGGGAAAGTGGGGGGAAGAGGGAAAGAAGGAGAAGGGAGAGCAAGAAAAGGCAGAAAGAGGGAGGGAGGAAGAGTAAAGGGAAAAGGGGGGACGGGCGAAACTGCAGAGTCTACAGATTTAACTCAAGGAAAGTTACCTATGACTGTGATATTGACAGTCCTACCAGGGAAGAGGGGGGCTTAAAAGAAAATCTGAGCGTCCAGTTGACCGCTTCTCAGGTTTCTAGATGCAGTGACCCTGAAACACTTGCTCTACTGTGCTTGTATGAGTGTGTCTGGATTTGTGTGTGTTTGTGCGTGAGCAAGTAGCCCAGCCTTTCTTCACACACACACACACACACACACACACACACACACACACAGCCCCCCTCCCAGCAAAATCTCCCCCTCACCCCCAAGCAGCAGCAGCACTGGGAGCATCAGGGATATCTATTCTGTTTCTCTCTCTCTCTCTCTCTCTCTCTCTCTCTCTCTCTCTCTCTCTCTCTCTCTCTCTCTCTCTCTCTCTCTCTCTCTCTCTCTTTCTCTCCCTCTCTCTCTCCTTCTCCCTCTCCCTCTCTCCCTCTCCCTCTTTCTCCCTCTCTCTTTCCCTCCCTTTCTCCCTCCCTCTCCCTCTCTCTCTTCCTCCCTCTCTCTCTCTCTCTTTTTTTTTTTTTTTTTTTTGTGTGGCGTGCATGAAGCTGCTCCTAGGCACCACCGTCACTGTCTCCTCCCGGGAAGTTCCCCCGCGGAGGCAAGCAAGCAGCCTGGCCGGCTGAAGGGAGCTCCCCCTGAACCAGGGCTTAGGAACCTAAACTTGGGAGCCCCTCTCCCCCGGGGAAGAGGGGGTGCTGCCGGAGGCCGCGCCCCCGTCACCCACCCTGGCTGGCTCCATCAGGGCCAGAGCGCTGAGACTACAACAGAACTCCTTCCCTTGCACACCCCCTTCCTCCTGACCACCCCCGCAGCAGTTTTGGGGTTCGATCCCTCTCTGGTCCCCCATTCCCAAAAAAGGAACCCCTGGCGGCGGCACCTGCAGCGAGATGCACCTGCAGACCCGGCAGCTGGCCAACCCGCCCCTTCCCCAATAAAGAACCCCCCACTCGGGCTAGAATCCCCCAGCCCCAGCTCTCGGAGTGAGCAGCCCCCCACCCCGGGCCCCCAGCCCCGGCCGGCGAGAAGCAAAGTCTTTACCAGTTCAGGAGGCGTTTGCAGTGGCGGCCCCGCGGCGCTCCTGGCTCCGGCGTTCCAGGCGTTATTGGGGCTGGAGCAGCTGCAACCCGGGGCTCCTCTCTCCTTCTCTCTCCCCCCCCCCCAACCCCCCTCCCTGACTGTCTCTCTCTCTCTCTCTGTATGTCTCTGTGTGTGGGTCTCTCCCTCCCTCAATCTCTCTCGCTCTCTCCTCCCCCCTCTCTAAGTCACCCCAGACACTTCCCAAACCTAGCGATCGTGCTATTCCCCCCTCCAGTTGCACCAGCGATCCCCAGGGCTGCGACCCCCCAGGCTGCTTCATGGAAAGCCGAGCATCCGGCGAGCCCCAGACGCGGTCCAGCCCCGCGCTACTTCTCGGCCGCTGCAATCAGATAATCCTGCTAATCCAATCGATTTATCTCGATGGGAAATTGACCTCCAAAACGAAGCCCCCCTGGGCTGAGGCTAGCCACTGGAGGGATCCCCGAGCTTGGTGGCGGGGGAACGAAGGGGCTCGGGGTCGCTTTGGGGGTGACGAGGCTAAAAAAATCTTTTTGGATTCTGGGTGCACCGCTCGCAAAAAAATGCCGAGGACCCTGGTTTTCCCCTAATATAGGTTTCAACTCCAAATTGGTGCTGGATGAAAAATGGTACAAAGATACCCCTAGTGGCGATAAACTAGACTGCATCCATTGCACTTTTTTTTCTTTTTTCCCCCTTTCCCCCGAAGATAGTCTTCTGCTCTCATAGTTAAATATTAAGAAGGATGACCCAAGATTAATTCGAATAGCTTGTCTAGTGTAGAAGCTGAGGGCTGAAGAGATGACTTTTTTTCCCTTTATCTTTTTCTCCTTTACTGTCCTTTTCAATTCTATATTTCCCAGTAACCTCCCTCTCCTCCCTTCCTCCAGAATTCTTCCTCTAGTGGTGTTTCCAAGATGCCAGTTTAGGATGAAGCTGGGATTTCAAAGCAAACATCTTTGTTTCTAGAATATGAAGTCAGAGCAAGCCAGTCCAAACTAGTGGTCACAGCCTTTGGAATACAAGTTTTTGGTAGAAGCAGGACTCTAGGCTGCCATTGGACCCTGAATTTTTAACAGACTTCTTTTCATTTTCAAATCTTGACAGTAATTGAGCACAACAAGCAAGATGGTGACTCCCAATAGCCCAGAACCAGAGGGCAGAGTCTAAAGGTGATCATGAATCTTGCAAAATTTTATCTGGCAATCCTGGAATTGAAGCATCCCTAGATTCCAGTCAGGCTTTTGTAGAGAACTCTCTAGCCAAGATCAATGAATTAGGGGTAGGATGGGAGGAGCACATACTCATAAAGTTGGCCACACTCAGATAAATGGCAGCTGCGAGAATCCCAAGACTTCTTTAGACAGGGATAATCACGGATCCTCCCTGGTTACGTAATTTAACTCTAATAGCACAAAGAGAAGATAACAACAGCTGACATTTAGAAAGTCTTTTTTCCATTTACAAAGTTCCTGACACAAATTGCAAGATCTGATCTTTGCAACTATGCTATGATAGGCCAAGGAGTTATTGTTATGAATATCATTATTACTATTGTTTTCATCATTTTATAGATTTAAAAAATGAGAGGAAAAGAAGTTGTAATTTTTCCCTGAGGACATGACCAGAGTGTCAGTACTCAGCCTTAGGTCTTCTTATAAGTAATTCCAGGATCTGAAAGAGGGAAAGCAGAATAATGTAGGAGAGAAGCTATTAGACTGGGAAAGCCAAAAGTCTTGTCCTCGTAATGCCATTGGGTGGCTGTGAGACCATCAAGAAGTTACTCAAAATATTTGTGCCTCCTATAAAAGGAAGAGATTGAACTAACTCATCTTCTAGATCTCTTCCTATGAAGAATCACTTAACCTCCCTGAGCCTCAGTTCCTTCAACTATATAAAAAGGATAATAATACTTTTAGTACTCACTTCACCTCACAGGAGTCTGAGAGCATCAAATAAGATATTATATCTTGCCAACCCTTAACATACTATATTGGGTAAGGCAACTTTTTGTTGATTATTAGCATTTTTCATTTTTGATCCAGATCTATCATTTACAGCATCACAACACTACAGTTGGATGCAACCTCAGAGGCCATACATTCCTTCATTTTGCAGATGAGGAAACTGAGTCAAGACAGATCATATCATTTGCCCAAGATTATGCAGGTAGTAAAGTTGGAAGGCTAGATTGACTCTAGACACTGCTTTTTCCCCCCTAATTTGTGATATCTTCAATGCTGAAAACTCCCAGTGAGGAAATCTCCTCCACAATGAATATGATCAAACCTTATACAATTTTTAGTCTACAAGAGGGCTTTGGGAACTGAGAGAATACACACCTGTATGTGTCAGAGGGAGGACTTGAACTCAGATCTTCTTGACCCCAAGGCTGAATTCTTGATTTACTATTCTACAATGTCTTTCATCTTCCTCCTCCTTATCATCATTTTTATCTAAATCTTCTCATATTTTTAGTGTAGTTTAGATAAAAAATAGTGCTATAACAAGTTATTATCCTGCTATTATTCCTAAGATTTAACATTCTGTGGATTTTATATAAGTGGATAAAATAACTTCTTTAAAGCTGAATCAAAGTATTGGAATGTGATATAAGCTTATTATTATAATTACTATTATCATTTTAATTGTTAATTAAAAGAAAATACAGTAAGGCATATAAGGCTTGAATTCTTGACCTCGGATCTGTAAGAATGTTTTTTCTATATCTTAATAACTGTATTCCAACTGTTTTCTTTGTAATCTATGTATTTTATTTTAATCATTCAAAAGCGTGATTCTAAGAAGTGATCCAAAGGCTTTATCAGCCTCTCAAAAGAGTCTGTGATTCAGAAAAAATACGAATTCTTGCCATGAAAGATTAGAATTCTAATTTGTGTGTGTGCACACTCATATGTATGAGTATTCACAGCAACTTCTATTCCATGAACACCTGTTAAGTGTTCACTCTCTGCCCGATACTGGGGTAGACACTGGAGATTCACACACAAAAATAAATTAGAGTCCCTGTACTCTAGGAGTTTACATTCTAGGTTATATCCCAGCACTGGCTATGAAGTGGATTTATGTGGAAAAGGGAAAGAAGGAGTAACTTTAAACAGGAAACTGAAATGAAATCACTTAGAATAATCAGATTAAAAGTGAAACTATAACACTGAAGGAAACTCAAAACCATTACAAATAAATGCAGGTGGATATTCCAGAGGCATCAAAGAATAGTGGAAAGAGAAATGGATTTGAAGTCAGAAGTCCCAAGACCAACTGTCATCCTTCTTGCTTCCTAACTACTTGTATGACCTCAGGTTTATCTCTTAACCTCCATGGCCCCCCAGCATCCTTATCTGTAAAATGAGAGACTTGGACACTAAGGGTCCCTTTCGATTGTAGATCTCTGTTCAATGAGTCTAGGACAAGATGATTTCTGGTGTCCCTTCCAGCTCTAAATCCTAAAATTTTATTCAAAGCAACAGGGCCTGATAATCTACAACCTAAGGGAGTTACAGAATCAGGAGATGTTATTGCAGTCAGCAGTCATTATATTTTAGAACTCACAAAAGATAGGAGAAGTAATAAAGCATTAGAATCATAAAAATCATAGAATTTCAGGGCTGGAAGAGACATTAAAAATCATCTGGTCCAGTCCTCTTATTTTAAAGATGAGGGAGGAAAACAAAGAGGTTAACTAAAGGGGAAGGACATTGACAGAAACCAGGGTGAGGGTTCTACCAAGCAGCCTGTGGGACATTTATCCTGGACAAAGAAAGACTGGGTGGGGGGAAGTGGACTGTCATCAGTCTTCAAATAGTCAATGCATTCACCTGTAGAAGAGTGGTTGGACTTGTTTTACCTCAGATAACAGCACTGAGTCAACCAGAAATGGGTGGAACTTGGTGGGAGGCAGACTTAAACTCAAGAAAAGAGATGACCCAAGAATTAAAAACTATGCAAAAGTGAAATGGGACACTCCATGAGTGTCTAGGGGTCTTCGAGAACAATCTGGATAACTGGTATGCTTTGAATTATATTTGCATGTATATGTGCATATATATAGCTGCATTCCTTCCAACTCTTGTGATACTGTGTCATGTCTACAATCACACAGGCAAATAGTAGAAGAATCCAGAATAGAATCCAGGTCTCCAGGCACCAAAATCTAGTGTTCCCTTCACAACACCAAAAGTTATTAAATGGGGAGGGATGGAAAATGTAGGTAGAAGGAAAATGAACATAATGCTTTCTAGGAAAAGTTATCAAAAATGTATATACAAACATTTGCAAGTGCATGCCACTGAGAGATGACTAGCATATATTTCACATAAGAATTTAGTAAACGCTTTGGGTTTTTACAGTAATATATGAAATACAGAAGAAAGAAGTAGATAGATTCTCTGGATTCTCATGAGGTTTTCATTTATATTTTTCATGGCCATCTGAAAAGAAGAGACAATATTCTACAAATATGCATCTGTCTGTTTAAAAGATTGTCCATTTCAGAGAAAAAATTTTCAGAATGAACAATAGATATAATAATAATATTCCAACCTTCCAATTGACCTCTGATCTTATCTATAGAAGGATTTCTTCCAACAAGGGAGATCTCAATCCACCCATGCCTGTCTATCCTGGGTAACTCTTGTCCAGTGCTCCCCTGAGTTCATCTAATATTAGAACCTTTTTTAGTATACCTGTAGAGCCCTCTAGCAGTCTACTTGCCAGCCTTTACCCTTGCCATAGAGCCAAACCATTTTCTCTTCCTATCATACGTTTCCTGGGTAACAAATTTTATTCCTATTCTCCTTTGGAGTTCCAAACTGGTTATACATTACAGTCTGCTCACACCCTCCATCCCTACTCTTTTGCTTTTTATATGACATTCATTTTCAATTATGGGAAGAATTATTGGGTTTCGTGTATCATAGCCATACAACATTGGTAAAAATGTTCTTGTTGTTTTTAAAGAGAGGTCTTTGTTCTTGGGAGAAACTTGGGGTCATTAAAGCAGCTCTGAAATTTCCTGGAGGCAATCCAGCCCATTCTCATTTTAAATCTTGTCCCCAACTCATGGTCCATTTGTACTGTCTATCCCAGACATAAATACTAATGAGCAAGTCTTTAATTGCATGTCACAATTTGGGCAATAAATATGCTTCATCCAATTGGTCTTTCTTGAAGGGAGAGTAAAAACAAGCCAATTCCCCACTATAACTGACATCTGTATGATGCTTTCATATCCACTTAATATTTTAGGTATACTAACACATTTGATCCTCACAAAAACCATGTGAAGTGGGTACTAGGATTATTCTGGCTCCCTTTTTAGAGATGAAGAATTTGAGCCTCAGGTAGGAAAAGTGATTTGCTAGAGGTCATGGAGCTTTTGAGAATCTGAGATAGGATTAAGGATTCAAACCTAGATCTTTGTGAATTCAAGCCCAGTGTTCAAACTCACGATGGATGCTATGAAGAGAAAACATGAAGACCTATTTCTTCTGGTTTTAATTCTGTCTCACCTTTTCTCCTATGCCACACTGAAGGAACTGGCAGCCAGAAAAGAGTAAGAATAAAGAACGAATAACTGTCTCTAATTATCTGAAAGCTTATCACAAGGAGGGTACAGGCCAGGTTTTTGACATTTCTACATCTCATTTTTGACATGTTTTCCCCATATTATCCCTTTGCTAATTAATGTTACAAATGGATGTTGGAGATGACTAGGTCAAATCAATCAAATTAGGTCTAATTTGGAAACATTTTAAGATCTGGTGTAGAAATTGGAATAGTATGTCTTCTTAGGGGAAGAATTAAGATATAAATAGTGATAATGGAGATTTCTACATTATTCTGAGGGAAAATATTCTTTAAAAACGTTGAAATTTTCCCTTGGTATAATATACTTTGAAGTGCCAAGGACTTGAACCAAAATGAATAAGGAAAGCATTCACATGCTTATTATGTGCCAAGCTTTGTGTTAATCCAATCAAACTAGTTTTATGAAAATAAGAGAAATTATTTGGGTATATGTGTTTGTTTATAATTGCATATGTGTGTATATACAACTGTATGTATGCATATGCAAAGAGAGTGAGAAAGAAGAGGAAGGAGAGAGGCCATGAGGGAAAGGGAGAGGGAAGGAAGGAAGGAGAGAGGAGAAAAGGAAGGAGAGAAAAAGAAAGGGAAAGGAAGAGAGAGAGAGAGAGAGAGAGAGAGAGAGAGAGAGAGAGAGAGAGAGACAGAGACAGAGACAGAGACAGAGACAGAGACAGAGAGACAGAGACAGAGAAAGACAGAAAGGGAGGGAGGGATATGTGGCCACATTACAAAGGCAGCTGTTTATGAAGATATTTTTCCTACGGGGATGAATTCACTCACAATCCTGCTTAATTAGGGAAGACGACTTGAAGCACTTGCCTGGCACTGAATATTGCAGGTATGTCTTGGGAGAGCACACCTGCTTTGATGCTAAATTTACCAGATGAGTCTTGATATTTCCACCTCAAACACTCTCAAGAACTGGTAATGGAAACCAAGTAAGTAGTAATAGGAGCCTGAGTATCTGGGGAATGCGCCCATCTCATCAAGAAATGAGGTCTATAAGATGCTGAAAGAACATCTCACAGTTCATGAAGAAGGAAATAATTCAAAGTGAAAAATCAAACTCATTTTTTCTCTCTTTGAATGTACTTAATTATTTTTCCAATATCAGTCATGACATAGTAACAATAAATCAATAAGTGCTTTTTAAGCACCTACTACATGCCAAATGCCTAGGCACTGGGAATTGACAATAGTGAAAGTCTCTGCTCTCAAGAAATTTATATTCTATATATTTATTAAATATTTGATATATGGTAGGCACTAAGGCAAGTGTTAAGGATTCACAGACAAAGAATGAAGAATTCTTGCCCTCAAGGATCTTTTATTCTAATGGGGATCAATAACAATGGGAATGCCCAATGGCTATACTGGTAGCTAGTAATGGAAAGGAAGGAAAGCTTCCAATTGGTTGGGTCATCCTCAATAGAGGATTTACAGGAATATATGGAGAGGAAAAGCAGTTACATAGAGATATAAATTGGGTTGTCTACAGCTAGGACTTGTACAATGAGTCACTACATACTAAAAGTTCACTGTTGCATTGATCGATTAAATTATAGTAACAATTTGGAATTCCTATTGATTTCAAGAGTAGCTCTGACACCACTTCTACTTTTATTTAATTGACATAATTATGAAAGCTTTAAAATTTGGAACATTTAACATCTCTGATACTTTGATAGGCTATCATTTAAAATCTATACTCTCCTTTCATAGTTTCATTAGCCATTTTTAATCCAGTCCACATTTTGTACACCCTATAAAACAGAGATTATATAATGGATATTTCTAGGGATCAATCTTTCACCTCAAAAATAGAACCTTCTTAAATCTTGTTATTGAGTCCTTCAACTGCCTTTGCTACTCTTCATCCTATTATGATTGCTTAAAATTTACGTTCACATGCCCTAAAATGAATTAAGATTGATAATATCTATTATTTTCTTTTTAATCCCTGGTAATATATTGAAATTTTAACTTCATGATCATTCCTTTGAAACTTCATTTTATTCTATCTGTGCATGTTTTCTCCATAACGGTCGCTCACCTATTTAAGTTTTGTTTCCTTTATTATCAATTGAACCCACATGCATTTCCTAAGAACCTACTATGAGACTGAAAGGATGCTTTATTCTGGGAATGCAAAGATAAAAATCAAAAAGTACTTATCCTCCTGGGGGGCAGCTGGGTAGCTCAGTGGATTGAGAGCCAGGCCAGGATTCAAATCTGGCCTCAGCCACTTCCCAGTGACCCTGGGCAAGTCACTTGACCCCCATTTCCTAGCCCTTACCACTCTTCTGCCTTGGAGCCAATACACAGTATTGACTCCAAGACGGAAGGTAAAGGTTTAAAAAAAAAAGTACTTATCCTCAATTCTGTTCTACCTCTTTCTGTTCTCTCTCTGTGTGCTCAACTATCAAATGTTATTTTACAATTCCAGGTCAGTCTGTGAGAGTTTTGCCATCAGTTATAAAATTATGCTGTTCAATCAAGAAATGTAAATATATAAAATTTAATACTTGTTAGAATCAAATATTATTGCTTATTTACAAATGTATACTCTAAACTCTCTCTTTAAGAGTTCTGGCTCTCGTGTTGGGAGATCCAGATTTGAATACTGAACCACACGGTTGGGTGACTGTGGATAAGACACTTTTACACTTTAAGGTTTTTCACCTCTAAAATGGGCATAATAATAATAATACCTGCACTAAGAATTCCATAGGGGGATGTAAGAAAAAGTATTTTTCAATTTTTAATCACAATGTTAATGTAAGTTTACCTTATCTGGGAATTTTTGACAAGATGATACAATTAAAAATAAACACTTGGGTATTCCACTTACAGTGTTGGATTTATCGTTTGGGATATCTCAGTTGTTTTGTAAAAAACTTATTTCCATGATTTTCTAAAGATGAAACAATGAAAGACTTTCTTTTAGAAAAGAGTAAGAGACTGTTCTGCTTATGTATGAACAAAAATATATAGTTGAGGAGGGGGAGGCATTCAATTTATGGATCATTTATAAATACTAATGTATGCAGAGGACTATGCATAATGCCAACATGTGAGCATGGTCCACGAATAGCCTCAAGGTATTTGTAATGGGAGGATGTGTAGCAGACATGATTATCCTAATTCAAAAATGAGAGTTATGGCACAAATCATCCAGAATTACAGACAGCCTTGAAATCAGACGCATATGCTATTGAAAAGTTAATTCGTGTCCTTATAGATAAACAAGAGGATCCATGGTTTTCTGAAAACTTCCAATACCTTAAGCAAAATAAAGAAGCCTGTTGCAAAGACCAAATATAGAGAAGCTCCAAAGTCATTTGCTTTCCTCCATCCTGAGCCTGGCTCAAGTTAATGCCACTGCCAACCAGCCAAAGCCAGAGCTAAACAGAACTAACCTTTCTCTACAATTTTGATTACTCCTTCCCTGGAGGTAGAGACAATTAATATTTTGCAGCAAACAGATAGAACCTTCCTTAAATCTCCCTCTTTTCTGGCTCCTGTTACACTGGAAGGAAATATGACAATAACTTCAATGAGGAAATTATTTGATTCAAAGAGTTATTGTTTTATTCTCTGTTGACCCTCCCCCCCTCCCAAAAAAAGGTAAGGCAAAATGTACCATAGAGGAACCAGTAGGAGGATTTTCTGCTTTAGATACTAAAAAACCTGGAGGCTGTAGAGATTTTACCTGCATTCATTCATTCATTAATTCAACAAATGTGTATTTAGATTTTAGTGTATACACTAGGCAATAAATATTGCTAAAATTAACAGTTAGAATTTCGATTCACCAAAAACTTTATCTACATTAGCTAGGAAGGTAGGTTTTAATACTATCCCCACTTCACAGATGAGGAAACTAAGGGAGGAGATGACTTCTTCAGTGGCACACAGCTAGCAATTGCTGGAGGCAAGATTCAAATCCAGATCTATCTGACCCCAAGGTCTGTGTTCTAACCCATATGATACCTGGCCATAAGATGTAACTTGCATGAAATTCACTCCAGTGTCTCCCATCTGTTAATGATCTGATCAAGAAGATTGATGAGGGCATGGAAAGAAATCATTAACTATGCTTCAGAGACTGTGCAGTGGGCTATCCAGGCATTCCTTATTTCATTGAGTTTTGCAGATATTGCTGATTTTTTTTTTTTACAAATTGAAGATTTGTGGCAACCCTGCATTGAGCAGGTCTGTAGGCACCCTTTTCCCCATATGTACATGCTCACATCCTATCTCTGTGTCCCATTGTGGTAATCCCCACAAAATGTTAAACCTTTACATTATGATTATATTTGTTCCTATGATTTGTGATCAGTGATCTTTGATGTTGCTGGTGTGATTGTTGAGGAGCACCAAAAACTACACCCATATAAGGTGGGGAACTTGATTGATAAATGTTGTGTGTTCGGAATGCTCCACCACTAGCTGTCCTCTCTCTCCCTCTCTTCTGGCTTCCCCATTCCCTGAGACAGAACAATATTGAAATTAGGTCAATAAATAACCCTTCAATGGCCTCTAAGTGTTCACGTGAAAGGAAGACTCAATTGATATGGCAAACTTCATTGCTGTCTTATTTTAAGAAATTGCCAGAGCTGCCTCTATCTTCAGCAACCACCACCCCATCAGTCAGCAGCAATCAATATGGAGGCAAGACCCTCCACCAGCAAAAAGATTATGACTCGCTGAAGACTCAGAGGATGGTTAGCATTTTTTTACCAATAAAGTATTTGTAATTAAGGCATGTGCATTGTTTTTTTTAGACTTTAGACTGTTTTTTTAGACAATAATACTATTGCACACTTGATAGAATACAGTATATTCTTATATGCACTGGGAAACCAAAAAATTCATGTGACTAGCTTTATTGCTATTCACTTAATTGAAGTGGTCTGGAACCAACCTGCAATATATCTAAGATATACCCATAGCTCCCTTCACTGCAGCTCAATCTGGTCACATAATCCTGTCGTAGGCATTTGACTCATGCCTTAATGTTTTAGAGTTTTGTTTTGTTTAGGGGGAGTTGGTTCTTCTTGCATCTTTAACATTTTCCAACCATTGCACTTTTCCCTAAAATACTATTGCATTCAATATTTTTAAAAAGAACATAGGGAACAAAATGGCACCCAAAAGTATGGGAATTAAAATGACAACGAATCCAAGATATATATATATATATGTGTGTGTGTGTGTGTGTGTGTGTGTGTGTGTGTGTGTGTGTGTGTGTGTAAATTACATCTACATTAATTATCTATTCTCTATATTAATTATATATTTTAATTACATTAATATATATAATTTGTGTGTGAGTGTGTGTGCAGGTAGAATGGTTGAAGGAACTGAGGATGTTTAGACAGGAAAATAATTTTGCATGGGAGGAATGCTTTCTCTCCCCAGATCCCCAGAGTAGAATGAAAGCTCTCTGGGGACAGGGACAATTGTTAAGAATCTGATAGTGTTAGGCTTCTAATCTGCTCTTCATAAATTCTTTTTTAACCCAGTGGTAGAATAATGGTTGTCCAAATATTAGAATAATTGAGAAGCAGAAGAGAGATTCAGTTTATACTGTGCAGTGTTAGAGGACAAATCCATGACCAATGGGTAGAAGTTACAAGTAGGAAGATTTGGATCAGTATGAGAAAGAATTTTCTAGCTAACAATAATAACAACAACAAATCACATTTATATAACATTTTAGGATTTACTATTCATTTTTGTGTTTATTTTTGTATTTATTTGTTATTATTAAGATTTACCAAGCCTTAAATAAATATCTCATCTGATCCTCCCACCACCTCTAGAAGGGAGATGCTATTATTCTCATTTCATAGAAAAGGAAACAGAGGCATACAGAAATTAAGTAACTTTCCTAGGTCATACAGCTAGTGTTTGAGGCTTAATTTGAGCTCAGTTCTTCATGACTAAAGACCCAACACTCTTTTCATTGTACCACTTAGCTGCTATTGGAGATGTTCATGAATAGAATGGGTTACATTGACATTCTGAGCACCTTATCCTAAATCAAAATCTGAATACATGTGGGGTGTTTCAGAGAGGAGATTTACATTTGTTGGAGGATTAGGTTAGGGGATCTCTATAGCTCCTTCCAAATCTAAGGTTCCAAATTGAAGAAAAAGGATTACTACCACCATAGAAGGAACTGATGGAGTCCAAATGTGGACTGAAAAATATCATTCTTCATTTATTGTCTCCATCAGTGTAAGCCATCTATATCTAGTTACTGAACACAATGACATGGAAATATGTATTGTATGATAACATATGTACAATGTATATTACCTGCATTCTTGGGGTGGGAAGGAAAGAGAGAATATGATTGCACAATGTCAGAAAACAAATATTACAAATTGTATTGATATATAATCTGGAAAAAATAATGAAAAAATCCAAGGTTCAATAATTCTACTGCCTCTTCCATTCAACAACAAATTATACATATATATATATATATATTATGAAATGGAAAAAAAAACCTTATTTCAACTGATTTTTATGTAGTATCATTTCTAGCTCTTTTTGTTGTTCTTCCTTAAAAGAAGGATGAAGAATGTAATGTGGAGAAATGAATACAGTATTTCAGATATACTAACTCTTCTCAAGCTGTCTTCCATCTATTAAGCATATTTTTATTTATAACTATGCATTTGCATCTCTTCTTTTACAATGTAAGTTCCTTGAGGGAAGGGACCACATTTTTGTCTTTCTGTGTATCCTCAGCCCTCAGCACTAAGTCCTAGTACACACAGTGAGTGCCTAATAAATGTTGTGACCAGTGGACTAAGACTATCATTATGGACATTAACCTTCTATTAATATTTTCTAGGGATTCATAGCTTTGGGGATTACCTTATAAAAGGACATCAGCAGCCTCCCAGTAAGATACTGAGGAGACCAAAATCTTCTGAGTCACCCTCATGAATCTCACCAAACACAAGTCAAGTTTCTTTGGTTTTTCCCCTAATGTCAAGTCTTGTTTGATGCCACTAAGAATTTTATTTAAAAACTTGGACTGTTAGTAATTCTCTATGCTCCTAATATTACCCAAATTGCTCCCAAAGATGTGTTTCCATAATTCTTGAATGTCTCTTATTGTTAGGATTTTCCCTCAATTAAACTACCTTACTTACAGTCTTCCCATTAACTACCCTGTGGTGTGTTCTCTGTTTCCTTACACTTCCCTTTGGAATTCCAAATCTCATTTCTAGATAAATCAAGACACCCTGTCACAATGAAAACAAATATTGCTGTTTTTCACCACTACTCTGTATAAATAAATTCTCTTATCCTATTCTTCTGTATTTGAGTTTTT
This sequence comes from Monodelphis domestica, assembly GCF_027887165.1. Lineage (NCBI taxonomy): Eukaryota > Metazoa > Chordata > Mammalia > Didelphimorphia > Didelphidae > Monodelphis > Monodelphis domestica. The sequence continues at coordinate 35,759,759 of NC_077234.1, read as the reverse complement.
GAACCCCAGAGGCTTTATATTTATCTCTGTTCAATGTATTGAGATTTTATAATATTTCTATAATCCAATATAGTAGATATTGTTCCCAGCTCCAAATTATCTGAAAACATGATAAACATGCTATTTATGCCTCCATCCAAATCATTGCTACTACTGTTAAACCAAACAGATCAAAGACCGAGCCCAGGACATAGCATTGGAGACCTCCCTGCATTAATTACCTCTCATTGGATCCAGTTATTAACCAATTTAAAAAGCCACATCATATTTTTCAACAACTACAGCCATGAGATCTTTAACTTAGAGCTTGAAAGGTTCTTAGATGTCATTTCAGAAAGCTTTCTTATTTTACAGAGATAGAAACTGAAAGTCCCAAATAAAAGTTATTTCCTTGTGATTGCACAGGTTGTAAATGGCAGTCAGGATCACTCATTACCCTGATGTACAGCTTATCTAATCCCAATGATTTGATCCCAATAAAGGCAACTGGATTGCATGTTACTATGTCTTCAATTATATTAGGTTTTATTTCTCATTAACCGTATTTGTTCTATTTTTCCCATGATAAAAATGTCAGAGACCAGCAGCACACCATTACATTCATCCCTCTTGTTGAAGTCAATCCGATTCAGTTTGTAATCCACCTTGTTCATAAGTATTTCATGAGAAGTTTTGCTAAATGCTTTTCTGAAATCCAGATATATAGTGCACTTTTACCTGCCCATTGGTCTACCAACAGAATAAACAAGGTTAATAGACACAATAAATTTTCTTCAAACCAATGCTGGCTCCTAGTGATCACTTCTTTCTTTTATTTTCAAATTATGCATGTAATAACCCATTACATAACTTTGCAAAGGAATGATTTCAAGTTTTAGGTCTATAATTTATAGTTTTCATCAAGCAACATTTTTCTGCTTTAAAAAATTATAGGATAAAATATCTCTGGGACTAGTCTTCTCCCATCCACACCCTCACCCCTGCCCCTATTTTTCTCTATGACTTCTCAGACATTTCCAACTCTAGTTATAAAATCTCATCATTAATCCTATTTCTAAATACCTTCATTATCTTAAGAGAAATTATCAAATAAATCCATATTCAAAAAAAAGTTAGACTCTCAAGACAAATATAGACATTTTAGGTTATTTAAAATAATTTTCTACAGTTAAGGAGAATTTAAAGTTTTAGTGACATCTACCTATTTGTAATAAAGTCTTATATTTGTATAAAAATTTCTAACATATTTTCACATATGTTATCTCACTGAGACTTCAAAACAACCCTAAGTGCCACTATCTGCAAAATGCCATTTTTCACACATTCCAAAAAAATGATTCATTCCAGTAATATATTTCCTGGTGTCCTCTTTATTTCTCTCCAAGCTGTTCTTTCCTTCTTTTGACCTGGCTTCTTTCAGATAGAAACACCCAATTTCCTGGTTGCATCCCTTTTCTTCATCCTTTGGGCAGATGCCCATTTCTCCAGGTGAGATCTAGGTATGGCTAGTCACCAAAGCTAAGGTATTTCAGGAAGAAACTGTGGCAGTCAGAGGGCATCCCTTCTACCTTTACTCCCAAGCTGAGAACAGTCAGATGCATTTTCAAACACTCTCAGTCAGAGCCAAAGATACTTCTACAAAAAAAAAAAAAAGAGTTTGATAGAAGAGGATAAATGTCTCATTGAGACACTCTTATCTTCTGGGATGGGCAGGGCTGCAGTGGCCAGAAAAGGACAGGTCAGTGTTTTTAACTCAATAGTTCTTGTTATCAATCAGCGAAGTCTTCAATGTAGGCATTTTTAAATGTTTTTACATGGCAGGTGGTCTCAATGATCATTGAACTAGGCTTCTAGGAAGATGAATGGATAAAGTGTAGTCTGGAGTGAGGAAGACCTTAATTTAAATCTGATCTTAGACAATTACCAGCTGTGTGACTCTGGGCAAGTCCCTTCGCCTCTCTTTGCCTCAGTTTCCCCAATAATAAAATGGAAATAAAAATTCCTACCTGCTAGGGATGTTGTGAAGGTCAAATAAGATGTAATTTATAAAGTGCTTATCACAGAACCTTTCACATAGTAGATACTTATTCCCCCTCTTTTCCCTCCTTTATGAGGTTATGTCATAAAAGTTGACATTAGCAGAAATTGTGTATCCTCTTTTTCAGCATAAGTACCTGATCAAATCTACTGACCATGTATGAGCCCCTCCCCAACAAGGAACACTAATACTTGGGTGTAAAACCAGGAAACTGGGTGATCTATTTGATAAGTGTGCTAGATTGAAATAGAAAAAGAGAAAAATTATAATCCTGCCTTGGACATTTATCAGGTAAGTGCCTCTGGGCAATCCTTCTTTCTGCATTTTAATTTCCTCATAAGTGGAATGAAAGGGTTAGGCAGTCAAGCAGGGGCATGCTGGTAAATGTTTAACAATCAGCTCTCCCAAACTGCAAGAAAACTCTTAGCCTATTCTCCATCATTTTCTTAAGTTTAGATCATCAAGAAAACAATCAATCAAGTCCTGATTTGTATTGTTTGTAGATTTCCAAGGTGAAAATTCTAAAATTACTCTCTCTTCATTCAAGTTGACTCTAGCACACCTGTGGTTAGACTTAATAACCCCTAATTTCCCTCTCAGATATAAATTTATAGTCTTAGTATACTGTGAGTCTTATATGTAACATCTACTTCTAAAATAAAATATAAATGTCTCTGTGGACAATGTCCTTCACTATCTGAGTCCAACTTAAGATGACCGCATGTTAATTCTTCTCATTTATTTTCAACCAAATTGCCAATGTCCTACTTATATGATATTGTAGCTTTTGCATCCATTTCTTTTTATAAGCTGTCCACCATATTGGCGGCCATCCTCCATACTTCCCCCTTTTAACATCTGGACTCTTTTCCAGGCTCAAATCAAGAGTTACCTCCAAATAAGAGACTTTTCCTGATTAACCCAGAGGTTATGGTTCCTTCTTCCTCACATTACAATGTGATTAATACATTTTGTATTCTATTCTTTGGGTAGGTGTTCTTTCTTTTCAATAGAATGCAAACTTCTTGAGAGTACAGAGTATGTTCTTATCTTTATAGCCACAGAACCTAGCACAATATGCTGCAATCAATAAGCATTTAATCAATACCTGCTGAAAGAACTCGGTACAGTGTCAAAACCTGATCCTGTCTGTATCCTAGCAGCATTGTTATATGAAGATGGGACATAGCAAATCATCTGAACCCTTTGAGGCTTGCAGGATACCCCTCCATAAGATCATAAGCACCCTGAGTGAAGAGATAGTCTTTTGCCTCCTTTTGTATACCCAGAGCTTAGTTCAGTGCCTAGCACATAAAAGGCACTTGATATGAACAAGGAAATAGCCAAAAACAAGGGAAACATGAAATCTGAAGAGAAGATTTCTTGAGGGGCAAATGGAACATTCAGGACCTGAGGGGGATGGAAGAGTTCCATGAAAATTCAAAAAAAAAAAAACTGTTGGAGCTAGAGAAAGATTTCTGGTCCTTCTTATCTAAGACTCTGAGAGAGCTGGATGAGAGAGATACTCTTCTCAACCCTTTTGCCTGATTGAGCTGACGGAAGTTTCTTGCCCTAACCTGAAGACAACCCTTGGACTATAATTTTCCCTTAGAGGAACTCAAAGCTATATTCCTTGAAGAGGGTTTTTGATCAATCCCTCAAAAGTTGCCATAGGAAAGAGATAGCAGGGATCTCCTTCTTTCCCTCTACTCTAACCTCTACCCTTCTTTTCAAAATAAATTAGATAACTTTAAATTACAGCAGAACTGATTCAGAGTCTATGTAATAGAAGGGGGGATTTTCAATTCATCAAAAGAAGAAAGCTGTGAGGAGTAGACTTACTTCTGTCTGGACTGACTGACTCCATTAAAGTTGCCCAGCTTAGTTGAGGAAGAGGAAGGTGTCACACAGAACTCAGTCCTCAAAAACAACTGCTTTTCTGGTCCCTTCATCTTTTATATCCCTCTCTCAGTATTACATTGAAAAATATTAATTGATTGATATTCTTCAAGGTAGGAGCAAAGAAGGATGCTGATGTCAAAGTGCTCTTGTCCTCTTCCCAACTCCCAGATGATTCCTTCTTGGGTTTTTGGCTGAAAGGCTTCCAATCCAACGTCCAGATACTAGCATTTTTCTTGTTTGGAATTGGTCTACTAGTTGATAGAAGACCCATAGCATGTGGTTAGGTCTCTCAGCCAAAGCAAACAGATTTTCTGTCACATCTAAGTTAGTATCTAGGGCATTTTTACACATAGTATAAATGATAAAGTAAGATCATATTTAAAAAGCATAGTAGCTGGCAAATAGTAGGAACTTAATAAATGCTTATTGATCCACTCCTCTGTAGTGAACAACCTAGATATATTCTCACTTGATAAATGTATGAATTCTTAGGATCTTATCACTTACTTTAGATTGCTTGGGATAACTTTTCAACCAATTCAATGACCCCCATGTTTATACAAGCTCCTTAGGACCATAGAGACCTTAAAATGATACTTGACAAAGATTTCAGAATTTTTTCAAGCTGAACCACATTTATTTCATCAGAAAAGCAATTAAGACACAGAGAGATTTTGAAGTTTAAAGCTGGTCAGATCAAGAAATGGACATGCAGAAAAGTGAAAAATATTGCCCAAGGTTAGAGAGTTGGCAAAATAATAGAGTCAGTATTGGGTAAGACCCAAGACTGCAGAAACCAAATCCAGCCTTCATAGCCTTGCCTTGTTCTGCAGAATAATGGATAAGCATAGGCGAAGAAGAGCTTTGTCTTATTTTGTTTTTCCAACCACTATGTGAAGTTCAACACACACTAATTCATGATTCTTCCCATAATATAATATGCATGCCTGTGCTTATTGAATCAGCCTTACTTCATTTGGTTGTCCATGTAAATAAAATGTGGAAGTTGTTTCTTGTTGACGTTATGGACATTTGCATTGTAAAGCAGCCTGGCATGGGTCTTGAGGTTGATTAATGCAATCCGCTGAAGTAGGCTGTTTCCATCAAATCAATCTAATGGCATCCAAACCATATCACAATGAGTCCTCAGCTGGAGTCTAAAGGTTGATGGAGCTGTCCAGGGAGCACCTCAAGTTTAACTAGAATTTTGAATGATCAAGTATCAAATTACTTCTCATAATACTACTTGGTGGTGGTCACTACATGAGCACAAGAGGAGACATAAGTTTAAACCCTGACTTTATAACTTACTAGCTCTGGAAACTTGAGCGACTTTATGTAGTTCTCTAGACCTTGTATTCTTTATTTGTAAAAGGATACTTGACTAAATGGCCTTTAAGGTCTTCTTCATCTCTAATATGCTATCATTTACCTTGATCCTTTCAATCTAAGTTCATCCTCTTCTATAACTCCTATAAAATGTCCTTCCAAACAAAGATAAATTTAAACCTCCTACACACACACACACACACACACACACACACACACACACACACACACACACAGAGTTAAAATTGGAAAAGTTGTATTTTTTTCCTTTTCCTGTTCTAAAATATCTATATCAACTCTTTGTGGTATCAAAGAAGTAGAAATTAAAGGGATACTCATAAATTGGGAAATGGCTAAAAAAGTTGTCTCATATGATTGAGATGTAATACTATTGCAATGTATAGATTAATTAAAAAAAACACACAGAAGTCCTTCATGAAATTATGAAGAGTGAAGGGTGGAAACAAAAAATAATTATATACAATAAAAGAAATATTGCTTGAATAATATCATGTGTACATTTATTTCCACAGAAAGATCTGATAAGTAGAAACCATTAAGGCATAGTTTTATATATAAATATCTTTTTTGTCAAATGATGTCTTCTCTAATGTGGGGAGGAGATGGACCAAGATATCTTGGAATTTTAATGTAGCAAATTAATTAATTACAAAAAGATAACCTGTCTCAATATTTCCTTTATTGTTTAAATTAAGAAGAGGAGGAGGAATGGGGTGGGGGACACAGAGAAACACCAAAATAAAGTGATTAACTTCTATATCTAGAGAAAAACTGGTGGCATGCTGTGGGACTTGGAGTCAAGAAGACCTAAGTTCAAATACTGCCTGATGTACTTAGAGATCTGTTACTCTGGAAAAGTCAGCCTCTCACAGATTCAGTTCCTTCTCAACAAAATGGAAATAATAAGAGCACCTAAATAATCATATCTCAATAAGGAAAAAGACTTGTACAAAAATATTTATACCTGTGCTCTTTGTGGTGGCAAAAAATTGGAAAATGAGGGGATGCCCTTCAATTGGGGAATGGTTGAACAACTTGTGGTATTTAATGGTGATGGAATACCATTGTGCTCAAAGGAATAATGAACTGGAGGAATTCCATGTGAACTGGAATGACCTCCTGGAATTGATGCAGAGTGAGAGGAGCAGGACCAGGAGAACATTATACTCAGAGATTGATAAACTGTGGTACAATCGAATGTAACTGACTATTCTACTAGCAGCAATGCAATGATCCAAGACATTTATGAAGGACTTACGAGAAAGACCACTATCCAAATCCAGAGAAAGAATTGTGGGAGCAGAAACACAGAAGAAAAACAACTGCTTGATCACATGGGTCAATGGGGATATGATTGGGGTGTAGACTCTAAATGACCATCCTAGTGCAATTCTCAATAATAGGGAAATAGGTCTTGATCAATGACACATGTAAAACCCAGTGGAATTGCTCTAAGGGGGAAAGGAGGAGGAAGGGAGGGAAAGAACATGAACCGTGTAACTGTGGGAAAATATTCTAAATTAATAAATCAAATAATTTTTTCAGTTAAAAAATAAAAATAAATCATTGTATCTCATGAGGATTGAATCACATATTATGTGACAACCACTTTACAAGCCATGAAGTGGTATAAAAAGACTGTTATTATTATTTTCAGATAAGAACTTTATAACAGAAACTGTGTTCTCATATAAATGGGCAAATGAACATATTAGCATTAGAAGGGACCATAGAGATTGTTCAGCACATCTACACATATACTAATTTTACAATTAAGGAATCTTAAGCCCAAAGAGATCATATCCAAGTTCATCTAGCTAATTAGATATAGACTCAAGTCCAGAATTCAGGTTCCCTGACTCCAGGACAATTCTTTGCCTATTCCAACATGTTCACTTAAAAAAAAATGTTTATTGATTAATTAAGAACACTTTCCCGTGGTTCCATGGGAAGCTCATGATAAGTACTATTAGAATCCACATTTTAAAGGTGAGAACACTGAGGACAAATAATGTAATCAGCAATCAGCCAAAGCTCACATCCTCTTTGCATCGTGGGTTTCCAATGAAATCTTCTGAGTGCTCTCTCCCATCACACATAAAACACCCACATTTTTCTGGAGGAGGAAAGCAGAGTTTCTTAAGATACTGCATCTACTTTTATGCATTATGTAAAAGCCAGTGGCCCTATTGCTTTGCATTTATTTTGTACACATTTTCTTTCAACTTACCTGTCGGTATTATACCCACAGCTAAATATGAGGAAGAGGAATGAGTCATTTTGGGTTTTATTGCACCAAGCCTGGCCCATAGTAGGTGGTTTTAAATGCTCAGTGATTGAATAGAATTAAATTGCGCCCTTGCTCAGCTTCCTCAGTTTAATGCCCTTCTGTTATAGAAGAGTGAGGTCCTACTTTCACATTTGCCTGAAGCCCCCACCGGGCAGAAATCAGCCATGGATGAGTGTGGCAGCTGCCAAGCTTTATGGACCAGCTTAGTGACGAGGTTGTCCTCCCATGCTCCATCCTGGTAGGCTCCTCACTTCCCACGAACCTGACCGTCTCCAGATGCCAGAGTACAAATGGCAAAAGAGCACTCCAATGTATATTTGTGGGGGACTTTCAGATTGGCCAGGGTTTTACATGCATTCTTTCAGGGCTTTTTCTCGTGACAACACTGAGAGACGTGGTATATAGTGAACAGAGGATTAGACTTGGAAGTCTGAATACTGTATTTTAATCCTGCCTTAGTCACTTAGTAGCTATGTGACCCCGTGGAAATTTGTTCTCAATCTATGTTTCCTCATCTGTAAAATGAGAACAAGAATAGTAATACCCGTTACACAGGGCTGTTGTGAGGACAAAACAAAATATGCGTAAAAATACAAACATTACAGCAGCTATATAAAGTGGTCAATATCATCACTGTAGGTATAATGCCTTTATTTTATTGACTGTGAAGAGTATTGATATCTGCTGGTTTTATATCACCTTCATTTCCAAATATAGCCGTCTTCAGAGAGAGATCACCAGAAATGTTCAAAGAAGCTGATTGACACATGAAAAGTTCTGAAAAATGGAATCTGACAACATATGCAAAATTCCACACCATAAACTCTCCTCATTCCACCCACACCTTCTGCCCCTAGTTTGCAAAGAAAAAAAATGGAATATTCCATTTTATAATCTCTTCTTTGGAATCAAGCTTAGTTATTATAATTTTACACTTGTTGGCTTCCCTTTCTTCCTTTGGGTCTACATTATGGAAATATTTTTTGAAATTGCAATACATTATTGAACTAATTTTATCTCTATTTTGCATATGAGGAACAATGACTGGCCCAGGATCACAAAACTAAAAATTGTCTGAGGTAGGATTCAAACATGAATCTTAATGATAAGATGAATCTTATTCAATTATATTATATTCAACCATGAATCTTAATCATAATGATAATGACAATAAAGCTAGTGCTTTGATCACTATACCATGCTAGAAGCATTTCACAGGTCTAAAGGTAGAAGGACCCTCAGAGAACAATGAGTCCAACCCCCTTCATTTTATGTGAGGAAAACTCATGGAGGTTAAAAGGCTTTCCCAAAGTTACATGAATAATATGTCCTAGAAATAGGATTTGAACTCATGTCCTTTGGTTCCAGGACCATTTTACATTCTACTATGCCAAGTTAAAATCTAATTAGGAGCACACATGGAAAAAGAGGTAGAAAAGAGGGAAGGGGGGAAATCTGACTTCAACCAGAAGCTGATGTGTTTTTTGCCACCTCAACTCAGCCACCAAGAGAGAGTCAAAATGAATGAATGTGTCTTCTCTACTCTACAAAGATGGCAGTTACCAGTGTGCCACTATCAGTTGCTCTTTGAGGTCTGGGACTCTCAAGAGGATGATTGTCTGTTAGCTCATCAAAGTCAACAAGCTCATGGATGGCCAAAAGCCTCCCTAAAGAGAGAAAAAGTGATTCAGGAAAAATGCCAACATTTAGGATGGGGGGTAAAGAGAGAGCTCCATTTGAATTGTATTTGCCTAGCTCTCTCCTGTTTCATTCTCTTATGTTTTCAGCATCTAAGGGAATTTGCATCTCTTTACATCCTTACAAATAAAGGATTAGAGAATTCTCAAATTGGTTTCCAAATGGAAGGTGCTCAGACATGTGCTTGATTTTGTCATCTCAAAGGATGCGATTTTGCAAGTGTTATTTAACTTCCAAGTCTCCGGGTCTTGGTTTGCATCCATTTTGCCCAATTATGCTAGTAGCTTTAGTGACCTACTAACCCACATAATTAACCAGTCTGTCTAGGTGCTGTTGAAAGGGAGAAGAGAAATGAGCTTTTCTAATGTCAGGAGCCTTGTTTGGTAATTAGAGCATGAGGGTAGGAGCTAGGATTTATGGCTTCAGTTCCCTCTCTGAAGCTGTCTTGAATCTTGGTCTTGAGATAAAAACTTAGGCGCCTTCAAACCATTTACTCACTATACAGCTCTATGTCATTATCTACCATCAAGAAATGCTTTGAAACTCAACGTTTATAAATACTTCATGATACCTGAGGAAGATGCTTATAATAAAGCAGCACCATGGAGGATTTCCCTCACATCTGTAGCCCTCGGTGCCACTGTAGATTAATTATAGGCTGAATTCTTCCCATTATATGAACATAGGACAGCTCTCACCAAATTGCTGCTAAATAATTATGACAGAAATCCTCTTTCAAACTTATAAGGATATGTGCTGGAAATAGGAAGCACAGAGAGGCACCTTAGCTTTGAGAAGTGAGGACTGGGCTTCAACCCAAAGATAAGGTTCAACCCTCTCCCCTAGCCTCCATGTCTGACATTTACTGGCGGAATGACCAAAGACGAGTGCCTTCAAATCTTCATCTCTCAGGCATCTGCCTAGAAGACATCCTCATGTCTAAAGCTCTAGATGAATTTGGATTTTCATTTATAGGCAAAATTGCCCTCACTGACAAAATAACCCAGATCGTTTCTGGAGCTGGACAGAGGATACATACAAGGACTTAAAGCTATTGTAATAATGGGGAAGGGATAGATTGTGTGACTTCATCAGTGGAGGGAACTCCTCATCCAGAAACTCCCTTTGTTCAAGAATTGAAAGGCTCCTTCTGCCACCAACAGTCTTAAAGACTTGCCTGGGATATCCAAAGCTTTAGGAATTGGCCCAGAGTTCCACAAACAATATTTGCCAGAGCTCAGATTCCAATTCAGGTCTTCCTGACTCTGAGGCTGGTTCTCAGTCTCTCGTACCACACTGCCTGTCTCTTCTCTCATTAGAAATTAATAGGGGTAAATGAATTTTTAAGATGTCACATTGGCAAGATAGTGTTGACTGGAAATGGAATTGTTTTCTCATCTAACATGGTATAAAGGGATTTTGTTGTTGTTCAGTCATTTTCCATTGTGTATGACTCTTCATGACTCCAGTTTGGGTACTTTTTTTTTGCAAAAATATTTAAGTGGTTTGTCATTTCCTTCTTCCAGGTCATTTTACAGATGAGGAAATAGAGGCAAAAGTGGTTAAGTGACTGGCCCAGAATCACACAGCGAGTTAGTGTCTAAGGACAGAGTTGAACTCAGGAAGATATTTCTTCTTGATTCCATGCCTGGCACTTTATCTACTATACCACCTAACTGGCTACCTTGTTGGATACGTATTCATTATTATAAAAAGGCATAAAGTTTAACATTGATAGGCAGATAGGTGAAATAGTGGACTGAGCATTGAACCAGGAGTCAGGAAAACCTGAGTTTTCTCCCTACAAAAGTTCCATAAACCAGTGCAATCACAGGTACAGTATTTATCTCTATCCTTATACTATCTAAAAATTCAAGAATATCTTTCACTGATATTGTTTCCTTCATTCCCAAAGAAATGCCTCCATTTTCCCAGGTAAAAAATGAGAAGTTTGACTTAAATGATTCATAAGGCATTTTAAGTTTTTAAGCACTATGATCCTATTAGACTAAGCTACAGGTCCTATAAAAATTATCCCATCCGATTCTTTATTTTCCCCAAAGTCAATTCTACTTTCATGAAAAAAAATCATTCTTAAGCTGCTAGAATAATCATATCATATCAGAGCTCCAATGAGAAGGGACTTTTGAGATCATTTAGGAGGCCAACCTCCTTTTTTTTTGACAGTTAGCAAAAGGGACACAAAAAGAAATAAAGTGAACTGCCTGAAGTCTCATGGGTAGTAAATGGCAGTCAAAATTCCATTGGGTTTCATGGTTACAGATTAGAGCTCTTTGCAAAGCAATTTATAATGCTGTAATATGTAATTGTAAAATGTAATATGTAATATAATATATTATGCATAATGTATGTAATAATAATAAAATAATGTAATATAATAACTGTAATCATAAAAATGATGATGATGATGCTGATGACGATTGACCTGACCCCACTTCAGCTCTCCACTCATGATTCAAACCTTGATGGGAGGGAGGAGAAGAATAGCAAAGAAGAGGATTACCAGCCAGAGTGAAGTATGATGGTGAAGTAGTGTTCCTTGAGATGCATTTTCTCTCTTCATGACATCATTTTTGTTAACTGTCAAATAAGAGGATTGGGCTAGACCTTGAAGATCTCTTCTCATGATACCTCTATGTTTTTGGTCTTATGATTATTCTAAAAGATTAAGCATATTTCAATGAAGTAGAATTACCTTTGGAGAAAATAAAGAGCAAAATAGGCTATAGAGCTGTAAGTTTTAGTAGGAATTCTGAAATTCTTGCATATTGGGTCCTGGGAATATCTCTGCTTGGGTTAATACCCCAGTCAGTGAGATGCATCTATCTCTACGAATCTAAGAAATAGATGGAGCAGCACAATGTTGTGGAGTGACACTCCTCACAGCCATTGTGATGATAAACTTGACATAAACTATGGAACAGGAAGTGGTTTTATTCCATCTACCGGAATCATAAGAAGTCAATGTACATGAGAACAAATTCAAAATACCTGTATCCTATCTACTGGAAATCAGTGCATTTGGATTTGATTACCATAGTAAGTAAGTCACAAGAACACATGAAATAGACAGAAAAGATAAATGACTCAATTTTATATGAATATGACAATACAAGAAAATGGGGAACAAATATCATCATGTTTCATATTGCTGTTTGTCAAGGATACTCTCATGTGCAAAACACACAACAGCATATTGCTAGGAAAGAGGAGAGAATGAACTTTATTCGTAAGTCTAGTTAGATAAAACTGAGGAGTTATTAAAATCTCAAAAGGGAAAATTTGAGGAATCCAAGACCATTGAAAAACTTCACCTAATACAAACTACAAATTTTCTACATAAAAGAACATATGACAAAAACAATACTGATTAATCTCTCAAATTATTTTTAAAAGGAAATTTATGAGGAAATTTTGAAATACGTTTCTTAAGTAAGATAGTATAAATCCAATCACCCATTACCAAAAAAATTAAAAATTAAAAAAATAAGCAATAAATATACCAGGCTCTGTCCTAAGCATTAGGGCCATGTTGGCTAAGATGTGGAACATGTGCCCTGGTAACACAGAGGGGGCTGCTTCATTTGCCCTCTCCACTGTGCTTGAGGACATTTTTTTTTTGCATGCCCTGCTCCTCTTTCCAGCTGATCAATGGGAACACTTCCTCCCTTCACTCTTTGGGGTAGTGCAAGGCAGGGGGTTGCTCCACAGGTTGTTTGAAGATGCTGCTTGGACATCCAATCTCAAAAAGGTTCACCAATGCTGCACTGGGGGTACAAACAATGCCCTTAAGAAGTAGGCATGCTAATAGGGGAGAGAGCATGTAAATAAATAAATACATATAAGATCTATAGAGCATATAGAAGGTAACTTTACTAATGAAGGCTCTAGAAACTGAAGGGGCCAAGAAAGGCTCCTTCAGGTGGAGGCATTTTAGGTGATTCTCAAAGAAAACTAGAAATTTTGAGAAGTGAGAGTGAGAAAGGAGAGAACTCCAATCAGAAATTGCAGTCACTGAAAAGGCAGAGAGACAAGAAGATGGAGGGTTGGGTGCCAAATCAGAAAGGAGGCAAATGTGGCTAGATCTTACAGCCTATGGAAAGGGGGGAATGTATTGAAAACCTGGAAAAGTAAGAAGAATTTTAAATGTCAATCAGCAAAGTTTATATCTGGTCCTAGAGGCAAATGTGATTCACTGTGAATCAATCAATCAACACTTAATTGCAATATATCAAAGCTGATTAAGTGAGAAATGATATGATCTAACCAAGACTTCAGGAAAATAATGTCGGTAGCTGTGTGGAAGCTTCAATAGAATGGGAAGAGATCTGAGCAAGGCAAGGGTGTCCTTTCCCATGCCAATATTCTGCGGAACTTTCAGGCAGGTAAGATACAAGGATAGAGCTCCCTTGTGGTGGGCAGGAAGAAGCTGCACAGATATACTGAGAAAAATCTCTGAAAGGTAAGACATGAATGCCAAAGGAAGAATTTTTTTGTAAACTCTTCTAAAAAAGAAATGATAAAACCTTTAAGAATGTTCATGTAGAAGGTTTGGCTCATATTCTAAAAGGCAACTCCAGTGCCACATTCAAATCAATTTAATAAGCACTTCCTATGTGATGGAAAACATGGTATAATGGATAGAACATTGTCCCTGGAGACATATATATATATATATGTATATATATATATATATGTCACTTAATTTCTCCATAATCTAGTTAACAACCTAAAATTACAAACTGTAGAGCAAGAACAATTGCCAGTATTCATTGGTATATGTACCTACCATTTACCTATCATTGCTTTATCTCAGTATCAAAAACCTTCATCTGTTTCTATGTAGATATAGCTACATATACATATAGACAGAAATAGACATATGCCTATATATGTATGTACATGCTTGTACATAAAAATAATATACGTACAACATCGACATATCTCAATGCAGATGCAGACACACATATATATATATCAATGTTGATAGATATGTGTAACAATATATAGAGGCTTATATCTACATATATAAATATAGATTATTCACATGAAATATACATATATGTACAACCACATGTCTGTTTCCTATATTTATATATTATAATTAATTATTCACAGCTATATAAGTATATAGCTCATTTTCAAATTTATTAAAGGTTTTCTTCTTAATTTCCTAATCATATATATATATATATATATTGCATCTTTTTCTGGCTTTCATAGACCTTATGAAACTGAAACTCTACTTTTCATATATATATACATATATATATATATATACTTGTAGATTTTTAATGTTTATTTTCAGGTATCACCATATGGTGAAAATTAAATCAGGTCCTATTTTAAAGTGATTAGAAAAGAAACTTCTGAGACTCAAAAAATCTGGGAGGTTCTCATAAACTCCTCTACTAAGCAGTCCCAGGCTCTGTTTTTCCAGACTTCTAACTTGTACAAGCATAAAAAAAAAAGAAAATAGAAATGCATTTGACCAGGGGGTAAAGGCTATTTATAGCCTCATTGTGAAAATCATTGCATGTCTGAGCATCAGCCTACAGAGGGCACAATGAAAAAAAGGAGGTTACTAGTCTGCTCCAAGACCCTTTAAGTTTCAGCAAGATGACTCCAGGTGCCTTAAAAAAAATGGATTTTCATTTGTAGTCTATGAAGATGCAGAGCAGGGTTTTCTTTTATTTCAAAGAGATAGAACCATTGGTCAGAGAATATTGTCCATACCCATGATGGCCTCTTATAAGTTTACTTGCTAGAACTACAACCCAGTCCAAGGTAGGTCAGAATTGGGAAGCAGACTTTTACACTTATAGTAGAGGACAATAAAGGGTGGAAATGTTTTCTTCTCCTACCCACCTCCCTCCAATCCTCACAAGCAATGGAATTCTACAAATATTGGAAGACATAAAGACAAGAAAGGGAAAAAGTCTGAGGAGTGTAGACATTGGCAGTAGAAAAGAAAGCAGTCACATAATCAAGGTAGAACTAGTCAGGTCAATCAAGAGTCAAGCTACTGAGAAGAGAATACTCTGGAATCCCAAATGAACCACCTGCCTAGGAGAAGTGGTATACCCAAGGTCTCTATGAGGAAAAAAGGGGACATTGAAGCCATGCATCTCTGGAGTGTAAATTTCTTTGGCCAAAAATACTTGCTAAATGTGTTTATTGGTACCCAAGTTTGTGTATACTCTTAATATGTACTGCTGGAAGAATTCACCCAAAGCTGAAGGACAGAATGTTTTTAGTTGCTATTCCTATTGTGCAATTTTAGTAATGCTATTTGTGTGTGTGTCTGTTAATTGTGTCTACTGGATTTTGCCTTAAGGGAAGCTCACTAGTGGGGACTCATAACAAATAGTTTTAGAACTCCCAATCAGCATAGTAATCCGAATATGAGGGAGAAACCACCTTCTAGGGAAATCAACCTTACATGCATGAAAGCAAGTTTGTGGAATAGTCAAGGAAGTAAACTAAATATCTCATTAACAAGGAACATTTTTTTTAATCACTACTTAAATGAGCCATTTTATAACACCAACCAAGTAAAAATAATTCACTTTAAATACTTTGGGCTTGCTTAAGGTCTCTCTGATCTCTAGTCAGTTCTACAAAGTATTAAAATGCAACATTATTTATTCTAAGGACTTTCAATTTGGCAATTAATTGCCACCGAATTTTGTGAGTTGGTGCTAAGCTCTCATTCTCGATCAACTAGTCCTCACTCCACTCAATCATCTTTTTTTTTTTTAAATGAGAAAACAAATTTTCTGCTCTGTGCTACTTGGCAAAAGCCTAGAGAGAAAGATTTAGATTGTGTACCAGCCAGCAGTGATTTATCCAATCAGTATCCAGTGGTAATCCTCTTTCCATTGAAAAGGAAGTTATTTTCCTGTCTCAAAGGAAAAGATCTTCCCCCTCCCATCAGGTGTATTCTTAGGAACTTGTAAACATGTGATATATCTGTTTTTATATTTTACATAATTGAAAACTTCCTCCTGGGACAGCACTCCACTATTAACCAGGAGATAACGTCTAGGTAATATTTCACAGAGTTTGTGAAGGTCTTTTACCATCATATATTTAAAAGTTTTCATAAAAGTACTACAATAGACAAATTTCTATTGAATGGAAGTATTAACATGAAACTGGAAAAATGGAGTTTTAATGTGCCAGATATCCCCTTCTTTCATTGCAGTATATAGAAAAAGGAAAACAGAAACAGCCAAAGGAAACCCTTGCACATCTCAAAATCATGAAAGTGCATCTATGAAAATCATGCCTCCAAAAATACAAAGTGATTGTTTTTAGCTTTTAACCCTCTTGATTCAAACATTAGGTAAATGACAGAGAAAATGTGAATTCAATGCAACCCAATAATTATGTAGACATGGAATAGAAATGATGGCACAATTATATCAGTTTCTCATTCTTTATTGAAGATGTAAATATCCTACTTCTCCAAATTCTCTAAAAATCTTACTTGTTTTATTTCTCTATCACTGATCCCTGAGATCACCACAATCTCTGTGGCTATGCGTTGACTGCCTCCCATAGGTCTGGCATCACTCAATAGCCCCCTGTTCCTTTGGGATGTTCCCAACAGTTATGGAAGGAAATATAAAAGCAAGAGGAACTGGGAGAGCAAGAACAAGAGTCTGAATCAAGGTCAAAGTCATGGAAGGGCAAAATAATGGATATTTTCCAAATATAAGTTCAACTAGATGGTTTTAGAGACTATTGCTAAGTCAGATGATTCTGTGCTTCTGAGATGATGGGAGATTCAGGAAAATAATCATTTTATAGTTTGGATGAGGCTGGTACTATGTAGGTATTTGGTTTGAGGTGACACAAAGTGTGACAAATGTTCTGGTGGGGAGCAATATAAGGGTGACAGAGGGCTTAGATCTAATCACTTTAATTATAAGATACATCCTTATGTAATGATACCCCCCAAAAATACATTAAGTGATCCAAGTTCTTTCAAAGTTAAAAGTATGCACTGGGAGTAAACTCCATTTCAGATAGGCACCTGGATGGTACAATGTATAAAGAAAGAATATGGAATCAGTAAGACCAGAGTTTTCCTGATACAGGCTATGCTGTGACACTTAGGAGAAGTCAGCTGGTCAATCCGTGCCTCACTTTCCTCATCTATAAAATGGAGATAATAATACTCACCTGACAATATTGTTGCAAAGATTAAATGACTCTCTGCATATCATATGCATAGATGTGTATGTATATATAAAGTGTTTTGCAAACTTTAAAGCAATATTTAAATTTAATACTAAACTAAAATTAAATTTAAATACTAGTTATTAGAATAATTATTGTTATTCAAGTCATTAGAATCTCATTTGGCCAATAATACATTAATCATTCTTAATAAGAGGAATCTGAAAGGGAGATAGCAAGTAAAAAAAATCTATTGTATTTTATTTTAGCCTAAAGAGATATTTTTTAACTAAACAAGAGATATAGAGAATCATAAAAAATAAAATAGCCAATTTTTATTACATAGTACTAAAATAATTTTGCATGAGCAAACAATGTTACTAGAATAAAAGAAGAGACTGTTTATTGGGAAGAATCTTTGTAACTATTATATCTAATAAAGGTCTGACACCCCAAATTATATACTAAAAAAGAAGAATAAAAACTAACATTTTATTTAACATTTTATGGTTTCAAAAGTCTTTGTGTTATCTAATGTTATTCTCACAACTCTAGTAGATAGGCACTATCATTATCCTTATTTTATAGATTAGAAAACTGAGGCTGACACAGGTTAAGTGACTTACCCAGGGTCATAAATCTAGTAAGTATCTGAGGTCACATTTGAACTCATCTTCCTGACTCAAGGTCCAGCACTTTTTCCAATATGATACCTAGATGTCAAGGAATATATGGAATTGGTATGCCAATAGTTGTTTCCAATGAAAAAAATATTTGTATTTTAGAATAAAATTTTGCCAGCTGATAAATTTCATTTTGTTATATAAAGAAGATTCATTTTCTCCTAAATATCGACTACTAGAGCTATTATAAAGAATTCTGGCATGCAGGTCAAATTCAGTACTGAGAACCAATATTGCCAGACCAACAATGGCAGACCAAGTTGCATCAACCTGAAGCATGGGTGAAGGAGCAGCACTTGTTGCATCTTACTGGGTTATGGGAGGACTGAGAGATGCAGGGCCAGCAAATCAGAGAACTATGAGAGGAAGGAATCATGCTCCCCAAGATGTCAACTACACTTGGTACCCATGGGAAAACACACATACACACACACACATACATATATTCGTCCAATGTTGGTTACATCTTTGCATGATACCATCTACATCCTATTACAGAAAATAGCAATATATTCTACCTCCTGCATAATCTAACTCAAACTATCAATAAATTTTAGAAACAATCCTCTTAAGACCATTTTGTTATCAGGCATTAAATGTGAAAAATGAATAGACTAATTTCCAAATGGCCAAATATGACTTCAAAATCATTTGTCCTTTCCTACCCTGTTCTGTATGTTTGTTTATAATGCAAAGGAATCTGTAGAAGGCCTCAGGAAAAAAAAAACTGGGGAAAAACATTCTTAGGGTAGTTTCTACGTTTCTTGCTCAAGGAAAAAAATTGGGATATTCCTGGAGATGAGAAGCAGATGCAAATCCCTCTTTGGAAACTCTGGAGTATATTCTAGAACCCCTGTTCTAGATACTGAGCTTTATTGGATCTTGGTTCTAACATATATTTTCTCAAACATGGACATAGGGGTAAAAGAAGAAATGATATCCCAGTTACTTTGGGCTTCTTGCTTAACTTCCCTGGGTCCACACTCCTCATTTGTGAGATGAGGTATTTGGACTCCATGGTATTTGAGATTCTTTCCAGTAATCTATGAGTCTATGATTTTCTAGAAGACATTCTTTATCCTAATCACCATTTGGTCTCCCTATTTTCCCTCCATCATGGTCCTTCCTGTTCCACAGTTTAGGAGAGATCCAGATCTCTATCATTTTGTGGAATTTGTTCTCAATCTTAAGTTTGCATAAAACTGAATGGGAAAGAGAAATGATCAATTAGATTTCTCAAATCTGTTTCACCTAAAAGAAGTAGAGGAGGGATTCCACACTTTGACTAAGGAGAAGAAAAGCCCAATATCTTGGATGGGAAGAATTTGGAATTATTTTTGTAAAACCCTCTCTGCAGGCTAGATGGATCCATGACAATCTCTTCTAGAATGTTGATTGTGTATTCCTAAAGAGTGATAATCATTCTTGCTTTGTAACCACATGTGTTTTGAAAATTGTCATCTGTTGGTGATCTGTGGAAGTTGACATCAAGACACATTTAGACTGAATCACTTGGCCAACTTATGGTGGTATACTGGCACAGGTGAGGTTGAAGAGAACAATGAGACTGGTTTCTGTGAAAAGATTGGGGGGGTATAGGTGAACAGCAAGATCATAGATTTAGAAACATTTAGACCATCCAATTCCCTCATTTTTCATATCAAGAAACTAAGGACCAGATTGGGAAAGACTTTTTTAAGATCATGTAACACATAAGTGGTAAAGCTAAGATTTTAATCCAAATCCTTTTAATTACAATCTAGTTTTTTCTTCAGTTGACAAGTGGTCAGAAGCTATGAACAGGCAATTCTCAGATGAAGAAATTAAAGCTATCTTTAGTCATTTGAAAAAATACTCCAAATCACAATTAATTAGAGGAATATAAATTAAAACAACCCTGAGGTACCATCTCACAACTATCAGATTGGCTAACATAAGAAAAAAGAAAAATGATTAATGTTAGATGGGATGTAGGAAAATTGAGACACTAATAAAATTAGGATGCCAATAATGTTGGTGGAACTGTGAACTGATACAACCATTTTGGAGGCAATCTGGAATCATGCCCAAAGGGTCATAAAACTGCCCATACCCTTTGATCCAAAGATACCACTATGAAGTCTGTATTCCAAAGAGATTAAAAAAATAGGGAAAAATACCTACTTGCACAAAAATATTTATAGCAACTCTTCTTGTGGTAGCAAAGAAATGGAAAGCGAATGGAATGTCCATCAATTGGAAATTGACTGAACAAGTTGTGGTAAATGCTTGTAATGTAATATTATTGTGTCATAAAAATGACAAACAAGATGATCACAATAAGACCTAGAAAGTAAGACTTATATGAAGTGATGCAGAATGAAGTGGGCAGAACCAGGAAAAATGTATATACACCGTAACAAGAAGAGGGTATGGTGATGAACTATAAATGACTTATATTATCAGCAAAGTAAGGATCCAGGACAACTCCAAGGGACTCATGAAGACAAAAGGTTCTCCATTCCCATAAAGGAACTAACAGAGTCCAAATGCAGATTCAAGCATCCCATTCTTCATTTTATTTCCTCCCAGAATTTTTCTCTAGTGTAAGCAACATGTGTCTTTTTTCACAACTTGATGAATTGCGTAATAGCATATGCACAATTTACATCATATTACCTGCCTTCTGGTGGAGGGGGAAGTAGTATAAGGGAGGGGGAGAACATCAATTGCAAAATGTCAGAAATGATTATTAAACATTGTATTGGCATGTAATCTGGAAAAAAATAAAGAGAAAAAAATCTAGTCTTCAAAAGCCCTTTACTTAGCTAACAGAGATTCAGAATGTCCTCCATCTCCCAAGGATTAATGTCAGTCCGCCAAACTTGGTTCTGAAATATGCATGCGTATCTTCCCCGGGTAATACAAGCATCATAAAGAACTGGTCCAAACTATGTTTATAACCTGCATTTCATGATTTAGATTTTATCCTGTATATAATTTAAACTAATAAAACAAGAGCATTGGTTTCATTCAGGGAGAGGGAAGTTCGAGTATAAAATGAGAGTAATCTTTTTTACTGACAGATGAGTATCGAAGGATGGAGCAGTAAATAAGAAAAGAATATATACGTATATATGGTTCACTAAAACTAAATTGAAGCCGACTTACCAGGAGAAGATATACACAATCACTTTGTTCAACTAAAGTTTGAAATGTTTTGTTTTCTTTTATCTTTTTCAAAAAAAGGAATATTGAACATCATATATGTATGTTTATATATATATATATATATATATATATATATATATATATATTTCTGTGTTAAGAGGAAATATAGGAAGCAGAGCTGGTCTTGAAACCAGGAAAGTCTGGGTTCAAACCAAATATACTGGCTTTATAAAATCACACAGTGCATATATGCCTATCAGTGTGTGGATGTGTATATGTGGATAGATAATCTATGGAAATGGGCTAGGGGCAGTATTAGAGTTGTTGGCTCAGAAAATAAAAAGGCAGAAATGCTTTGGCTTTCATTTACAATTTTTGGTACTCAGAGCTGGAACTGTCTATTTGCTGCCCAGAGCAAGCATGACAAAGAGTTTCTCCCATCACCTGCAAATCAAAACAACATTCATTTCGACTTATGGGTGGGGGAGGCTCCAGAACTCTGCCCTATCAGGGAGGGACAGAGATACCCAGAACCTGCTTCTCCGAAGGCTGTTTGGTGGGAATTAGAATGGGAGAAAAGAAGATCAGGGTAGAATGGAACCTGTGAGGAACTCATCTGCAGTGGGATGGTTTGGAAAAGGAACTATTCCATCTGCTAGCTTCATATTCAGTTAATTAGGTCCAAACTTTCTACATTGCTGAAAGAGTGCAAGTACTGTCAGTACCCTCTACATTTCAGTCCCATGAAACAATGCCCCCGTCACCCCCCTGTAGTTATTGCTAAAATGAATTATTTCACCTAACGAGATGCCATCAGTAGCTATAATCATATCTCAAGGCATTTGGATCTCCGATTGCCATTTTCTATCAGAGGTGAAAACTACTCTTGAGGGAAGTTGTTTAGATTATAGGAAGATATTTTTTTTATTTATTAAGGAATCTCAATAATGACATTCTTAAGCACCAAGTGTGATCGAGCTACTGTGCCTTTATATTGTTCCAAGATTTTTAACCAGAGTAAGATTTGGATAAGGCAGTAACTCTTGAGAAAATTTCTAGAATCTTCCTGACCCCAAAGGATGCAGAATATTTATGATGAACTTCAAGCAAAGGCACAGTGCTTATAATCTAAATCATCAAATCTTAGGTTTGGAAGGAACCTCAGGGGTTGGCCACTTAGATTAACCCATAAATGACTAAGCACCAAGTACAACATACCAAACAATTGGCCTTCCGAGTGCTGCTTATCCATTCCCTCCCAATGGATCCCATGCTACATGTGGATACTTCTAACTTTTAGAAAGGTGTTTCTATTTTCCCCTTGTCATTAAGTCTAAATTTGCCTTTTTTGAAACATCTCACCATTACTCTTATTTTCTCCCTCTTGACCCATACAAAATAGAACTTATTCCCCTTCCACTGAACCAACCAAGGAATACTCAAAGATATCTATCAGTCCTACCTGACTTTCTCTCCTGCAAAGTAAACATCAAATAATTTTTCCATTAAATTTTATAAGTGATGAATGCAGACCATTTACCTTCATGGTTCTTCTCCTCATTAGCACCTCCTTCCAGGTGATCAATATCCTTTATGATCTCTTAGACTGGAAAATGAATAGAATGTTCCCAGCATAGCCTAAAAAAGACATGATCCGGAGACTATATCACCTCCCTAGTTCTAGACACTACACCTCTCTAAATAATTACACCTATAAGTTCTGTCTCTCAGGCCTCATTTCCAAGATATCTATCAGGGTAGGAACATCTAGTCTACCCATAGATCTTTGAAATAATGTCGTTTTCTAGAAATACAACAGAAAAGGCCTAGCTAGAATCTTGTTTACACAGAAGGTAGCAAATTAAGGACTAGAAAGTTATAAAATATAAATTTGTAGTATCCAAATGTTGTGGAAAAGGCAAAAGCATCTATTGGTGTATTATTTCTTAAGTTACTATGACAAAACATTAAAAGAACATTGTGGGAAAAAGTGATTTTTTTTAAATTGTAGAAATAGGTTAATTTTACTCTATCTGATATTTTTCCAGGAAGACTGGAAAAAGACACCTCTAGAAATACCTAAACCTACCAAGATCACTTTCCCAATCCAAGGTAACCAAAGTTTTCCTAGGTATGTCAATTTAATTAAGCCTAGGTCCAAAGTACAGGTCCCTTTGCATCTTGATCTTGCTTGAAGAAGAAAGTCAATGAAAACAGGAAAACCATGGATTTTATTTCCAATAAATTAATTGGGGCAAAAAGATAAGAGATTTTGGTTTCTTTATTATTTTTAGTCTTTTAAATTTTGTTTTAAAAAGCACCGTAAAAGAAGAAAACTCCAATCTAGTTACCTTCTGATTCTTGGGCCCATTCTCTTTATCACTGGACTGCACACTTTCCTGCTTGCTTGGAATCACATTCTGACCACCTCACTTTATATGGACCACAAGAGAGCACTAACATCTTTTGATTACTGATGGCCAGGGAGGCATTCAAACCACTAAACCATTGTCTGCAGGTTCTTTATCCTTGCACCAATCCCATAAACTATCTAATTCGGTACAAACTGACATGAAATACTCAGCATGAAGAAAAGAACTTATGTTTAGTAGCAACTAGAGGACAAATAAGTGTCTAATATCAACAAGAAAGCATCAGGGTGGTTTCACTAGTGATGGGGGACTATATTTCTGGGAATAGCATTGGATAAATTGAGAAAATTAGGGCTATCATGGATTAAAAGTTTGAACCCAGCATTTCTGTGCATCGTAGAGTCCCTTTAGGGAAACACCTGCTGAGCAGTGAGTTCATTTATCAAAGGGATAATGACCCAAAAACATTCTTCTAGAGACAGTGTGGAGACAATTTCTTTTTGAAAAGCAAGGCACCTGTGGAACTAATTAGGATGAAGTGCGGCTCTCAGAGTCCAGACCAGAATCCTTGTAGAGGAGTGAATAAAAGATGTACACAATTGAAACTAGAGATGAATGAAAACATGGGTTGCAGACGCTACAGCCTGAAGGATGGAAAACAAGTGGCTTTGACAAGACAGGACTGTTGTTCCATCTGGAGTCATCATGGCTAAAAGGAATAAATGGAACAACATTTCAGTCCCAAGAATCTTTGGTAGACCAGAGCAGGATGCTGAAGAAGAGGAAATCCTAAATTGTGATTAGGTCTGTCTGTCTGCCCATCTATCTCTCTATATCTCAACCATAAATTCTCTCTTTAATCCCACATCATTAACTGCCCACTACACATTTCCACCCTGAATGTCTCACAGGCATCTCAAATATGCCAGATCCAAAATTCAATACATGATCTTTCCCCTAAAGGCACTCCAAATTATCTCTTTTTCATAGATAACACCTCAATATTACCAGTCACCTAAATTTATAATCTCTGTATTTCCTTTGATCCTCTCCTCTTCCTCATCTTTACTTATGCAATAAAATTAATAATAATAACAATGATTTGGATAATGATATTTAACATTTAAATAGTACCTTAAGAATTGTGTCATTTGAGATTCCCCAAAATTCCACGAAGTAGGTGCCATTATCTTCCATTTACAGATAGGGAAATGGAGGATAAAACAGACTAGTCCAGCATTGCACATCTATTAAGTGACAAAGGCAGGATTCAAACACTTCTTCCTCATTCCAAATCCAATACTCTATCCACTCTGGCAAACAATTGTCAAATCTTGTTAACCTGTCTCTATAACATCTCTTGAATTCATCTCCTTCTCCCCACACATGCAGCCTCTAGTGACTCATTACTGACTCATTACTCATTATTTATTGCTTCGATTGTCTATTAACCTCCTATTTAGCCTCTTGGTTTCCAAGCTCTTGCTGCTCAAGTACATCCAAATCACAACTGCCAAAATACTCTTCCAAAGCATAGTCCTGACCATCTCATTCTACTGGTCAAAACTCTTCATTAGTTCCCTATTGCCCCTAGGACAAATAGATCCCCTTCATCCTGCCATTTTAAAGCATCCATTATTCAGTCTGGAACCTCATTTAATTCCTGGTGTTTTAAATATCTCATCTTACTCCACTCTTCATTACAATCAGACTAGTCTATTTGCTCTTTCCCAAACTGGAATTCCTCCTCTCATCTCCATATATCTGCACAAACTTGGAATATATTTCTCCTTCATCTCCACCTTTAGAATTCCTAACTTCTTTTCCAAGACTCTTCTGGAGGGGAGCTAGGTAACTCAGTGGATTGAGAACCAGGTCTAGAGACAGCAGGTCCTGGGTTCAAATGTGACATCAGATACTTCCTAGCTGGGTAACCATGGGCAAGTCACTTAACCCCCATTGCCTAGTCCTTACCATTCTTCTGCCAATACTGAGTATTGATTCTAAAATGGAAAGGAAGGGTTAAAAAAAGACTTCTGATCCCAGATCCCCAGTTGTTCTTTCTCTCTTGTGAAATTAGATTGTATTTAGTTCAACAACTACAAATCAACTACTGAGCCCCTAATGATGTGCCAGGCACTGCACTAGGAACCAAAGACACAACCATAAAAAGATAACGCTATCTGGAAGAGGTAATGATATACACAGAAAAGCAAAAACAAAACATATGTAAAGTATTTTGGGAGAAGGCAAGAGGAGAGATTACGAACACCTGGGGAGATATAGTTTCTTGCCACTACCAAAAGATCTGCTATAATTATTTGTACATAAAAGATCCTTTTCTCCCCCTCCTTTGATCTCTTTGGTATCTACACATGTTAGTGATATCACTGGATCAAAAGCTATACACAGTTTAGTTACTTTTGATGCATAATTCCAAATTGCTTTCTAGAATAGGGGAACCAATTTACAATTTCACCAACAGTCCTTTAAGGAGCCTAGATTCCCTCAGTCCCTCCAACATTTGTCATTTTCCTTTTGGTAGAGGAGTAGAATAGAATGTTGTTATTTACAGTTTCAGGGAAACCTGGGAAGATCTCTATGAAGTTACACAGAATGGGGTGAGGAGGGCAGAGAGAACAATTTACACTCTGGCAATAATATTGTCAAGACAAAAACTCCTCTGAAAGGCTTGAGATCCGGGCAATGGAATGACCAATACTAATTCTAGAAGATTGATGATGAAGGATACGAGGGGATGCACTCAAGGTAAAAAATGATTCATTTACATTGCAGATGTAGCCAATGCATGAATTTTGAATTCTCATCAGGGTCATGAAGTTTTAGAAGAACCAAATACATTTTGGTACAGATGTAAATTCTTTTCTAAAAGCTTTTAACTTTTACATATGAAAATTATGATAAACAGAGACAGTGGTCTGAGCATTTAAGTTGGCAGTAACCAATAAATTGGGTCAATGGCTTATCTCAATGACCAGCAACACTGAGGAAGGGTCCATCAGCCTTAATTTAGTTTGGAGAAGTACAGAATTAGGCAGGAGGGGAAAACATTATGATTGTTGGGGTGGGACAACGTGATCGATTATTTTGAAGAAAACAGGATCACATATGTGAATGGGACTACTAATCACCTTTCTAACAATTAAGGAATATTAGTTGTTTTATGGTACCCATCAACATCTTGCAGACTTTGTTAGTAGATCTGGGTTAAAACTCACAGATAGCAAGAGGAGCTTGTTAGGGAGATAATGTGGAGGTTCAGAAAAAAATGAATTTATTATTTCTGAACCTCTACACATAAGAGGTAAGGGTAGGCAAGGATGGGCAATATATATTTTGGGGATGATAACTAGTGTAAGGGGGAAAAGGGTTATTTGTAATATAAAAGATTGGACAGAATTATATTTAAAATAGGGTCACCGGGAATTTATTTATTCCAAAGAGATTTATTTACAATTTATTTACAAAATATAGAAAGAGTGAAGTAAGAAAATCAGAGAGAGGATAGGGTAAGATATCTAGCCTAAACAATAAGTAATTTACTCCCAGACCTTGGCTCAACCTGGGCAAGGAGAGTTACTTTCAACTGGCCTTGGCAAAGGACCTGGGGAAAACTCTCTCAAGAGGCAGGTCTCTCTAGAGGCTAGTTTTGTTTTGTTTTGTTTTGTTTTTCAGAAAATCCAGGGAAGGTGTCAGCCTTTTTTCAATGACCAAGTGTCAATCCAAAGGAAGAAATTTAAAGAACAGCCTGATCAAGAACAAGGTCTCAGGTCTAGTCAGCAGATTCTTGTTCAGCTGAAGACCTCAGACAATTCTCCCATGAATCTCAGACAATTCTCTCTCCACAGGAAGTTGTAACTCCCTTTTAAAGACACTTTCTTTTGCATCACTTCCTGTGCCTTCCTCTAATTTTATGCCTACCAATCACAGTTGAAGCTTTGCTTTAGGACTGCCCTGGGGCAGTCAGTTTAATTCTGACTCATCACCCACTATTGCACACATGGGACCCAGATTTCCCCCACTCAAGTGTGAATAGGGTTTTTACACCTTTGGTGTTAAATATAAAAATGGGCAGATCTCCCCACAACTTTAAATAGAGTGTTTACACTTTTGATGAATAAATCTAAAAATGAGCAGGGGAGTTACTTTAATTTTCACAATCAGGGGACAGTTAATTAATTTCAATTTCACTATCAGGTGAGAGTTAAATTTAATCTTCACAATTCCTCCTGATAATCATTGGGAGACTAGTCTCCCCATTGATCATTTAATGTAATCATTTTGTACCCCTAAAATTTTTCTAACTACAGGTGTATACAATATTTCACCTTCTAAAAGGAAACTATAATAGTTAGAGATAAGAGGGAAATAGAAGGGAGAGAAAGCAAAACCAATGTTTTGCTAGTCACATTGACAAAAAAAAACAATTAGGAGGAAGTCCCCTTTGGCACAAAAGTGTACATTTACAATAAATGTTCAACCCCCTTTAGTTCAATCTATTGTACCCAAATCTTCATTCTGGATCTTCTTGATGCAGTGTAGGTTTCTACAGGCATCTTTCTTCAAACAGTTCATTCACTGGATTCAAGGAGTTAGCAAGCTTCTTTTCCAGAAAATTTTCTCAAACAAAATTTTAATTGGATATTTTTGTAAAGATAAAATACAATCCTCCCTGAATAGGGTTTTCACCAACACCCAGATCAACTCAGAATACATGGTTGAGTTATGGGGTGTATGAGTCAAGTATCAAAAGAAAACCCCAAAACATAAAAAAAAATAAACTGGTAACTTTAAAATTGTAACTTTAAACTAACTTAGAGGGGAAATTGTCACAATTATAAAAATCAATACAGTATAAAATCAGTTAAATTTTTGCATTAAAACCTAGAGGAAATATTAATTTTTATATTTTCACAACTCATACTTTTAACATCTCTTTGTCCTTGCTCATTTCATTATTCACTCTCTTTCACATTTTCTGATCTGGTTTCAGCATTTCTGTGCTTTGACAAGCTTGAGAAACCTAAGATATCTGACAGAGAGACTCAAGGGCAGCATCTCAGGAGGCAGGGGGTTGTCCTTCATTGGAGATCTTCAGGAAAATCTGGATGTCCACTTGTCGGGCATGACAATGAAAGGATGCTATTTCAGGTGTGTTTTCAAATAAATGGCTTCTGAGGTTCTTTCCAGAACAGAGATGTTAAACATATACAAGCAAGCTTCCCTAGCAAATAGAATCCTTTCTTAGTGGAACAATATTCTCATTGATTAGATGAGATATAATAAATAGATCATCCAAAAATGTGTCCTTGTTGGAAACTTTACATAAGAATGGATGAGCAGACTAATTGTAAAAATCTTGGAAAGAACTACACAGGGAGAGGAACAGTGAAAAGAGTAGAATAAATAGAGCATCATACACCACTACAGAATTAATAATGGAAGAACGAATTGTGAATATTTCCTCTAGAGAGTGAACATGAAAGACTTAATTTGTATGAACATGTCTGTCTCTCAGACGATGCCTTCTGTGATATGGGGAGGATAGCAGGGATTGGGACATTAGTAAATTTAAAATTAATAAAATTATTATTAAAAAGAAAAACTTTAAAGGAAAATTTTAAAAGTAGTTGAAGCCGCAAAGACTCTAGAAGATGCTGTTTTGCTGCCTGGTCTTTCTGGGAAATTTCCTCTTAATATGAAATAAAATGGAATGTTAAGACACCAAGATGGAATTGCAGAGCAAGAGTTTCTCCATTGTATTTGTACTCTCACCCAGAAGAAAAGCTTATTATCAGGATATAATTATTGAAAACAGTTCTAAATGATACAATGCTGCTTTGTGTTTACAAATTCCAACTTCTGAAGCTTCATTTGTGTTTATTTTAGGGTTTTCTTCCATGTGAAATAAGAACTATTTGTAAGCAAGATACATAGGGCATTATTCAATTAAGTAGAAGACCACAGAATAAGGCTGTTTAAGAGCATAAAATAATGTTTCACTATATTGGGTTTGTATTTAAAATATACAGTTTTTTAAACTTCCACTTTTGAATGAGAAATCATGGAATGTAGAGATGGAAGTTACTGTTCAACTGAATGTCTCTCTATTACATAGGCAAGAAAACAAATGGGGGGATTGGCTTGCAAGATGTTCTCTTGATATTTCTGCTATACCAATGAGGCATCTCAGAAGGAATATCATTTCATATTAAGGTGGGGGAATCAGAAGAAGATTCAGAATTATAGAAACATATAAAGATGTTAAGACATCTGGAATACCATAATAAGGAAAGTGAGTATTCCCAAAGTAAGGCATTCCCAATGTAGAAACTCCCCATTATCATAGAATAATAAATTGCAAAGTTTAAAATGTAGTGTTATCAAGTTACGTGAGGTACACATATGTTAAGTGACTAGCTCGAGATCTCATAGCTAGTAGGTCTCGGAGGTAGGAATCAAACTCAAGTCTTTCTGACTACAAGTCCAACATCATACTCATTAGATCAAACTATCTTATGTGTATTTATTTAAAGTTATGGAATTGAGTGTATATGAAGCTCATGATTACCTTTTAGATTTGAGTTTGCCCAGGCTAGCCAGAAAAGTTTATTTTATTTCTTTCTATGCTTATAATTGAGATAGGTGCTTCCAGGTGAATCATGGAATCTAAATTCTAATTGCACAATCCAAGTGTGTAGACCTTCAATAGACATTCAGCTGCCAGAAAATGGAAGATAATAAAATCATAGCATCTTCACACTAAAAGGAACCTTCAAGAATCAGCACAATTTAAGTGGCTATATTTGTTGAACTTTACTCAATAAACAAATTGGTGCCTTCCTCATTGAAATAAATATCAAGTTTAAATCACTCATGCTTAATCTAGTCTTGTTCCCTCCCCACCCCTTCCTAAGGGCAAGTAATAAACTCAACCAGAGCCAATGCTTGGTGTTAAAAACCAAAATGAGACTCCAGGTCTGGCTTAGGGGAGTTAGTCAGCCTTTCAGTCTTTCAGAAACCTTTACTAACAGTCTTCTCATTAGTCCTAAGACAAGGAATACTAAATTACCCTCTCACTTTAGATTTAAATTAATTCTAGAAATATTATCTCACTTAGACCTTTTTGGACAGGTATGAAGGGTGCAAGGGTGACAGTGACTGGCTCACTGTTTGAAAAGTTCTTTCCTTCCATTCTTCCAGCCTTTTTCTTTCCCTCCTTCATTGTTTTTTGTTTGTTTGTTTCTTTCTTTCTTTCTTTTTCTTAATCTCATATTGGTCAATGTTTTCATTTTATTTATTTATTTTTAATTATTAAGAATTTATTTCTTCTCTCATTTACTTGAAAGAAAGAAAGAATTGAATAAAAAATATTTTGAATAAGCAAGACAAATCCCTACATTGGCCAGATCCAAAAATGCATTTCTTATTTTCTCTATTAGTCCATCATCTCTATCGGCAGGTGGATTGTGGTATTCTTCAATTAGTCCTCTGTAATCATGCTTGATTATTTACTAGATATGAGCTCTTAAGTCTTTATAATTGTTCATTTTTACAACATCGATGTTAGAGTATACATTATTCTCTTGATTCTGCTCATTTCACTTTCCATCAGTCTCCCCAGGTCTCCCTGAAAAGAACTATTTCTGAATTTCTTATACTATCACAATAGCATTTCATCACATTCTTATGCCATGAAGAAGTATCTAAAGTCCTCATTCCATGTATCCATCTATGAAATAGAAAGGTGCATTCATAGAATCCATAAATCAACAAACAGTAAATACGAAAGGGAATTCTGTGAATTCTATTCAAGAAATCTTATTTTAAAAGACTGCTTCACATCTAAAATATTTCTCTGTTCAGTCCTACAAACATGTTTTTAATAGCTGCTATATGCAAGACATACTTCTGGGGAATTTGAAAACCAAAAAACGACAACAACCAGAAACAATCTCTGCCCTCAAGGAACTTACAGTCAACCACAGTGAGAAGTATCTTAATCTATGTTATAGCCTCAAAAGTAATGCCAATTGTTTACCTGTTTCAACACTGAAATTGTCAATCTATATTACAAATTATTTTTTAAATACTTAATAATAAAAGGTATTAAAACTATTGCTTGCTATCCTTTAAGGAATAAACTTACATAGTTTTAAAAAAACTTATATAGTTTTTTAACATGGTGCATAAACACTAGAAGTACTCCTAAAAATGCATTATTGGTAGATGGAACCTTAGCAATCGATCAATATTTATTAGAAATACATTCCACATCAGACACTCTGTTAAGTATTACAGATATGAAGACAAAAAGGAAATAGTCCTTACTCTCAAGGTACTTACACATTATTCTGAACATATTACAAAAGAAGCAAAGGATAGTTGTTTATGTTTATCATGATGATGATGGTTATGCATGTAAAATTTAGAGTCATTTTACATAAATTATCTCATCAGATCATCACTACCATACTCTAAGGTGAATTCTATAATATCCCCATTTTACAGATGGGGAAACTGAGGCTGAGAGAAATTAAATAATTTTCCATTTCCAGTTTGCTATCTACTTCTAACTGTCTAGTGTAAACACCTTCATATTACTGACTGACAAGAATTTTTCAGGCTTTGGAAAAGGAGTTAGTATCCTGCCTGAACAGACTGGCTTGTCATATCCAAAGAATTTATTGTCTACTACCCATCTTCCTTCTGATAAGCATCTCCATGTCTTTTCAGACCAGAGGTCATCTGGTCTGAGATCAACAGATGCAACGTGTAATGTGTAATGTTATTGTTGTTGTTGGTCCTTTGGTTTTGAAGAAAACCAATGACATAATGAGTGATATCTTGACTTGCACATGAATTGGATTTTAGTGAGGCAATTGTATAAAACTGTTAGCCTCGCCCTCTCTTCCAGAGTCCGCAAAGTTCAGTAGCAAGACAAAAATCAGGATGACTGGCTGGCAATGCCCTGGGATGCAGTTGATGACCTTGACATCTCTGACCTCTTATCGAGTTCTAAGTGCTCCACAATACTTGGTCACCTTCATGGTACTTGGAACAAATTATTCTCTTCTACCAGGAAAAGTCTTCTGATGCTTGGGGTAGACATGCCCTTATATCTCCAACAGATTTTAGATTTAAAGCCTGTTGTCTATCCTCACCCTAGTTTAGCTCATCTGCCAAGATAGTTTTATTGGCGTGTAGGTGCTGCTAGAGCTTCTATGCCCCAGTTTAGAGTTGGTTGACCCTATAAAAGACTTGGAAAGCCCTCCTACCAGAAGTGCTAGTCCTCTCTGACATTTCATGTGCTCCAAAGTCCCTTTATAATACCCTATCAAGTTTGGTTAAATACTGCCAACAACAGGGAACTCACTCTCTAGGGAAATAGAGCATTCTGCTTCTGGATACCAGAAATAGTTTTTTTTTCTTAATATTGAACTGAAATTTGCCTCTCTGCAGTTCCCCTTTGTTGTTCCTAGTTCAGTCTACTTGACCCAGTCTAAAGTCAAGTAGAACAACTTGAATACCTCTTTTACACAATGGCCCTTCAAACATATTAGAGAAGGCAAGAATGTCCCCTTAAAGTTTTCTCTAAGCTAAATATTCCTATTTCCTTCAGTCCAATGGTTTAATTTCCTTGTACACAGATAAACTATTCAGATTGTAACTTAAGGCTAGTTATGGGGTTGTCAATTAACTGTAAACTCTCTGAGTCGGCAGGACACACAATGTGGCTATGTACTAACTTTTGAAACAAGGTCCTGAACATGCTGCTCTCTCAGCTTCTCAAGAAGTAATTCTCCTCACCAAAAAATAATAAATACTACAAATCAGAACGATTTTGTAACCATGGAAGCATAAGCAATTGAACCATCTCTTCTCTATTCATTAGAATAAAAAATACTAAATAAAATTATGATAGAGAAGGAAAAGATCTCAAGTTAGAAAACAACACTTCTTTGCTGCATTTCACACAAGTCAATCAAAGCAATCAATGCACTAAAATCTTGCCTAAGGACTGGTAGATGATCATTCTCTGTTCTCTTACACTGCATTGCCTCCATAACAACAGGCTCTCTTTTCTTCACCCCACACCTCACACATGCATAGTCAATAAAACTGGAAGGGACTTCATAAACTGTCCCTAATGCAAACCATACTGAAAACCTTTCCAACTTGGTGATGTGTGCAAGAGCTGGCATTGTGTCAGAATAGCTTTAATGGACCAGTGTCATCTCCATACTATGGAGAGGAAGAGTGAAGATAGGATTTATCTCTCCCCTGATTATAACAATGAGCTCTCCCTTTATTGTGAAGATTGAATTGTTATCCCCTGTCTATTTTTAGATAATTCCCCAAAGTGTAAACCCAGATAGTAGATCTACCCATTTTAACCACAAAAAAGTGTGAACACCCATTTCATACATTGAGTGGGAGGTCTGTGACCCACATGTGAAAGAATGGGCAGTCCTGGAGAGGAGCATCTGCTGTGATTGGTAGATGTAAAATTTAGGGGAGGTGAGACAAGAGAAAAAGATCTTTAAATAGTGGAAACAGAGACACACAGGAAATTCATCAAACAGTCACTCAGAGATGGACTGGAGGAACAGTCACTTAGACTTGGAGTAAAGACACTTGACTGTGAAACTGGACCCCTGAAGGAACTTGTGCAGGAGACCTCAGACTGCTTTCCTTTTAGACATTCACACTGGTGAGTGTAAAGGCTGACTTAGTTCCTTGCCCTTTCTGGAGGTATGAACCTCTGAGAAAGGCCCATCATCTTCAGACTCATTTCCCTTGACTGGTGCCTTAGAATTTCTAGCTGGTTCAGAGGAAACCAGGCCTCCTTCCACCTCCCTCCCTCTCTCTCTCTCTCTCTCTCTCTCTTTCTCTCTCTCTCTCTCTCTCTCTCTCTCTCTCTCTCTCTCCCTTTCTCTCTTAATTTCTCCCTTAAATATCTTCCCTCCATTGTAAAAATTAACTATCATAGATTTCATTTACTTGAGTAATTCATTTTGGAATTTAGAAATTAAATCCCTGGTGACCACAAAATAAAGATTCAGTCCAACCATCATAGATCTAACAGAAGCCAGAATGGAGGAACCCCAGCTAAAGATCTCTATCTTCCTATAGAACAGAAATCCCACAGGTTTTATGGGTTGTACTCAATTCCATTGGAAGGAGCAGTAGCTATGATGAGATCTAAGATGGAATGAGTATGGTCCCATATTGATCAATCTTATTCCTTTATAGCAATTCAATATCCCTTATAACTCGATCATTTCATCTCCAAGGGTAACTTGAATTCAAATTACTCCTTGGTCGATATTATTGGTCCCCTCTTAGGCCCAGAACTTTTTGGTCATCAAAACTCATCATTAGCAACAAATGATAACTATGGTCACAATCATGGAGAACTAAAAAGGAGCTGCTAGTCTAAAGTTAGCATAGTTAACCTTCTCCATTCTGTCTCACATGGGGTATACCTACAGGGTGTTTGCTTCTTTTCATTAAAAACTTCAGTATTTAGGAGGCCAAATGGGTGAATTACTAATACCAATAATTTATATGAAGTGTATTTATTTCCCCACAGCCAAATAATTTGTATCACTAGTAAATCTAATGAGAATTGGTTATTGTGAGGGTAAAATGAGATAATACATGTAATATTTAAATTAATATTCAATAACTCCAAGTATTATATTTTTATAAGATTTATTAATAATCACTTGAAGTAGAACAAATACAAGGACAAAAGTAAAAACCTGGGTAAAGAAAGCTTTCCCAGCTGCTTTCAAAGGAAAAGAGAGAGAGGGGTGGGTTCACACAAATATTTTATCTCCAAAATGTAAGAACTAAATGTGAGAAGGAAGATTGGAAACTGGGATTTAGAGTCCTCGTGAGCAAATTCTAATTACACAACATAAAATTCTCTATTAACATCAAAGCACTTTATAAGTTACAGTAATTGTTATCACATGTAAACTTCTTTCACTAAAGAAACCCATGTGGATGCACCAATGCTTTAAGGATCTGTGCTTGACCCGGACTGCAATCCTTTTATAAAAAAGCATTGTGGCAGAGTGGGAAAAGCACAGGAATTCAGGTCAGATAAAATCTGGATTCAATTCACATCCCTGATGCTACTTGTGTGACCACTTGGAAACTACTCATTTTCTGTGATACATTTTATCTTAGTTTGCATATTAAAGATAACATCAGTATAATCTACTTAAATGCTGTCTTTCTCCTAGAATGTAGGGTCCCTGAAGGTAAGAACTATTCCTCTCTTGTTTGCATATTCCCAGCCCTTAGCACAGTATATGGCACATAGGAAGCACTTCATGTTTGCTGACTGATGAATGGATTTATTGTTCATGTTTTCTATAAGAAAGTTGTAGAAAACTTTCAAAAGCCAGAGAGAACTCACCTAAAGTTCTCTATGTATGAGTTCATTGGTTGAAAACTGGGACTCATTCCATATTCTGAGTGGTGCGATGCACAGTTCTGGAACTCAATAAATCTTTATTACTAATAACTATTGTTATTATTACAGATGCTGCTGCTATTGTAAAGAAAATGCCTTACAAAGAGTAGCCAGGAATGATTACTTTCCTTCAGTAATTAACTTTTATGCTTATGGAAAGCTCTTCCGTGAGATTTTCAGGTCTACTATTTTTCAGTGTTAAAATGTTCTATTATATATTTACATAAATATGAATACAGTATAGACTGTTAATGTGTCTGGACTGAGTGGGTTTGCCAATATTTTTATGCCATTAGAGGAGAAAGTACTTAGAAGTCATCCCAGACTTTTCTTTCCAACGTGATTGATATTGGGCAACAGCATTCTCCAGGAAAGCTCTCTTGCAATGCCTGATCACCATTTATGATCAGGAGGTGACCCTGAGTTCTTCAATGTTATTCAAAGGGAACAAAAGACCTGGTGAATTAGAAAGCTTTAAGTAAGAGCATGGACAAGACACTTGACCTCTGTAGAGGAGCTTTTATACCTGAAAATGGGCAAAACAATGACTATAAGCCTCAACCTCAGAGGCTTTGTCAAGTGATTGTCTTTCAATTTTATTCAAAACTTATCAAGCATTTATTGGCAAAAAAAATTTGCTATGCTATATAGTGGATTTACAAAGACAAAAACATGGTAGCCCTGAGGATGTCATTTAGTACCAGTGAACACCAACCAAGATATGACATGATGACTATAGTTATACAAGAGGCACTCATTATCTTTCATGGACTCATGGAATACAAAGCTCCTCATTATAAACATAAACTCCAAAATATTCCTAGAGTTACCAAAATGTGTTGTAATACAGTACTTTTATCCTAAATAAGATTGTGTAAACAATCACTCAGACACAAAGTCAATGCTGAAAAATTAAGAACATGCTTAGTAAACATCCTTGTTCCAAAAACTCATAATGTCTAAAATATATGAAGAAAAAGCTTTCAAATGATAAAGAACTAGCAGAGATCAAAAGCATGTGAATAGAGGCAGCTAAGGGGATCAGTGGATAGAGAGCCAGGCCTGGAGATGAGAGATGTAAGGTTCAAATAGGAACTCACTCTTGCTAGCTATATAACTCTGGCCAAGACACAACCCCAATTGCCTAGCCTTTACTGCTCTTCTGACTTGGAACCAATGCTTAGTATCAATTCTAAGACATAAGGTAAGCTTTCTTTTTTTTTTTTTAAAGCATGGGATAACAGGAAGAGGTATAATCACTATCATTGGAGTTCAACAAATGTTTTCAAAGAACCTACAGGAGATAAACTTTTAAAGTATAACCTGAATCCAACAGCAAAAAGTCAAGATAGTATAAGGACTGGATCTATAGAGTGCCTTGTTCAGAGGAAGTTCTTAGTAAGTGCTTATTGACCTGATTAATTGTTGACTTGACTAAGTCAACTGTGAGATGAATAAATTCCATTTACCCATGCAAGTCAGTACCTTCTCTGCAATTTATAGTTTACATTATGAAATGAGATAATAATTGTAAAGTGCTTATCACACTGACTGGTACATAATAAGCACTATATAAATGTTAGCTATTTATTATTATTATTATCATTATTATTAAGTTGCCTAGGACATTGAGAGATTAATGTCCAGGGTCACAACCCAGCACAATCAAGTCTCTAGCTATTTCATTCTCTCTTTTAAGTTACAAAAATTAGCTATTTGATCCACTTAAGCAATAGTTCTTTTAGTATTCAACATAAAAGAATAACAATAGGATAGCAACTCTTCCAAGACTGTTTCTGTAATAATAATAATTTGCACTCACATAGTGCTTTAAGGTTAGTGACATGCTTTGCAAATTTGTCTCGTTTTATCTTCACAAAAACCATGGGAGAAAGTTGATTTATTACTCTAATTTTATAGATAAGGAAATTGAGACAGAGATTTTGACCTACCCAGTATCATAAATATAGTGAAGGCAGAAACAGATCTGAGTTCAGGTCTTCTTTCCTACAAGTCTGGCACTTTATTGACTGTGACACCTATATCCTGAAACTAGTTCTCCATCTAATGAAACGAGAAGATATATTTTCTATACTTGTAGTTGTTATCATCATTATTATAATCAATAGACTTGGACTTGTTCAGCCTAGTTAAGTTCAGAGACACTATACCCCAAAGAAATCAGAGAAAGAGGAAAAGGTCTCATATGTTGAAAAATAGTTGTAGACTCTTTTTTGTAGACTCCCGCCCCCTGAAAACTAAGAATGTATACATATTTTGGACAATGGCTTTCCAAAGTACATTCCATTTGATGGAATATTATTGGGCCATAATATTTGATGAAAAGAACTATTTAAGAGAAATGGAAATGTA
The DNA here is from genome assembly GCF_027887165.1 of Monodelphis domestica. NCBI lineage: Eukaryota > Metazoa > Chordata > Mammalia > Didelphimorphia > Didelphidae > Monodelphis > Monodelphis domestica. Next base: position 35,721,184 of record NC_077234.1, on the reverse strand, counting down.
TATGAATTGATGAAGAATGAAATGAGCAGAACTAGGAGTATACATAATTTATTAATCAGCAAAAACAATATCAAAATAGAAAAAAACTTTGAAAAGTCTTGAGAATCCTTATCATGTAGACAAGGTTAATGGTATAGTGGATAGAGTTCTGGAGTTGGAATCAAGAAGATCTAAGTTCAAATTCTACCTCAGATACTGACTAATTGTATGACTCTGGACAAATCAATTAACCTCGGTCTGACTCATTTTCCTCATCTATAAAATGAAAATTAGAACACCTACTTCATAAAGTTGTCATGAGGATTAAATATGATAACATATAAAACCACATTTTTAAACCTTAAAAGCTCTACAAATGCTAATTATTGCTGTTGTTATGATTATCATCATCATCATCATCATCATTATTATTATCATGAAATAACCAACCTCAGTTCTAAAGGACCCCTGATGAAACATGTGCTGGGTTATTATGGAGCCAACTCCATTAGCTCAAAAGAGCCAATTGTTAAATTTTCAGTGTAAGCATTGACACCTTGGAAATCAACAAATGCTACAAATCAGGAGTTGATTTATTGCTTTGTTGATTGTCTAGACTTAGGAAAGGGATGGATGGAGAAAATGCTATTAATGCAGATTAAACTTAAAAATGTGTCCTGCATATATTTATTTTTTTTCAGTCAGTCATTAAACATGTTCCGGCACAATCCTTCATATGACCTACCTCTTTACATAGAGGTGACAGACTCTAGAAGTAGGTGGACAGAATCAATGAAAGAATTTGTTTTGCTGGATTTTGCATCTTTTTACATGGTTTTGTTTTTATTTTTCTCTTTTTTCCCCCAATATATAAAGCAAGGAATATATGGATGAAGTAGAAAAATAAAAGAAAAAGATAGGATCTTTTGAGAGAGAGAGAGAGAGAGAGAGAGAGGATCTTCTTATTAATTCAGAAGGAAGGTCAAAGAAAAGAAGGGAAGTTTTTGAGAGCTATAGTTGAATTTATTATGTATTTATGAAGAACAAATTGTACATGACATAGAACTACAGTTTCACAAACAATCCACTTTTCTCTGTTTTCCCACATCCATATAAATGCTTATTTTATTTGACAATTCTTAAGTATAGGATAAAAACAAAATTTAAAAAGTTGAGATCATTAAAAAAAGATCCAGGCAGGATGTGATCTGTGTCTCTAGGACAGACTATGGAGAGAAAGAAAACAAGGATGCTCAGTGTTTTTGTCTGGTTCATTATGAAAACTGATCAGGATCTCTCATATTCTGGGATCTCAATCACTTCAGATGAAAAGGTGAAGAGGGTCAGTTGTAATTTTCAAAATATCCCATTCCATCTGTGTCAGATCCTTGGAAAGAGTTGCCTTGGAATAGCTTCAGCCTAACCTTGTCAACCATGAATTTTCTGAATCATGGCACAGTGCTGGACCATATAATACAATATCCTAGAAGTGGCAGTACTTGGGTGTCCAGACTCACTAAAATGTGCTCCCTCCCTCCTCCCTTTACGTCTTAGAATCCTCAATTTCATCAAAGATGTGCCATCTTTTGCATGATGTATTTCCTGAAGTCTTCCTTCTTCGACCTACTGGCACTTCCCTCCACCAAATCACTTCACAGAAGCTTTACATAGTATTTCTCTCCAGTTACATGTACCCATATTGTGTCAGTATTGTTTTGTCTGTTGTCTTCTTACCCCCAACAAGCCAAACAGTGCCTTGCCTAGAGGAGGTGCATAATAAACGCCTGTTGATTGATCAGTACTTTTTGGATGATCATTTTTCTCCCTAGAATGTGGTGCCCTGGGCTGAACACAGTGTTTGAGATGCATGTTGATTAAGACAGAACCCCTCCTCGTTCCTGGATTCTAAGCCTCTCCCAAGCATCCAAGATTCAATTCACTTTCTTCGTTGCTTTACTTCACTGGTGAATAATCTCCTGCTTGTAAACTATGAAAAACATCATCTATTTTCAGTTTATGTGCAGGGACACAGAGATTACCACATCTTGTTATTCTGAAGGTGACTTTTGAACTCACACGTGATTTCTACTGATTTCTATGAATTCGATCTGATTCGATTTGGTCCAGTATTCTTGTCACAAGACTTTATGTGTTGAATCACGACATTCATCCAGCCTTCTTATCCTATGCTAGTCTGAACTTAACCTACTGCACCATGATTAAACATATGTGGGTTGCCCATATTAGAATACAAGTCTCCTGAGGTCAGGTACTATACTTTAAGTAAATTTCTGCATCCCCCTCCAAAGGTCTACCATAGGCAAAACAATACATTTGTTGTTACTGTTCAGGCATTATTACAGTTGTGTCTGACTCTTTGTGATCCCATTTGGGTTTTTCTTGGCAAAGATACTGGAGTGGTTTATTATTTCCTTCTCCAGCTCATTGGCCATATGAGGAAACTGAGGCAAACAGGATTAAGTCACTTGCTCAGGCTCCACAGCCAGTGTGTTTGAGACCAGATTTGACCAAAGGAAGATGAGTCTTTGTGAGTCCAGACCCTGCATTCTAATCTATCCCATTCTGTACCTCCTAGCTTCCCTATCATTGTGAAACAATATTTTATAAGGGAAATAGTTCCTCTTCTCAAAGAGCTCACACCAAAGAAGCCAACATATAAAACAAACTGAGCCTTGCAGTGAATGGAGAGATCAGGATATGCTAAGAGTGTGGCCAGCAAGGCTCGGAGGACCTTAGCCCATGTCAGTCAACGAGAAGAAAGTGGTGGGAGTCTTCATGGCATGTTGTAACTGACATGCTAAGGACTCTTTTTTTTTTTTAAATTAAAACCCTTACCTTCTGCCTTGGAATCAATTAAAAAAAATAAAAAAATAAAAAATTGATTCCAAGGCAGAAGAGTGGTGAAGGCTAGGCAAAGGGGGTTAAGTGACTTGCCCAGGGTCACACAGCTGGGAAGTGTCAGAGACCAGATTTGAACCTAGGACTTCCCCTCTCTAGGCCTGGCTCTCCATCCACTGAGACACCCAGCTGCCCCCCATGCTAAGGACTCTTAAAGGATCCATGATCTCTTCATGGCTCCCAATGACAGTTTAGAGATGCTCTGTGAATGATACCATCATGGAGATGTGATTATGAGGGTTTGATGCCTTTGAAATGAGAGGCAGCTGGGAATAGTAGGCAAAGAGTTGGACTAACAATCAGGAAGCCCTTGGTCCAAGGCACATCTCTGACATTTGCTGGCTGAGTGACCCTGGGCAAGTCATACAACCTCTAGATCTTCTAGGTCACTCTTAAGACAGTGAGTGGCAGAGAATGTTTGGACCTCACCTGGGAGTTCCTTACATTAATGAAATCACAGGACCCATCTCAATGCTGTGCCTTTGAAATTCAAGAGTATGATCTTCCCTTAAGACTTCATGGGTTGTAAAACCCAGTGGAATTGTATGTTGGCTATGGGAGAGGGGTGCTAGGAGGGAAGGGAAAGAACCTGAATCATATTACCATGGAAAAGTTTTTTCTTAATTAATCAATAAAATTAAATTAAAAAAAAAAAGACTTCATGAGAAAGAAGTGATGGCAAATTCAAGCAAGAAAGCCGAATCACACAATTGTAAGAGACATCAAAAAGTCATCTAGTCTGACTCCTACCTGATCAAGAAATACCTCTATGCAGACAGCTAGATGGCTCAGTGGATAGAGAGCCAGTTCTGGAGCTGGGAGGTCCTGAGTTCAAATCTAGTCTCTGATACTTCTTAGCTGGGTGACCTGGGCAAGTTATTTAACTCCCATTGCCTAGCCCTTACCGCTCTTCTGCCTTGGACTCAATACACAGTATTGACTCTAAGACAGAAGGTAAGAGTTAAAAAAAAAAACAAAGAAAAGAAGAAATGCCTGTACAATATATCCCAAAGCAGTCATTCAGATCCAGTTTTCTTTTTCCTGAAGACCTCCAGTGAACCACAAAATGCAGACCAGGATACCCTAAGTTAGATCTACTTATTCTAATTCTTCCAGAGCTAACCTAAAGAAATCGAATTCCTCCTTAAGAAGACAGTCCTTCCAAATTTGAAAGTGAATGTTCTGTCTGTTCTGTTTATTCTTTTTCTGGGTCGAGCATCCCAATTCCTTCTACCAATTCTCATATGTAGGGTTAGCAAGTAGCATAGTCAATAGGGTACTGGATCTAGAGTCAAGGTCTGAGTTTAAATCCTGTCCAAGATACTTACCAACTGTGCGAATCTGGATAAATTACTTAACCTCTATTTGCCTTATTTTGCTTATCTGTAAAATGGGGTAGGGGATATAGACTTAATTGCCATTAAGTCCTTTCCAGCTCTAAGTATATAATTCTTTAAGCATATGATTGATATGTACTCTAGGCAACTGTTATCTGTTCCAGTGCAGGGGTGCTTATCCTTATCTCTGTCATACATCCCATTAGCAATCTGGGGGAGTCTGTATACCCCTTGTCAAACCAATGTTTTGAAATTAAAAAGATAAGATCAGTAAAATGACAAAGTAAACTAATTGTACTGAAACATAATTTTCAAAATGGTTAAAAAGAAAAGTTCACAAACCTCAGGTTAAGAATTGCTGGATTATATGAGATCAAAAAAGAAAGTTTGACTTCCTTGTTGCTGAGGCTAGGGGAAAGTAGAAAGCTGAGGGAGTTTGAATGATCTAAACAGGCAAATGAAAGAAAGATTAAAAATAGAATGGAGACTATTGGATTTTCCCAAGAGACAACAATTGGCAAACTTAATGAGTCAATTTTCAGTGAAGTGTTGAAAATTGAAGCCCAATTAAAGAAGGTTGAGAAAAATTCTAGAGAAGACACAAAAACAATGGACACAACGAACACCTTTCATTAAGAGAAGCCCAGAAGGAGGAGAGAGATAGAAGAGCAGGATGACTTTTTTATAGACCCTAAATCCATTTTATCCAGAGAAGCTAAGGAAACTCAACAAGAGAAAAACCCATTTTCAGCTCTATATGAAGTTCATAATGAAATGCAGCATTTTCCAAGCAGATGAGTGACATGAGGGCAAAGAAAAGCTAAGGACTTACACAAGGATCAAATACCCGATCTGGAGGATTAAAGGAATAAAGGGTAAGGTAGAGCTTTGGGTCTACTGCCAATCATAGGGGGAAGCTTTGATCTACTGAGAATTACATGTTTAAATAATTGGCTACCTTGGCTGTGAATGATAGGAGGTTCAGGATTTATAGATAGCTGGGAGTTCAGCTGACAGAGGAAATGAGAACATGGACTGACTAATAACATGATATTCTGAACAAGTAAAAATGAATAGAAATAAAAATGAAACCAACAAGGAATCCAAACAAGGTATTACATCATTGGAACTAGAAATAACGAAGCAAAGTGGAGGCGGGGAATGGAAAATGGGATCTTAGGACAAAAATTGGAAAAGTATAAATACTGATAGTCGAAAAGGTCATTGAGCTATTAAAATGCTACTCTTCACAATGAATAAGCAGGACTTGGTACTGGATACTATTAAGTTTCCTTCACATCTGTTTAAAATCATAGATTACTAGAGGTAAAAGAGATAATAGAGGTCATTTAATCCATCTCACTTGCATGATAAACATGGGGGCTGAGGAACAGAAGTTGACTCTTTTAAGGTCACATTGGAAGTTGGAAAGGCAGAACTTGAATCCAGGTTCTTGACTCACAGTGAAGTGCTCTACCTAATTCACAAACTGCCTTCTTTCCAAAGTTGTCTCCCCATCTTTATAATTCTTTGGAAAACAGGTAATTTAGGAATTATGTCCATTAGATATTCCATAGATGCTCCTGCCTATGTAAATCTTAGGTAACAGTAATAATGACCAACTTCAATTTTCCAGTACATCTGGGTTCTCATTCATGTGGATATCCCCTCAAAGGGCTGCCCAGCCTTTGTTTAGCCTCCCATAAACTCATTATCAGAAGTCTATCCTGAGAAGCAGTATCCAGAAGCAGACTGAGACTCATCCTTCTTTTCCCTTCACAGCATGAAAGGAATAAATCATATGCCATTTGTTAACTGCTTTTCTCTCTTGTTACATGGCTAGTCCTTTTTTCCCCAATTATATATTTCCTTGATGTTATTCTTTCTATCACTTCTGCATCATTCCTGCTTTGCAATAATTACCATATTGTTCATGCCTCTGAGGACTTTGATTCCTCATCTAGAAAATGAGGGGTCTAGAATAGATGACCTCCAATGTCCCTCCCATCTGCGATAAATGATCTTTTGTTCATTCTTTAAAAAAAAAAGACTTTTACCTTCCATCTTGGAACCAATACCAATTATTGGTTCCAAGGCAGAAGTGTACATTGGGTTAGGGTTAGGCAATGGAGGCTACCTAGCTTCTTCTTTATTCTTTAAGTAGTGCTTCACATTAATTCTTCCGAGACTATAGTACTCCAAGATTTAGGGACTGAAAGGGACTTCAGAGATCGTTTCACTCACCTCTCTGAGTTTGCAGATGAGGAAATGAAGATTGATAGGATTTAGATGACTTGTCTATCTGCACAGCTGGTAAGTGTCAATGGTGGGATTTTAACCCAGGTCTACCTGAATCTAAGTCTACCACTTTTCCCACACTATTGCTCTTTTGGTGGTCTAAGACTAAAAGTCAGATATTGGTTAATAATAATATTTACTGATATTTGTATAGAGCTCTACAGTTTTCAATGTTCTTTATGTGCATCATCTCATCTGATCTTCACAAATGATCTTGCAAGGTAGATACTGCAGAGATGACTAGAACCACTTTAAGGATGAGCAAAGTGAGTCTCAGAGGGATTAAGTGGCATGTCTATGGCCACAAAGCTAATAACTGTCAAACAGGGTACTTGAACTCCAGTCCAACACTTTACAGTCCAACACGAGATGTAATCTAACTATTTACATTTATTTATTTAATCTACTTACATTTATTTATATAATCCAAATATTTATAAAACATGGAGACCAAGAGCACATATCTGTCTACAGTTATCTGTCTATAGCTAGATCATAAGAAAATATTTTCATACTTTGAATGTGTCAAGAAAATTAGGCAGGAGAGAAGTTAAAATGGAACCAAAAATATTAAATTTAACTTAAAAATTATTTATGCAAGGAATTATCATGGGCCATAGATGGCAGCTCAGTAGATTGAGTACCAGGCATAGAGACAGGAGGACCTGGGCTCAAATTTGACCTCAGACACTTCCTAGCTCTGTGACCCTGGGCAAGTCACTTTACTCCTGTTGCCTAGCCCTTATAGCTCTCTTCTGCCTTAGAACCCATACATAGTATTAATTCTAAGGTAGAAGAGAAATGATCATAGGATCACATATTAAAGCTGGGAAGGATATTTGAGGTCATCTATTCCACCTCCTTATTTTATAGAGAAGGAATCAAAGTCCTCAAAGTTTGTGACTTATCTCCACTTATTTACATAGTAAAGTTGTGCATTCAAGTATTGAATCCCAATCCTTTGGCTTCCCAACTAGCACTCCTTCTACCAGACCATGCTAAGGCTGTGCCATTGTTTTAATAAAACCTATCAAGGCTGGACGGAAAATGAAGAGCCACTCTGGGTCATGAAATACTGAAAACAGTATCAAGGATAAAAAGATGATTTTTAAAAAGGTACAAAGGATCCTGAAACTGGAGGATTATGTAAATGATCACAAAAGCCTTAGGCAATCAAACATACTTGAAGAAGCCAAATTGAAAAATGAGCATCAAATGGCGCAAAGAATCTCAACGAATCCGGGAGGATATTTTAAACATAATTATACACTAAGCAACTGACAAGAGAGAAGTGATGAAGTGTAAAGAGAGAGTCAGACTATGGAGCAATTATTTAGAATCTATCTTCAGCTCTGAAGAGGAGAGAAAGCATTTGATTCAAACCCAATCAGATTTACAAGCCAAAAGGTGAGGAATTAAAAAAAAAATCCAGCTGCTTAACAACTAAAATGACAATTAACTCAATAATAAGTTTCCTTCACTGATAAAAGACCAATGTGAGTAACACTCACACAGAAGTGTAAAGTGAAAGAAGAATAATGGAAATGTCTATTTCGTTCATCTTTTAAATATCTGGGGGAAAGGCCGGTTAAATTCACATCGTGAAATGACAGTCCTCAAATATTGCTGCTTCTGTTGTCTACCACCTACCAGGACTCAAACCTACCAGCGTAGGCGATCATAGCACTCAGTTTCCGTTCTTCCCCCTCCTATTCTCCTGAGAGATTTTGGCATCTCTCTGGATGACTCCCTGGATATTCTGGATCCCAGGTCTTCTTCCCTTCTGTCAAGCTACATGTGGAGTACACTAAGCTCAGCTTGACTTGGGGGACCATATCTAAGAGTCTCACTGTACCGGAAGAGACTTGCAGATTTCTTTGGCTTTGGGCATCCCTACAAAGACAAAAAATAAATAGTAGTCCCTGGCCTCGATGAGCTTAGATTCCTTCTGGAAGATAATACATACTTACATAAGTATGGAGACTAGGGAAGGGTAGAAAAGACACTGATGATTTCTTTGGGAACTCTGAATTGGGAGATTCCTTTTACCAATGTAGGTCAGTCTTTTCTAGGTGCCTTTCAAAGCTGCCTAGCAGTTAAAGGAGAAGCTAAATGAGTTGCCCTTGGCCATACAATCCAGCATATATCAGTAGTGGTACTTGAACCCAAGTCATCCTGACTGTGAGGCCAGCTCTTCTAACCACTGCTTCATACAGCCTCATGTGTGATATAAATAGAATCTCATACAAATTAAATACATCAGAAAATAAATAAAAGCTACCAACTCCTAAAATTGGCTTTATGTTCTGTAGGGGGCTAGCGCAGTACAAAATAAGGTGGGGAAGCATTAGACTCTCTCAGCCTATCTCTCAGCACCTAAATCGATGTTATGAAGGCTCTATGAGAATATGATTGCAGCCAGAACAGATAGAGCCCCAAAAGGACAGCTTGATTCTTATTGAGTCAGGCATTGAAGGACAAGCCTTTCCAGAAGTTTCTATAACCTCCTTTACCCTGTCAAGTTCTCTTTTGCTTTCTTATCAGAAATACCCCAGACTAGGATAGCCATAGACTATACATTGCCACTGGAGGATACTGCTTCCCTTTCAGATCTCAAGCTAAGAGTTTGGGTTCAAATCCTGGATCTGCTATTAGCTGGGTCACCCTGGAAAAACCATTTCATCTCCCTAGACCCGTTTCCCCTTCCATGAAAGGATGAGGTTGGATTAGATTATCTCTGAGATCCCTTCCAATTTGAAACACTATGATTCTATGTTATCATATAGAGTTGTCCACCCAACTATAATCTTCTGAAGCCTTGCCTAAATTATAAACTCCCTTAGGACAAGAACTGGGTTGTAGTTGTCGCCATATTTATCCCAGAGATTAATGCATAGCTTTGCCCATGGTGAAAGGCTCACAGGAGTGTAGATTTAGGACTAGAATGGACCTTAGATGTCATCTAATCCCACCCCTTCATCTTGCAAGTAAGAAATTGGTTTCCTTAAAAGTTTTGGCTGGGAAAAGTTGAATGACTCAGTGGATTGAGAGCCAGGTCTATGGACCAGAGGTCCTGGGTTCAAGTCTAGCCTCAGATACTTCCTAGCTGTGGGACCCTGGGCTAATCACATAATCCTCATTGGCTAGCCCTTGGTGGTCTTCTGCCTCAGAACCAATACACAGTATTGATTCTAAAACAGAAAGTAAGGGTTTAAAAAAATTACTGTTGACATTGTTTCCATACTCAATGGCCTCTTATTACCTCTTATTCTCCTACTAATCTTTCAAAGGCCAGTTCATGTTTCATCTCTTCAGTAAAATATTCTATAGCTCTTGGAATACCAACTAAATTCCTGAGCACAGATTTGGAATTTAGTAAGTTTTATGTTGTTGCTTAACTGTATTGTTCTTCATTTTTAAAAAATGCATTCCATGGTATTCAAGTATTCTAATCTGAAAGAAATAATAAGACTCATTTACAGTTTAGGAAATTTGGGGTAAATTATGCTCTAAAAAAGGACGTTAGCACTAGTGAAAGGATATCAGTGAAAGACCCCTTCAGAAGAATGGCAATGACTTCACAGAAGAAAAAAAAAGCAGAATTTGAGTTTCTTTGAAGACAGATACAGGAAAATAGGTTGAATGGTCCCTTAAGATAACTTCTACTCTTAGGACTCCTTGGTTACCATCCTTGTGACTCCCAAGACAGGAACTTATTTCTCTAACCACCTCTCTCTTATGTGTTCGCTTCCCAATTAGAATATAAGTTCCTTTTGCCTAAGGACTCTTTTTAGTTTTGTATTTTTATCCCCAGCCCTTACTCATTGCTTTATACATATTAAGAACCTATGCTTTTCCATTAACTCAGTGGATAATATCAACATGAACAACTTCCTCTGTGGGTACAGTGTTGGAAAGCATGATGGCAAGAAACTGGGAATAATGGGCAAGTGTAGACTATGATATTGATGACTGAAGGAATTGAAAAGATAAAGGAAAATCTCAGCATCCAGTCAGCAAACAAAAGGAAAGATAAGAGAAAAGCATTACCCTGTTACCTCTGGAATTTAATGTTTTAGGAAGTGTCTTGTTTTTTAGATTTTTTATAGTAGAATAGCTGTAGATAGCTGGCTGGCTTTAGAATTAAGAGAAGAACTTCTAAAAAAATATGCAGTTCAAGTACTCCATGGAGACATTCTTGATAAACATACACAGTGTTTATACTACTTTCCTTTGTTATTAATTTTATGTTTATTATTCTGTATATAGTAACAAGTGAACATATTGTCATTCCCAATTTGAAAAAAAGAGGATTCAGCTTTGCCACTTAATACCTGTGTAATCGTGAGCAAGTCACAAAAACACTCAGGTCTCAGCTTTCCCAGCTGATAAATGGTCTTGCCCTAGATGGTCTCAAAGTTTCCTTCCATCACAATAAAGATAAGCCTCTGACTAAACATGGTATGAACTGTTTTTCTAATGAATTAGAATTTTTAATCTGGGCAGTCTGATTTTATTGGGGGGGGGATCAATGTGTTTAAAAAATAGAGATCTGTCATTCTACTTCCCTAACATTTTTTCATCTTAGCTCTGAGTATAAAAAAGATAGATATTTGTCAAACTGGTGGGATAGTTCTTGGGAATTCTGAAAGCTGATGCTTCTGATTTAATTAAATATAGAGGAAACAGTTCATTGATTTGCACAATAGTAAGTCTTTTTTATCTTGATGAAAGAGTAATATTGCTGAAGAATTGAATCTTTTGTCTTCACTGTAAAACTTCTACTACTCTGAGATCAAATGTTTACCATCTAGCCCATCCCAAATTAGTAGAGGAATAATCACAAGATGACTAGAGCAACCTCATCTTCCTTGAAGTCTAAGCTTCTCCCCCTCTCCACTTTCCCCATCTCACAGAGGGGCTTATTTATCTATGCAAGAATTAGTGCTCAGCAAAAAAAAAATAATTTAGGATGGATAAAAGCAGATGTTTAAGCCTTCTACTCTGTAATAATCTAGCATATATCAGTCAGATAAGATCAAAGTTTTCCACTTCATATTGGGCTCTTTCCACATTTATTTCCAAGCAGGACTCAAAGTGCACCTCCTCTGGGTGATTTGTGAGAGGAACAAACTCTCTGGGCTCTCTCTAGAGCCTTCCCATCCTCTGCCAGTCCACAGGGCAAGATGAGTTTCTTTTCATAATGATAAGGCAGGGGAATAATTCATCAGCTGTACAACACAAACAATCCTTTACTCAGCGGGATGACAAAAGGTTATTTAGCTCCTGGCACCCACCATATTTCTTGTAAGAACCCAGCCCAAGAGCCAATAAGAAAATTAATAAATTTCAAACATCTGGGCAGTGAGAACATTTTAAAAGATATAAATGCTAAGTGATCAAAATGCCAAATTAAAATTCTGCCTTCTAATACTTCCATTTGTTTCTCTGGAGTTTCGAAAAGAGAAGGGCCATGTTATTTAGAGTTATTTAGAGTTGAGGACTGTCTTTTCCATTTTGTCAAATCCCCAGTACTCATTAGAGTGCTTGACATACAGTAGGCACTTAATGTATGCTTTCTAACTAATTTTTTACTTCAATGTAGTGATATCATTGACTAGTACTGAGGATGTGACCAAGTCAAAGAAACAAATGTGACATTCACTTAATCATGCAAACAATAGTGATATCTGAATCAAAGCCATTGAGTGGATAGTCACTCTTACCAAAGGTAGTGTTAAGTCCAAAATGGCGGGAGTGATACCCACATCTTTCTTTTATAAAGAGTCAAAATTCGGCGAAATAATGAAGTCTTAGTTCTTAAAGTCAAATTGAGTAAACCTTTCTTAAGCACTGACTGTTTGCCAAGTTCTGTGCTTGAATTAGAAAAATATACATGTTCAGTTCAATGGAAAATGCCTTACTTTACCTTCCAACCCTCCAAGACAAGAAAGTTTATATTTCATCAGAAGAAAAAAAGCAAAGGTATTGTGACTGTAGAATTAACTTCATTAGTGATTATTGGAGAAATAATGATTTATGCCATTTTTAAAGAAAGAGATTCTAGATATTCAAAAGGGAAAGGATATACTTTGAATGTGGAGAAACAAACCCAAGTCTAAGATTCCAGAGAAAATGTTGCTGCTATTGTGATGATGATAGACAATTGAGTCAGTTCAGATGCCATCTTCTCCATGAGGCCCTTTTTGCCTATCCCACATTGTTAGTTATCTCCCAAACCCCAGAAATTATATTGTTTTTCCTTTTTTATATACCTTGAGTTAAAGAAGCTTGACCAAATCCGATCTTGAATGATTGCTACTTGTAAGACCTTTGGCAATTCATTTAATCTCCCTATGCCTCAGTTTCCTTAACGGCAACATGAAGAAGAAAATGTCCTCTAAGGTTTCTTTCAGCTCTAGATGTATGAGCCTATGCATTCACTTCTCCATATATGAGTGGTGCCTTCTATAGTCTCAGAAGGATGTAAATAAACTATTTGAAGTCAAAGCCTTTCTTTCCAAAATGAAGTGATGTGATCAGCTGATAAAGTAACCTATCAACCAACCAAAAATTTATTGAGCACCACTTATGTGCTAGGCACTAGGGTAGGAGTTAGAAATAAAAATTCCCAAATGAGATAATCTTTGCCCTCAAGTTATTTATTTGCATTCCACTTCCTTCCATTAAATTGTTAAAAAAGAAAACATAGTCTCCAAACAACTGATCTGGCACTGTTCAAAGGATTGAGAAAGTACTAATGAGTTTTCCTCTCTATCTGTTCTCTTTTGTTTGGTCTCAGGTCCCCAAAGTAAATAGAATTTACTTTCTTGCAGATGTCTTTTCTTAAGGAAACTAAAATCCACCAGAAACTTTTCTCTTTTTGCTCCTAGGAATTCTTTCAGTAAGATACAGCAGGTGATGACAAGGGGTTTTGAAAGGTAGTCACATTTTTGATAAATCATTGTTGGGGTATATGAGCCCCAAATATAATATTTGCATCACATAAATTAGGTAGATGATTGAAACCAAGTCAAACCTCACCTTAAAGTTAGATTTATTACAAATGGCTTTATAAAATTTTAGCTCTGAGATACTCAGGTATTCAGATGAATTCTCTTCATTCCTCTTCACTTACTTCATTTTTGACAGTAAAAGAAGAGCATCCAATAAATTTAATGAAAAAAGCAAACCACTGAACCCAATATGACCTATGGAAATGATCTGACAGGATTTCAATGAAGTGAATTTCTAAATTGAATTTTGTTCAGCAATGCATTTTGAGGTAATATTGGAACTAATACATTGTTGATGGAGTTGTGAATTGGTACAATCATTTTGGAAAACAATTTAGGACTATTTGAATAACTAAAATCTCCATATTTCTCAGTCCAGAAATTTCATAGTTAGACATAGTACCCAAAAAAGTAATTAACAAAATGAAAGGCTGCATATACACCAAAATATTTACAGTGGTACATTTTGTGAAAAGAGAGCTTCCAGGATGAGTCTCTCTGTTGTCTTTGTTTTTACAGTCCGGTGGAGAAGGTTAAATAGTGAGCCATCCAGTCGGTATTTGATGTAAACGCCCAGGTCTAGATCCATCACAGCATGTCGTAATACTTGGGTGAAAAATAGGTTGAATAGTACCGGAGCGAGGACACAGCCTAGTTTCACGCCATTGGAGATGTTGAAGATGTCAGAAGTCTCTCCACCAGATAGGACTTCCCCTGTCATGTTGATATGAAAGAGGTGGATCAGTTTGACGAATTTTGCTGGGCAACCGAGCTTGCTGAGGATCACCCACAATGCATCCCTGTTCACTGTGTCGAATGCCTTTGTCAGGTCTATGAAGACAATGTAGAGACTCAGGTTCTGCTCAAGGCATTTTTCCTGCATTTGCCTCACCTTGAAGACCATGTCGATGGTGCTGCAATCTGGTCGGAAGCCACATTGTGATTCAGGCAGGTTCTGCTCTGAAACAGATGACAGGAGTCTGTTGAGGATAACATGGGCGAGGATCTTTCCAGCAGTGGAGAGTAGTGAGATGCCTCTGTAGTTGTCACAGGCTGCTTGTGAGCCTTTGTTCTTGTTTAGGGCTATGATGGAGGCATCTCTGAGTTCTGGGGGCATGTCTTCCTCTTCCCATGTGCTGGTCAGCACTATGTGGAATGCCTGGAGCGCCTTTCCATTTAAGGCCTTGTACACCTCGGTTGGGATCCCGTCTTTACCAGGTGCCTTGCCTGCACTCATTTGTTGAATGGCTTTTTGGACTTTGAAAGAGGGACATCAAGTTGTTCAATGGAGTGGTTTTGGGGAATCTGGTCAAGGGAGCTTTGGTCGACTGAAGAGGGTCAGTTGAGAAGCTGACTGAAGTGTTCTTTCTACCTGTTGCTGATGCCTTTTTTATCTTTTATGAGAGTGTCACCATCAGAGGATAGCAAGGGAGTGGTGGTGGGTTTTAATGGCCCATAGACAGTCTTGAGGGCACTGAAAAATTGTTTGTAGTTTTTCATATCAGCAAACCACTGGATTTCTTCTGCCTTTTTTTTCCCACCATTGGTCTTGCATCTTCCTGATCTCACGCTGTGCTGTGGCTTGGAGAGACTTGAATCTGTCCTTTTTAGGAGCAGAGTTTGGGTTATTTTGCCACTCCATAAAGGCTTTGTTCTTCTTGCTCAATAGGTCTTCAATAGCAGTGTTGTTCTCGTCAAACCAGTCCTGGTGGTTGCGTTGTTTTGGGCCTAGGACTGCCTTTGATGTTTCCTTCACTGCGTCTCTGAACTGGTTCCATTTCTTGGTTGAGCTTCCAATGAGTGGTCCCTTGTCAGACAGCTTGTTGTCCAGGCAGGACTGGAATGTTTGCAAATAAGATGGATCTCTAAGACGACTCACGTTGTAAAATGCGCGAACTGTCCGGGCGCCTTTTGGATGGCGAGGCACAATGTGCATTTGAAGAGTCGCTCCAACCAATCGGTGGTCTGTCCAGCATTCAGCTCCTCTCATGGCTCTGGTGATCTTTACATCCTGGATGTCTTGCCAGCATACAATGATGTAGTCACTGAGATGCCACTGTTTTGATCTTGGGTGCATCCATGTTGTTTTATATTTGTTCGCCACTCTGAACACAGTGTTCATGATGGTGAGTTCGAACTCTGAGCATTTGCTGAGTAGCTGTAGACCTTTGTTGTTCATTTTGCCCACACCATGTTTGCTGAGCACTCCTTTCCATCTTTCATGGTCCTGGCCATCACGGGCGTTGGGGTGTATGGGGTGCTCAGGGAGGAGTAGTATCTCTGGTATGGAGGGCTTGTCGTGCCCTTCTAGGGCAGCTCTCCAGGCTCTGACCCCCACCTGACACCCAGTTCTCACTTGTGGCTCCCAGTAGCTGCTAGCATGTGGCAGCAGCCACACCCCGGGCAACGGCTTCGACAGGCCGGCCAAACCTTGTGGGGGTAGCCATCGGGTCGTTGACCCCTGGTGAACCAGGGCTTTGCTCACCCAGCATGTGAAGACTGCTTCGGCTGAACAGATGGAAGAAACCAATAAGAAGATGGAAGGTAAGAGTTATAATAATGATCATTGTAATAATAATAATAAGGCAAGTGTGTACTTTAGAGTTATCTAATTTTATCCACATAATAAGACAGTGAGTTGGGGGATGATTGTTTTTATAAAATAGATGTGGAAATTGAGGTTCTAAGACTTAAATGACTTGCCCATGGTCATGTGAGAAATTGGAGAGGTTAGGATTGGAGACCAGACCTTTTGGATTCCATTCCCAACGTTCTATCCACTATATGAAGTGTGGAAATGCAGCTTGATATTGGAGAGGGCACTAGTATTGGAGTCATGAACACCTGAGTTCAAGTCTGACTCTGACCCATATTTCTGTGTGATCATGGCCAAATCACTTAATCTTTCAATGCCTTAGAGGCAACTCTAGTTGCCCTGGAAGGATAAGTTGTTGATATCCTTCAGTATAGGAGTTTCTACACTCAGAGTTCCCTACATTTATGAAATAAAAGATGGGTCTGGACAAAAAGAAATAGCAATCATACCATAATTAATTTAGTAGATCTAAATTTCAGACTTAACGAAAAACAAAATAATTGACTACATTCTCTTACCTACTATTTACAAAAGCACTGAAGAGTTTATTGCTGTTCTTCAGTCTTGTTCAATCACTTCTGACTCTTTATGATCCCAGTTGGATTTTCTTGGCAAAAATACTGGGCCAGCTTGCCATATCCTTACCAGCCTTATTTTAGAGAAAAGGAACTGAGGCAAGCACATTAAGTGACTTACCAGAGTCACATAACTAGTAAGCATCTAGGAGCAGATTTGAACTCGGGGAAATCAGTGTTCCTGACTCTAGGCTCAGCCCTCTAACCACTGCACTATTCTATTATTGTAATTGTGATGAATGATGAGTATGATAAAGAGGATTATAAGAATCTGAGTTCAAATCCAACTTTTACCACTTATTTCTCATTTCTAGCTCTTTGGCATGTCATTTAAATTATCTAGGCTTCTCTGTCTTCATCTGTAAAATAACAGAGGAGGACTAAATGGCCTCTGAGGTCCTTGCAAGCTCTAAATGAATGATGCCATGTAAATTTTTATTGCAGTTGAATATTATTGCTACCAAATATCCAATCACTATGAGCATGTAGGCTCTTCTCTGATCCTCAAGTGGCATCCTCATATGATTCTTGCTTTTTCATTCCTGATCATCTATGTATTAAGACAGAAAATTGGCTCCACCATCCCAAAGCATGCAAATGCCACTTACCAGTGCACTGGTGAAGATTACTTTGATGATGGAAAATAGCATTTACTCTACTATTTATAGTCAAGGGAAAATATGCCCCATCAAATTCAATTCATAAATCCAGAGGGAACTTAAAATGAGATAAAGTCCTAAACCATAGACTAATATGCAATAATGCAGCAAAATGTACTTTGAAAGCTATAAAATGTTATACAAATTTATGATATTGTTATTGTTCCTGCTGGTATTATTGTTATTATTATTTTGTTATTATTATTTGAGTTTTATGTAGTTATTGGAGTTTCATGCATCTTATTTAAAAGTCAGGATAGATTTGAGCATAATAAGCGTTGGTATTAGATATTTACAAGTGTTTGGATGCTGAAATAAATTTTTAAGATACTGAAAACAAGTTGTAAAAAATCAACAATTCATAGATAAAGAAATGGTATAATCACAAAGCAAATACATCACTGAGTCTGGGAAGATGGGGATATATGACAAGTCTATAAGGGTAGCAGAGCTGTATATAGAAAGTCTATGTTTCTAGGGCAGGGAACACATACTCCTTAAAGGATAAGCTGCACAAAGTGGTTCTCGGCTGAGTGGAGGAGGGCATGAGTTTACTCTAAATCTGACCTGGAACCTTCCTATTTGAACTATTTTGTCTTGATAATTTGCTAATTAGGTACAAAGCACCCTATAGATTAAGTCATCTCTAAACTGAGTACCTTTGAGTAAAGTTCTAATGTTCCCCCAGCCTAGTTATGACGGTAACCGTAGGACCTCAATGACCTGATTCTCTACACACTGGCTAAGAAAGCCACCCTTAGACATCTCCAACTTGTGGAACGTGACCATTTCCAAGAAATGAACCTATGTATTTCTCCTCCCTGGTAATAATCTTTCATCTTCAACCTTTCTTCCTTCCCTCTAAACTTGCTCTTCATTATTTTAATAGAAGAATAATAAAGACAGTGTAAGTACACTAGTTCTAAATTATGAAGAAAATCCAGTTTCTAATCCAAATTTTATTATTTACTCATTGTGTGACCATTGAAAATTGTTTATCTTCTCTGAACATATTCTGTAAAATGGGCACAATAATATCTTTATTCCTTACTTTGCAGAGTTTTTGCAAAGTTAAAAATGAGATAATAGATTCAGTTTTTTGCAAACTCCCAAATGCTATATGGCTGTCCACTATCATAACATTTGGGACCTTGATCCTACCTATTTTCCCAATTTCTCTGACTCTGGCTTAATATGTCTCCATTTCTAGTTATGACCCATAAGCCACTTTAATGTTTCCCTTTTATCACTCTAAAATCCCTGAACCTTCCCTCCCCAACACACACACACACACACACACACACACACACACACACACACACACACACACACCATGACCTCCCACCATTCTTAACCTGATAATCCTTAATCCTGGCTAGTCTACATCAGCCATTTTTTTTTACTATTGCTTCTCAGTTGCTAAGGATTGCTAGAGAAAAATCATAAAATCCAGATGACTTAATGCCACATCATGCTCAGCATGGCTTTCAGTGCCTCTTATAAACCTTTAATTCCTTATGATTGACTCCATACCTCATCCCCACAACACTTCATTTGACTCTTCCTTTCCTTTTTTCTTCATCCCTCAGTTACTTTGCCCAACTCTCCCTTTCATACATGCACATAACACAAATATGTGCGTATGCATAAATCCACATATATATTTAACTACAAATGACAACAATATAGCTGTAAGGCTCACAAAACATTTCATATATATTATTTGAGCCTCAAAAAAAAACTGTGAAGTAGCCAATACAATAATTCTTATGCCCCTCTTACAAATGAGAAAATTAAGTCTGAAAGTGTCTCAAAACAGTTACAGATAGTGTCAGAGGTAAGATTTGAGACCAGGTCTTATAAAACCTGATAAAAAGTGGTATGATAGATAGAAGGCTGCCATTGGAGTTAGGAAAACTAGAAGTCTAGTCCCTCCTCTGAAACATATTGACTATGTGATCCTAGGCAAGTCACTTAACCACTCAGTGATCTGTGTGACACTTTATTGCAGAAGAGATGTCAATCTCATCTTTTTGAGTTCAGATATGGCCTCTGACTCTTACTAGCTGTGTGACCTTGGGCAAGTCACTTAACTTTGTTGAACTCTATTTCTTCATCTATAAATGAGCTGGAGAAGAAAATGACAAACTACTCCAGTATCTTTGTCAAGAAAACCCCGAAAAGTATAATGAAGAGTTGGACATGATTGAAAACATCACCGACCTACATTGATAGTTTCCTCTCTAGGTGTGGTATAGGAGTGTGGTATAGGAGATCCATCCTGGGCTTGGATTCAAGGCACTTGTTCCCTAGTTCAGCCTTTGTTGCCTGCTAGCTGTGTGTGACCCACAGACCCTTTGTAATGATAAAGATTCTATATAACCTCTAACTACTATTACCATCACTCTATTTCATGGCTTTGTATGCTTTGGTGCCTGAAAACCCTGAATAGCAAATAGTTACATAAGCATGATTATAACTGCTTGTTTTGCTAATTATTTTCTTCTCTATTTATGGTCTTTGGTCCAAGTTGTGACTTACATAAGTCAACTCTCAATTATCTGTGGAATTGTACTTGACTGATTCTTTTTTATACAGGCTTTCTAATAAAGAAGGTATGTTGTTCTCATGATCATAATGATGGGTAGAGTCCCATTTATAGATGAGAAAACTGAGCCTCAATAAAAAAAAAAGTATTAATCACCTACTATTTGCCAGGCACTGTACTAAGCACTGGAGATACAAATAGAATTTTAAAAAAGTCCACGCCCTCAAGGAGTTCACAATTTAATGGAGAATACAACAAACAAATATATAGGAAACATTATACAAAATTAATGGGAAATCATGGAGAGAGAAAGCACTAGAATTAGGACAGGTTGGGAAATCTCCCTTTAGAAGATGGACTTTTAGCTGTGGTTGAAAAGAAGCCCAGAAAAGAGTAATGAGGAGTGAGAGCATTCCAGACATGGGACAGACAGAGAAAATGCCCAGAACAGTCATTGGATAAAGTGTCCATGTTGGGGAGCAAGATTTTAAAAGACCTGAACGGTAGGATGGGACTAGGTTATAAAGGTCTTTGAAAAGATGTAAGATGATTTTTTCCAGATCCACAAATGATGATAAATGTCATCTTTGACATATTATTTGAATCCAGTTCTTTCTGACTCCTTGTCCAGTGCTCTATACAATACAATATATTTCCTCTCCAGTCTTTCTAAGCATATATATAAAATATGAGTTATCATTCCAGACAATAGTACTCAAGATAGAACTATCTACTTGTTCATTTTTCTACTTCCCTAAAATGTACTTATTTATTTCACGTGGACTCTTTGAGAAATGTCATGCAAAGACTCATAAAGGTCATGAATGAGTGAATGAAAAAGTACTTATGTACTATGTATGATGTACTAAATACTTAGGGCATAAATAGAAAAACAGAAATAGTTGTTGCCCTCAAGAAACTTACATTCTAATGGAGGACACAAGAAACATAGGGGAGTAATGGCCAAGAAGGGGTACTTTGGTCCAAAAGTTATAAGGAGAGTGAATAAGGTTATTGGGAAGTAAACTGACACAACTCATCTAGAAACTAGAGCGGAGTTGATCTGATCATATTTCATGGTTCTACAAATAGAAGGGTGAAAGAAGTCAGAATACACTGTTATAGGCAAGATGACTGGTGAAATTGCAGAGTAGGTCAATCATCCCAACCTCTATTACTATGGATAAGTAAATAGAGGCTCGGAGATGGATGAAAGAAATTCATATGCTTACTAACTCTCATATCAGGGTGATGAGCAGGAATATTGTCAGAGCCCAATGAGCACCACACATCCAATTCCATCCTCACTTTCAGAGCTCCCAATCCATCAATGATAAATTTTATGTCAGAGTGAAGTAAATATGCTATATGGGACCTGAATAAGGTGGTAGCATATCATGTCTCTGTTAACAGAGAGGATATGAATTTTTCAAGTTTCCTTTTGAAGCATCATGGCATATATCGTAGGAGAAGATTTGGATTTCTAGATAGAAGTTACGGAAAAATCCCAGATATCTATAAATATTTACTCTATAAAGTTGGGCAAATCACTTCCCTCTTTAGGGTACGATTCCATTATCTACAAAATTAAAGGGTTGGAGTCATTCTAAGTTTGTTTGTTTTTCTAGCTCTAAATCTATACTCAGGTGAAAATCAGTTTCTTGTATCATTTTCAATTGCTTTCTATTACTACTATTACTACATGAGACAGAAGTGTGGATGAAGAGGATCCAAGCTCTAGTCTAAGTCATTTTTTTGATATTAAGTCAATGGGTCATGCCCACAGCATTCAGAGAACTGAATCAAAATAGCCAATCCTAGTGAAAATAAGGACTTAATAGCAAGTTTTCAGTTGATTATATGTGGGGTTATCTTATGACCTTGACTAAAATGCCTATCTCTAAAATTTACGCATATCAGCCCATACTTAAAAGGTGTATAATGCCAAACTTCTCTTGGAAGCAAAGCCCTATCTTCTTTAATGCTAACATTCTGCCACTTGACAGTCAATTATTTAGCATTTATGAAGTATCTACTATGTGCCAGGCACTGTGCTAAATCCCAAGGATATATAAAAAAGGCAAAAAATAATTCCTGCTCTCTAAACAACACTTATAATTTAATTGGGGAGGGGGGGAAACATGAAAACAATTCTGTAGGCATAAAATACATATAATAAATTAGAAAATATTAATTGAGATAAGGTGTTATAATTAAGTCAAAGTATCAAAACTGACCATTTCATAGGAAATTAAAACCTTATGACAAGGGTCAAAAGGATAGAACAAATAGTCAAGAGAAAACTCCAAAGCCATACAAGAGGGAAAAAATGTCATTAAGGAATCTTATGATAGGATGATGAACTGATCACAAAGCAAGAATAAGCAATAGCAACTAGGTAGTCAATGAGTTCCCCTTGGAACTTGACAATGTCAGAAAAACACGAAGAAGAACATTCCACCCAAAATTTCAAAAGAGACAGAAGCAGGAATTACATAGAAGGGCAGCCAGGAATTGGTTGCCATATATGTAATTGATAAGAACTGAATCTATGAGGTTGCAAATTCATTAGATACTATTTTTTAACAAAAACTATTTTTTACCTAGATTTTGTGGCTCTGTACCTGGCACTGTGGTACTTTATATTTCCATCAGTGACCTACATGAAGGTGTTGGGGTCATACTTATCAAAATGGCACAAGACAAGACTACAAGAGGAAAACTGTAGTAGCCTGTGTGAGGATGGGATTAACTCTCCCCTCACCCACTTTTAGATTTAATCACCAGAAGTGTACACATCCTACTTATCCTTAAGTATGGGAAGGTATTTGACCCATGTATGCTATAGTGGGTGATAAATCAGAAACAACTGACTGCTCCCTGGGCAGTCCTAAGCAAAGCTAAAGCTATGATTGGTTCACGTAAAGTGAAAGGAATGCACAGGAAGTGATGCAAAGACGCATCTTTAAAAGCAGTGGCAACTTCCTGTGAAGTCAGTTCTTTGTGGAGTTCAGAGTTCGAGTTGGGCATCAAGTTGAAGGCTGGTGAAGGATCTGCTTTGTGGATCTGAGACTGAAATTTAGTGAGACTATTCTTGAATTTCTCCTTTTGAACTATCATGTGGGTGAGTGAAAAGGCTGACTCCTTTTCCTGGTTTTTCTGGAGGTCCTAACCAGAGATGCTCCTCATCTTGGAGGAGGCCTTGTGGCTAGAACCCTTGTTTAATGTACCTCTGAGCCTCCCTTTGCTGGGGTCTCTGAAGGTTTGGATAGGGCTGGAATAATTATCTACTCTCTCATTTCCTTACTTTCACTCTTTCTCCTTTTATAAATAAACTACCATAAAAGGTCATCCTGACTTGAGTAATATATTTCCAGTGACCACATTTTTATACATTTAGCACAATCTTTAATTTTTAACCCTTACACCTTTGAGCTCCTAGAAGGCAGTGACTAGTTTTTGTATCTCCATTGCATCACACGATGTCTGCCACATAGTAGGTATTTAATAAATATTTGGTGACTGACTAGTTAAAGCATATTTAATCACTGTTAGAATCCAAAAAGTTCACAGCAAACTAGATAACTGAACATATAGGGGGAACATATCAAATTGGAATGGAAAAAATACAAAGTGTAACTGGTGAATAAATTCATTCTAATTCATATTTATTAAGTACCCATGCTATATTAGGTGAAGAAAATATAAAGATTAAAAATGACACAAACTTTGCCTTCAAGGAACAAACATTTTACTAGAAGAAAATGGCAGCCACAAAAATCAGAAGGGGATAAGAAAATATGAGGACAAGGGCAGCACTAACTTTTGAGGGGTATTCAAAGAGAAAGTAACATTAAGATGGAGCCTTAAAGGAAGACAAAGACTCTAATGGCATGAAGATGAAAAGGGAATGTATTCTAAGCATAGGAGACAACTTAAGTAAGATGGGCACAGAAAAGGAGCAGGATAATCAAATTGATAGAACAATTGGCCATTTAGTTTGGCTGAAATACAAAATTTGGAAATAAGTCTAGAAAGGTAAATGGAATGAGATTGTGGGATACTTTAAACACCATGTTAAGGGTTATGACTTTTTCTCTATAGGTGATGGCTTTTTATCAAGATTTATCATAGAGCTATTCTTTAGGGAGTATCATGGAACTTCAAGGTTAGTCTGACTCAATTGTGTGGTATAACTTGGTTGGAAAATGGATTAGCAAACTGTGGTTCAGGAAAGTGTTGGAATATTGATGACCCCAAAGAAATGATGATACATCTAGATGGCTCAGTGGATTGAAAACCAGGCCTGGATTCAAATCTGGACTCAGACACTTCCTAACTGTATGACCCTGGATGAGCCATTTAACCCTCACTGCCTAACCCTTACCACTCTTCTGCAAGGGAACAATATATGGTATTGTTTCTAAGATGGAAGGTAAGGATTCAAAAGACAATGGTGGCAATGAAATACTTATAGAAACTTGATACCACATGAGCTAAGCAGAATTAGCAAAATAGCATAGCCAATGACTACAATATTTTAAATAAGAAGAACCACCCCAAAATGAAACTGAATGTTGTGTGTTCCCAATGACAAAGCTCATATCTGACCGAGAAATCATAACCCCCTCTGTTTTTTGAAGCTGTCTTTGGTTATAACCATGAGATACATTTCAGAGTCTCTCAGACATAGTTGTCCTGTTGATGGAATCAGATGAACTATGTTCCCTCCTCTATTGTTCTTTGATAAGGATGGCTCACTAGATAAGAGGAGGGAAAGGGATATGACTGGAAATGAAGGTGACATAAAAATAGAAGATACCAATTTCGAAAACGTTTTAATGTCATGTAGCTACCAAAAGGAGGTAATGTCAGCTCAGGTTACATCAGAAGAAATACATCATCTAGGACTAAGCCATGTCTAGGACATAGCTCATGTTCTTCAGGCACTCTGCTCAGACCACATCTGGAGTGACACTTTCTGATCTGGCTGCCATAATGTAGTAAAGCCATCCATAAACTGAAGAGTATGCAGAGGAGGGATTGGATGAAATCAGGTTAGGGAATGTAATTTTATATGAGGATCAATGCACCTGGGGATATTTAGCTTGGGAAAGGGAATACCATGATTTTTCCTTATGAGAAGGAGAGCTCCTTGAGCTCTCCAATCAATAGAGCTATCCCAAAGATAAACTGCTTGGGAGGGATGGCTTCTCCATTCTGGGATCTATTTAAGAAAGGGTTGCATGCCCATTTATTGAATATACATTAGAGGGGATTCTTGTTTAAATTGGACGAGATGGTATCTCCTACTACTAAAATTCTGTGATTCTATTCCCTGCTTCCATAGACTACATCTTTTGGGGGTTAAGGGAACTGATCCATGTTTCTTTTAGTTTGGGGACCAGTAATTGCTATTTTCCCTTTTCTCGCTTTCCTTTTTAAATTTTAGACTTGAATTTCCCATCTGAAAAGCTTTCTCAGGCTAGGAACAATACGAGTGATAAGAATAGAAAGACAGGATGGCATAATCACTATACTCAAATAGGTGCGGAAGAATTTTTTTTTCAAATATCATTACATGTGAATCTGAGAAAAGTAGACTCTGCAAGAAGGAAACGTCCTAGATAAGAAATGACAACCCTCTGCTTTGATGGCTAGGCACCTAAGACTTTGATGGCTAGGCTTCCAGGTTTCTTTCAATGAGGAAGGAATGTGGAGGAGGACTACAGACAGTCTTTAACAAGGCAAAAAGTGTACATTAGTCCTTAATCTGTCAACTAACCAATCAATTAGCATTTATTAAGCACCTCCCATTCATCAGGCATTTTACTAAGTCCTTGGAACACAAAGACAAGTCCTTGACCTCAAGAACCTTTCAGTCTATCAAGGCACACAGCAGGTACTGTTTCCAAAAAAGAAGCAAACAAGCAAAAACGCGTCTGCTGTCTTTGAGTATTTTGAGGTTCCAAGGCTAGGAAAATGGGGTTGTGACCCCAAGGTCACACAGACATTAAGTGTTTGAGACCACATTTGAACTCAGGTCTCCCCAACTCAAGGTCTTATTCTCTATTCACTGAGCCTCCCAGCTGCCCCACAAGAAATATACACTTAATTCCAAATGGGATGTGGAAGAGATAGGAGGGAGAGGTTAATTTTAATTGACCAAAATACAATTAAAAATTAAAGAAATAAATTGTAAATGACAGATTGAAGCTAGCCATCATCACAAGATAGCTAGAAACATACTATTTTTAAAAGTAACTTTTATTGCTGCTATTTGTTGTTCCACTTTACTCATTTCTTCATTTACTTCCCTTCAGGGCCCTCCCCTTGGAATTAAATACTTTTTCTAATAAAGAAAAACAGTTAAACCAAAACAACTCATAGATTTTTGACAGTATATATAACATTCTGTCGATGTAGTCTCCTGACTGCTGAGAGGAGGGAGGTACTGCAAACATACTTTTAACACATCTAAAACCTGTATATTTCCTTGATGCAATGGATAGAGTGGTGGGCCTGGAATCAGTAAGAAAAGTTCAAATTTAGCCTCAGAAACTATTTCTGAGACTCTTGGCAGGTCATATGGATCTTGCTTGCCTCAGTTTCCTTATCTGTAAAATGAATTGGAGAAGGAAATGGCAAACCACTCCAGTATCTTTGTAAAGCAATCTCAAAAAGGGACCACAAAGAGTCAGACACAACTGAAGAGTTATAGAGGAACAAATATTCCCTATTACTCTGTAGGAAAAGTCATAATGGCAATAGTGTCACATCTCTCACACTTCAAAATGTATAATCCGACTATCAGATACACAACCTTGAGTTTTGTCTGGTGCTAAATCATGATAATAATAGATAGCATTTAAGTAGCCCTTTAACATTTGAAAAGGTTTTTCCATGGATTATCTCTTTTGACATTTGCAACATCCCTGAGATGCAGATTCTCCTATAATTATATCAGTGTTACAGATGAGCAAACGGAGGGAGACAGAGGAGAAATGAGTGGCCCAGGATTACACACAGCTACTAAGTATCTGATACAAGATTTGAACTCAGTTCTTCCTGACTCTAAATTGGCACACTGTCAACTCCATCAATTAGGATACATTTCATTTTTTTAATGAAGGAAATTTATTATAGTTAGGCATGAAAGTATTCAAGAACCATTTTTTATCCTTACTCAAACCCTGTGCCAACAACATCATGGAAAAACATATAAGCACATTAAATTCCTTTTTATTTGGTATTGACAATTAGGAGAGACAGCCATACGGAGAACCATGTAAAATCTGAATTTAAGTCAGTTTTGCCTCTGAAATATCCTACTTTGTGTCTGGGGTCAAGTCCCTTAAAACTTCACTGCTTCAAGGAACAGCTACTAAGGGGCTATTCTGCATTTTCGAAGTGAATTTCCATATCTGGAATTTCTTATATTGCTAAAAAGGAGTGGAGGAGGAGAATTGATAGAGTGCTTAAAAGTTTATAATATACTTTTATATATTCTGCAACAGTGGTGGAAAGAAGATACCCATTGCATAAGAAAGTAGACCTTTTGATTGGGTGTTTTGCAAGTAGTTTATAATCAACCATGGCCAAAAGCATCCTTCCTAAGCATTCAGTCCTCAACATGTACAATTCAACCTTTTGTAAATCAGTCACTGGGGCAGTGACATGGCACTGTGGATTGGGCACCAGGCCTAGAGTCAGAAAGACTAATCTTACTGAGTTCAAATCTGACTTAAGACACTTCCTAGCTGTGTGACCCTGAGCAAGTCACTTAACCCTGTTTGACTCAGTTTCTTAATCTGTAAAATAAGTTGGAGAAGAAAATGGCAAACCAATACAGTATTTCTGCCAGGAAAACCAAAAATGGGGTCACAAAATGTCAACAATAACTGAAACAACTGAACAATAAAAATCAGTCATTGAATAGAGAGATGTCTTTATAGGCTGTTTTATATGGGTGATTCTCTCACCATGACTTTCAGACTGGAAGAACAAATTCCAAACTCAGTGCATAATCCAGCTCAAAGGTTTCTTGGAGGCTTGTGTCTCTTTTGAGATTAAATGAAAACCTGTAGCAGATACCACCTGGCTCTGATCCAGTAACACCTTGAGTGTGCCCTACTGTAATAATGAATATATTTAAGGATGGTGCTGATAAATGACAAAAAAGGTCAAATTACAGAATCACAGATTCTCTGGATTGGGAAGGAAATTTATAAATGATCTAATATAATCCACATTGGAATCCCCTCTACAACACTCTCCTTGACAAGCTATCATCTAGTCTTTGCTTAAAGATCCCACAATTTGGGGGTACCTGGATGACTCAGTGGATTGAAAGCAAAGCCTAGAGAAGAGACCTGTGTTCAAATCTGACCTTGGACACTTCCTACCTGTGTAACCCTAGGAAAATCATTTAACCCCCATTGCCTAGCCCTTAGCATTCTTCTGCCTTGGAGCCAATACAGAGTATTGATTTAAGATGGAAAGTAAAGGTTTAAAAAGAAAGAAAACTCTCTTCCTGGCGAAGGGAAACTCAGCACCTCCCCAGGGTAATCATTCTAAAGACTTAACTAAAGTAATTAAGGAAGCAACCTTCCCTTTCTAAAATATCTCCATCCAAAATTCTGAAAGTAATAAAAACAACTTTTCTCTCACTCTCTCCCTTCCCTATTCTTCTCCCTTCCTCTCTTCTGCTTCTGTTTCTCTGTTTCCATTTCTGTCTCTCTGTTCATCTCTGTCTGTCTTAGTCTCTCTTTCTCTCTTTTTGGCTCTATCTCTCCCTTTCTGCTACCCCCATCTCCCTCTTCATCTCATTTCTTTTTTTCAATTCCAGAAGTCTATATTCCAAACACATCATGTTAAATAAGCAACTTGATCTCATCAACCAAGGGGAGAAGAGCCACTTCATGCTGGGACACAATGAGCAAAAGTAATACAATTGATTATGAACAGGACTCTCCCCATGACATGCTTTTATAATTTCCTACAGTCAAGAGAATAAGCTAAAGAGGATTCTGAAGATGATCAGTAAAGCAGCACATCTACAATACTGCCTCCTATATGAATAACTCACATCAATGTGATGTTTTAAACCTCAAAGTTGAAGGTTTACAAGGTACTCCCCTGATCTCCATTTTACAGAAAGTGCCCAGCCCAGCCATGTCTTCATTCATCTCCACACTTTCTTCACCAGGTTACAGCTACCTTCTCTGTCCTATGGCCTCTTCCTCTCATTGACTGGTTCTTCTCAAACCCTCATTTAAGGAAAGTTCATAGGCTAGTCTAGTTATTGTTTCTTTCCCAGCTCCATTCCTGACTTTGCATACTTTCTGTCATTCCCCAATGTGGAATCATTCTCCCTTCCTTTTCCCTTCCATTCCAGATAACCTTTATGTGAGTCTTCCCTCACCAGAATGTAAGCTCCCTATGGGAAAGGGCTATTATTCTATTTATTTTTGTGTTTCAAGCACTTAGTACAGTGTCCAGCACATAGAATGAGCTAACAGATGCTTATTGACTGGTTGACTTTCCCCACAACAGTGTAAATCAGGCTCACAGAAGTCAAGAAATTCACTGATAGCCACACACATGGCAAATTTCCCACCAAGAATACAACTTTTATCTTTGGACCCTCAAGTCTAACATACTTTCTATTAATTATACCAATTGTGAAATCTTATTCCTTCTTTCACAAAAACTCTAAATGAGTGTATTCATCCTAGACTGAAGGGAGATTTGATGGTGAGGTAACTTACAAAAATATATCACATGTCCATAGAAAGTAGCTTATTTGCAAGGAAATTGCATGGTCACGTTGATCAATAATTAGTGTCATTTCCCCCCAAAACCCCTTGTAAAATGTTAGATGAAATATATATTTATAGAATTTTCCTTCATGACAATCTTCAGTCCAATAATTTATCAGAAGACATGAATAAGCCTTTTTATATTATCTCATGCTCTTCTGTATTTGGCATGGAGCCCAGTCTAGGGTCATGTCTTTATAATGATTGAAAATTCAACTCTAAAAGATATTTAGAGATAGCCACCAGGAAGAGAGAAGTCACACTTCTTGAGGAGGTTGCACATAGTAGGAACTCTTTAAAGATACTGGACTGATTGAGGGCAGCCATTCTTTCCCCCTCTGTTAGCTTTAGTTTCCCAGATGTGGAAGATAATGAGGGATGAGTGCAGAGGGAGAAGCTCAAAGAAAGGAGGAAAGTTACTTGTGCATGAAATACATAGAGCCTGTAGACTTCAAAAGTCTGGGCATAAAACTCAGCCATTGATATTATCAAAACCTTCACAAAGAATTTCAGAGGGGAATTGGAACTCAGCTGCCAGAGAGTCTTATCTTTATCTATAAGGAGCTTCCCATTACAACACCAAGGGATCATCCATTCTCTGCTAAGAGACCTCTCATGAAGTGGAACCCAATGCCCATTCCATTTCTGGGGAGCTGAAATTATGGGAATTTTCCTAACCAAAAATAAGGACAAAATTTGTCTATTTTTAATTTATAACCTTTGCTCTTGGTTTTGCCTTCTAGTACCTTACAGATCAAATATAATCCCTCTTAATGCTAATAAGCAACATTTATTAAATAATTACTATGTGGGAAGAAATCAGGTGAAACCTCTAGCAGAAGGCTGGTTGAGCCTTGAAGGATACCATGTAAGCCAGGAAGTTGAGAAAAAGAGAGAGAAGACATTCAAGACATGGAAGACAGAGCAATCAGAACAAAAGGTACTAGAAAATCCTTCAAATAATTGATATAGTTATCCTGTGACTCCTGAGAATTCTTTTCTCCAGGCTACAGATTTCCCATTTGCTCCAACCATTTTCCATATGACACAGCAGATCAGAATTTTGGTTGCCTTACTCGAAAATGGTTCCAGTTTTTCAACATCCTTTACTAAACTCTGATATCTACACCTGAGGATGATATTCCAGATGTTACTTAAAACCAAAGAAGCAATGTGTCTCTCAATGCACCACAAGATTGAATTAGCTACTGTATCATATTATACTGTTGGATCATATTTACTTTCAGCTTGCTGTCCATGAAGACTCTCAGATCTTGGTTTGTTTGTTTTTTTTTTCCAAGAGAAGCTGCTAATCATGCCTTCTGCATATGTTATTTGTGACAACACTCTTTTGAAACTAAGTATGTCTTTAAATTTGTCCTTTAAAAAGCCAAAGTCAGCTTATTAGATTTTGCCCAACATTGCACCTGTCAAGACCTTTTTGAATTTCAATATCCAGTGTACAATTTATTTTCCACAAGCCATTCTATCTCAGGATCCTGAATCCCATAACAAGTAGCTCCTCTGAGTCAACTCCTATTTTCCTACCCTCTGGATTCCAAATATTAGACCCTAGCACTATGTTCCTGTAAAGGACCTCCTAGTGTCTGAATTCTATCCATACTTACACTTGTTCAAGCCAGAAACTCTCCCACTGTTAACAAGAGCTGACTCCACCTCAAAAGAGAACCCCCCCCCCAGCAGAATATTATCTCCTTGCAGACTAGAACTGCTTAATTTGTGTCATCCCTAGAAATAAGTACAATTTGGGTGTATATTAATAGGTTCAATAAATATCTACTGAATTGAATTGTTGTTGAATAGACATAGCCCTTTAAGAGATCTATTCTGGATTACTCAAATCACCTCCTCTGAGTTGCCTTCTTGGGTCCAGGATGACATCTAATGGACCATGTATTTAGCCATGATTTCACCGGTTCTACCTGCTCTGTGGTCCACTTGGCTACACTAGGTGTAGAGCATCGATTGCAGTGATGGTGAACCTTTTAGAGACTTTAAAGATCAAGTGCCCAAACTAGCACTCATGCTGCATATGAGCCCCATACCTTGTCCCAGGCAGAGGAGGAAGGAAATAGTCCCATTGGGCTGCTGGGCAGAGGGTCAGGTGATATGAAAAATGTCCTCAGGCACACAAAGAGAGGGGAAAGGGATCAGTCCCCTCTGTCATGCTTCAGCATACATGTCATAGGTTCACCAACATGGGATTAGGGCACTAGAAAGATAACTGGGCTTCAATACTTTGAGGGAGTTTCTCAACTGTTCCTTTCATCAACATTCCTTCTCCATTGCTTTTTCTGGAGCAACTTCCTTTTGCTAATAAGTTTTATAACCCTCAGCATTTAGACTTTGACATTCTTTCCTTTTCTGCTGAGAAGACTGTCAGTATAGGGTATTCTATATACTGTCAGACTCAGTTGATAATATCAAATGATATTTACATAGCACTTTAAAGTTTGCAAAGTATTTTACAAATATTATTTCATTTTATCCTCACAACGATGGGAGACAGGTACTGTTATTATCCTCATTTTATGGAGAAAAAAACTGACTTAGAGGCTAAGTGATCTGCCCAGGGTCAAGTAGAAAACCATTTTGAGGGTGGATTTGAATGCAGGTCTTCATGACTTTGGTTTTATCCCTCTATCTGCAATGATGTATTGGTTAATTTTTCTGAGATATTGTTTTTTTCTTTATTCTTTTTTTTCATGAAATAGCTCCCTAAGAAAGGCAGATCAGGAGAACATATTTGAAAATGAAAAGGATAGAAAAATAGAAGATATTAGGGACTGCTTGGTGGCTTAGTGGATAGATAATCAGGTCTAAATAAGGGACATCCTGGGTTCAAATCTGATCCCACACACTTCCTCACTATATGACCCCAGGCAAATAATTTATCTCCCATTGACTATCCCTTATTGTTGTCTTGCCTTAGAACTAATGCTTCATATCAATTCTAAGACAGAAGGTAAGAGTTTTAAACCAAAGATATTAATACTACTTTATAAATAAAAAGTGTTTAGAACTAGAAAAGATTGAAGAAACTGAGGTCAAGAGGGGAAGAATTAAGAGCAGATGCTTGGTTCACATGGATAAGAAAGATCAGAGGTGGGATTAGAACCCACAGCCTTTGACTTTGAAGCCAGGATTCTCTTCCGCCCTACTGCACCATAGGATTCCCTGAACTCTATCTGCATTTCCCACATGGTGAACATTTACCCAGGGTATCAAATCATTCAAGACTAGTCACATAAGCTTTCAAAGCCAGAGGGATTTATAAAAAATGCATACACACTAATGTCAAGTTGAAAAAGAAGGATGTGTGTGTGTGTCAAGACAAAGAATTGCCTCCTAGTTTATCACCAAAATCATTTCAAGCTAATGTGCTGACATAAAGGAAACATTCAAAAGTACAAATGGCATTATAGCCCCTCTGTGGAAAACTAGGAGGCAGAGAGGTACCCTATACAGTAATCTGTAAGTGTGTTTATACACATATGTGCATTTATATGCATATAATACACATGCATTAACATACATATAGTTATTTTCATATAAACACACATAAGCACATCCCTGAAATATATTTGTTAAAAATATAGCTCCATGTTTGTTCTATATCATAGAATTTAAGGAACAGAAGGAAGCTTTAGTCCAAAATATACCTGCATAGGAAGTCTACTACCTCTTCCTCAATAAGTTATGTAGGCTTTATTCAGAGCTTACAAGGATAACCAACTCCCAACTTCCAAGGCAGCTCACTCCACTTTTAGAGAGCTCCAATGTTGTCTAAGGGCTAAGTGGTACAGTAGATACAGGGTCATGTATGGGGTCAAGAAGACTCACCTTCCTGAGTTCAAATCTGACCTCAGACATTTATTATGTGGTCCTGGGCAAGTCACTTAACCCTGTTTGCAGCCATTTCCTCAATTATAGAATGAGCTGGAGAAGGAAATGGCAAATTATTCTTGTGTCCTTGCCAAGAAAACCCAAAATGCAAATCTGTAAGTATATAAAGCATTCCCAAATAGGTAAATGGTCAAAAAATAGAACGTGTTACTTTTCCCAAGTAGGAGGAGAGGTAGAATGAGGAAAAAGCGTTTATTAAGCACCTAGTGTGTATGTGGCACAAACTATGCAACAAGAAGCACTTGGGAAATTATGTCTCATTTGATATAACACCCCTGAGAGGTAGAAGATATAATTCATCCATATTTTAGAGTGGAGGAAATTGAGGCAGACAGAATAAGTGACTTGTTTAGGGATATCACATTAAAACTCTCTTTAGTCATATACAAAATGCTCCAAGTGACTACTGATTAAGGAAATGTGAATTAAAACAGTTCTTAGATACCATCTCACACCCATCAAAATGGCTAACATCAAAAAAGGAAAAGTATAAATGCTGTAATGGGATGTGGAAAAAGTGGGACACTAACACAGTGTTAGTAGAGCTGTAAACTGATATGACTGTTCTGGAGGACATTCTGGAACCATGGCCAAAGGGCCATCAAACTGTGCCTTCCCTTTGACCTAGCAATACCACTACTAGGTCTATATCCCAAAGACATTAAAGATAGGGTAAAAGGTCCTACCTGTACAAAAATATTTACAGCAACTCTTTTTGTGGTGGCAAAGTGGAAAGTGATGGGATGCCCATCAATTGGGTAATGGTTGAACAAGTTGTGGCATATGCTTGTCACAGGATACTGTTATGCCATAAGAGATAACAAACAAGATGGTCACAAAAAAACTTGAAAATGTATTATTAAGTGATACAAAATGAAATTAACCATGGATGGCCAACTGTTAATGACTTAACTATTAACATCAAGACAAGGGTCCAGTACAACTCCAAGGGGCTCATGATGAAAAAGGATATGCATTGTTGTAGAAGGAGCAGAGGGTGTCCAAATGCAGACTGAAACATCATTCTTACTTTGGAGGTTGGAATCAAGATGGCGGCTTAGAAGCAGCAAAAGTTAATTCCTCTGTGAAAACCTCTCCTGACCAATCAAAAATAATGTGCTTCCAGGGGGACAGAAAACCAAATACAAGTACAGGACAGAGCTGAGTGACCCTCCTGCATGATTGAACTTAAAAGGTATGTAGGGAAGGCTGAATTCTCAAGTTTAATGAAAAAAAAAGGAAGGAAAGTCCCAGGACCCCTCCCCCACCTCCTGTGCTGAGACTTGGGCAGTTGATGGGATCTTGGGGTGAGGGCTCCAGCCTGGAGGGAGAGCCTTGCTACCACAGCTACTCAAGCTTCAGGGCTCTGACCACAACTGGCAGGGAAGCAGCTGGAAGAGAGGGGCAGAGAGGAGGGCAGCCTAGTCCTAGCCTTCAGCCACCACTCCTCCATCTTGGGTCTCTGCCTCTTGAAGTTTTGGCCTCAGGGCACATTCAGCTCTACAGATCAACTCAACTGGATAAATCCAGGCTATCAATAGTGCAGATAAGAAGCCTTCTGAGGGCAGGGAAACTCAATCTTCAACACCCCACCCCCACTTACTGCACTGAGACCTATGGTAGGAATCTGGCTGACTGGGATCCCAGGGAGAAGGCTGCAACTGAGACGGAGTACCTTGGTACCACCATGGGAAGCTCAGGGTTCTGCCTGGGCTGCTGGCAGGGAGGTCACTAGCAGAAAGGATATATATCTGTGTTGGTGAACCTATGGCATGCGTGCCAGGGGGAGCTGCTCTCCTCACCCTCTCCACCATGTCTGAGGACATTTTTCACATCACCTGCCCCTCTGCCCAGCAGCCCATGGAAGTACTTCCTCCCTCCCTCCCTGTGTGAGCACATGCAGCACAAGGGTTGCAGTTTGGGCACTTAGTCTCTAAAAGGTTCAACAGACCTATATCACATTACCTACCTTCTCAGGGAAAGGTCAGGCATAGAAGAAAGAGAGAGAACATAAATTACAAAATATCAGAAAACAATATAAAGAAATTATATTAACATGTCATCTGGGAAAAAAGAAAATTTATTAAAAAAACTCACAATGTGATCATGGAGAATCAGCCAAAACTGAAAAATTACTGAGCAACATATTGAATCAGGGCATGTAGGTGGTGCAGTGGATAGAATATTGGTCATGACAGCAGAAAGATCTGAGTTAAAATCTCAACCGAGACTATGTGATATCCCTAGGCAAGTCACTTAATCTGTCTGCCTCAATTTCCACCACTCTAAAATAGGGATTAATAACATCACCTGCCACACCAGGTTATTATATCAAGTGAAATAATATTTTTCAAGTGCTTCAATTGATAGTTTCTGCCACATAGTAAGTACTTAATAAATGCTTTTTCCTCATTCTACCCTCCCAACTTGGGAAAAGTAACTTGTACACAGAGAAATATATACTCAAAATGCATTTTAACAGAGACAAAAGCCATAGAATGAATGAGTGATGCTCTGATGTTAGACTCCTCCAGAGCAGAGGGTAGATATTTCATAGGTGAGGAGCAGAGATCAGAGCTTTCCAAAGCAGAATCACTGATTTCACCACACAGGAAGCTATCTTTGGATCCGTGATGAAATGTCAGAGGGATTGAGTTCATTTTCTGAAGCTGAAAATTTACTTTTGGCCTGGACAGAGCTCAAATCACACTCAGCATCTACTGGAATTCCTTTTTCTCCATATTTTGTCACTTTTATACCCATGGCTGGTGGGTGTCTGAATTGCTGCCCGCCTTTTGAAACTGGAGCCAGAACATCTGAGTCAGGAGGGCCATTGTCTTGTGCAGTTTTCTGGGGGGAAATGAAGTTTCTGACATTTGGCAGTTCTTTCAGACTGTCAGTCACAATAATTAGGTTAAGACTGGCAGGTCAAGCAAACTTATTCAAATGCTATCCAATAGGCTGCCCATTCTGTATTATGTGGCTATAATGCCATCTGTAGGCATTCATGTGACAAGAAGGCAAGAATGCATTAACTATGACCCATTGAACTAAACAATTATGCTCCATTTAAATGGCTCAGACCAGCCATCAGTCTAGCAAAGGCCTGCTCTGAATATGCATTTCTCTTTGAGGTAGCAGGTGGTAATCTCAGTTTCCAGGAGGACCCCGGGGGATTAGAGCTATTCAAAAGAACTGTTCAGATTGATAAACTGGAGGATAATCAATATGGAGAAGCACCCTGAGATCCTGCCATTGGTTGGATGACCTCTTGTCCAGGGATTATTTTTATTTTTCCTTCTAAATCAAGAGGCAATGTAAAGTCATGGATAGGAAAGAGAGCTGTCCACAGCCAAAAGACATCCAGGTCAATGCTTACCTTTGGCACCTACTAGGTGTGTAACTGGACAAATCCCTTAATCCTTCCAGTGCTTGAGAACCAAAGATATCGAATTCAAATAGAAACAGGGACTCTTACACCATCCAAAAGGATCCCTCCTAACCACATACTGACTTAGAAAACCACAAATGAATACAGTCTATATTTTATTGTATTTTTGTGGATTGTTCAATATTTCCCAATTCTCTTTTAATCTGGTTCCTGGGGCACTAATTGGATAGGACAAAGTGTTGGCACCTCTGCTTTAGGCAACTTTCTTAGACTACAAGTTGTGGCCCTTCAATGGAGTAGGAATCTATTCACCTGGGAGAATGCTCCGTCAATAACAGTACTAGATCCATGGCTAACCCTATATCAATGAAAACATGACAAAGGCTGTTACTTTTAGTAAATTTCAACTCAGTTAAATCATTCTAATATTTCCAAAAAAGAAAAAGAAAAGATCACCTCATAGGCAATATCTTGCTAAGCTTAAGCAAGAAATTGAACTCCATTGTCAGATCACAAATTATTCTATAGATCAAAGGGAGCTCAAAGGTCATCCTGTCCAACCCCCCTCGCATCTTAAAGGAATGCTTGGGTAGAACAACAAAAGAGCATTTAGTTAGACTTATTCTGTGTTGAGCCTTGTACAAAGCACTGAGATTACAAAAAGAAATGGAAACCAGTGCTTGCTCTCCAGGAGCCCATATTCCAATGGCAGAGACATTAATGCAAGGTAGTCAGATGGAAAGCCCCACAGTCCTAAGGGTGCTGTGACAAACATGATGATAATATGTTTTCAAGAACATTATTTTCATTGATAAAACCATGTCTATTTCTAAGTAGATAGAGTGCCAGGCCAGGAGTCAGAAAGACCCATATTCCTGAGTTCAAATCCAGCCTAAGACACTTACTAGCTGTCTGACCCTGGGCATGTTATTTAACCTTGTTTGCCTCAGTTTCCTCATCTGAAAAATGAGTTGGAAAAGGCAGTGGCAAACTACTCTAGTATCTCTGCCAAGAAAACCCCAAATGAGGTCCCAAAGAGTTGGATATGACTGAAAAATAATTAAACAGTTGATGATAGAAAGAACTTTAGCAATGAGAACCTTCTTTGGGGATAGCAAGTTTCATGGCTGCTGAGGAAATTGGGATTGTAGCACCTACACAGTCTACTGCAAGGTCTCATCTTCATGATGATTTCCCCCGGATGATGGCCATGGTATTTGTCTGTGATGACCACTCAAGTTATTGCTTTTAATGATGCCTTTAGAGGCAAGAATATAAACAGGATTATTTCTCTATGGAACAGAGGTATCTTAGGGTCCATCCTTCTCATTTTAAAGAAAAGAGGTATCTTGGAACACTGTATAGAGACTGGATGCTGAGTCAGAAGATCAGAGATCAAAGCCCATCTCTGGCACCACTTATGTAACCTGGGGTAAATCTCTAGGGTCTTTTCTGGATCTCCATTTCATTGGCTAAAAATGAGAGAGTTGGGGTAAGTGGCTACTAAGGTTCCTTTTAACTCTGATCTGTGGTCTTATGATGTCTATTGAGAACCACGTGATAGTCTATTAAAGGTATCTTGTTATTGTTCAGTTGTTTTTTAGTCATGTCCAAATTTTCATGACCCCTATTAGACTTTTTTGTTCTTTTCTTTTCTTTTTATTTAATTAGTTAATTAAGAAAAATTTTCCATGGATACATGATTCATGTTCTTTCCCTCCCCATCTCCTACCCCCTCCTGTAGCCAACGAGCAATTCCACTGGGTTTTACATGTGTCATTGATCAAGACCTATTTCCACATTGTTGATAATTGCTCCAGGGTGATCGTTTAGTGTCTACATCCTCAGTCCTATCCCCATCTACCCATGTGATCAAGCAGTTCTTTTTCGTCTATGTTTCTGCTCCCACAGTTCTTCCTCTGGATGTGGATAGAATCTTGCTCATAAATCCCTCAGAATTGTCCTGGATCATTGCATTGCTTCTAGTAGAGAAGTCCACTAGAGACTTTTTTGACAAAAATGTCGGATTGATTTGCTGTTTCCTTCTTCAGCTTATTTTATAGATAAAGAAACTGAGGCAAGCAAGGTTAAATGACTTGCCCAAGGTCACACAAATAAGATGCTAGAATGGCTTGCCATTTCCTTCTCCAGCTCATTTCACAGATGAGGAAACTGAAGCAAAAAGGATTAAGTGACTTGCCTAAGGTCACCCACCTAATAGGTATTTGAGATGAAATTTGAACTCAGAAAGATGAATTCTCTTGACTCCAGGTCTGGCATTTTATCTGCTGCACCAATTAGCTGCCCTTAAATAATCTTACTAGTTTTTTATGTGTATAGGAAAGTTTTGTTCTGTTCACTGTCTTTTTTTCCCCCCAGATAACAGTTTTAATACATTCCTGTGAGCCAAAGTATATTGATAAAGAGTAACATTTTTTAAATATGCAAGACAAACACTGAAAAAGATAAACATTTGGCACAACTTCCAGGCTCCCCCCATGTGCCCTGGTTCCCCCTTTCTTTCCCTGCTCACAGATTGCATACTGTTGCTGGGGACAAATAATTAAAGCTAAAGAAAGGCCACAGGATTTAGATGGAGTCCAATGCCACATTTTGCCAGTGAAAAAATCAAGGTCCAATTAAGAACCATCACTAGTAAGTACTTGATCCAACAACTAAACAGAGTTTCTCTGACATTCCATTCTGGCTCCTTCCACTGTGGTCCACTGCCCTATGGAGAAAGTGCAATCACACCTTCCCACTCTGTTTTTGGCTTCTGGGGCTACATTGGTAGTGGGCCTGCAGTCTGGTGCAGGTGTTTTGGAGAGCAATATGGCAAATATGCAAGAAGCCACAGAACTAATCATATGTTTTGACCCCGTATTTCCATTCCCTGAACTCTACTCCAAAAGCATTTTTTAAAAGAAAAGAAAACATAAGACCTATTATAAAAATATCCCCTTTTTTCTATTTATAGTAACAAAAAATTTTATAAACACCAATCAGTCCTATACTTGGAGAATTGCTCCTCCGTGTTCAGTTCCTATTCCACTCAGCTGCCAAAATGATATTTCTTTTTTAAATAATATTTTCATATTATAATTTTATTTAAATAATTACGTTTCCTTCTCAAGCTCATTTTATAGATAAGAAAAGCCCACAGTCAGACAACTAATAAGTGTCTGAAGCCAGATTTGAACTGAGGAAGAAAAGCTCTTTTAACTCCAAGCCCAGCACTCTTTTCACTTGTTGTCCAAAAGCTTTAATCGTTATCATTTATTGACCCTGGCTTATTCTGCCTCTAGAACTTCCCAAGAATTGAGTAGAGCCTGGAAGATTCAACCTGAATCTTTATTTTGGGTTCAAAGTCTTCTTTGGGTATAGACAGAGGTCAGACATAATGCAAAGCTTCTGGGCTTTCCCCAGGAGTCATTGTCCCTGTACCCTTGCCTGCTCTGGGTTTGCATTCTGGTAACTTTCTGCTTTCCTCTTCTCTGAATAAAGGCTCATGACCTTCCTCCCAAGTATGTGCTCATAACTTTTTTTAAATTTTTTAGAAATCCTTACATTCTATCATAACATCAATTCCAAGACAGAAAAGCAACAAAGGCTAGGCGATCAGGGTTAAGCATTGAGTAACAAGAATAAACCAGACATATTCTGACACTTAAACATCTTGTAATCATGGAAAATACAATTCATTTCTTCATAGCCTCAGTTTCCCCATATTTAAAACTAGGAAAATAATACTTGTATACCTGACTGCACAAAGCTGTTGGCAGGTAAACATTAGGGAAATCTTAAAGCACTAAATATGAAGTAGTATTGCTAATTACTGATCAGTTAATCAGCAGTCATCTCTATTTTGAGATTCTTTTGGTACCGGGACCACTAAACCAAGAAGAGAAAAAAAAAGGAATTGTCCCTGACCTCCAGGAGCTGACATTCTACCAGAGGAAACAATATGTTCACATCTAAGTAAATACAAAAGGGAATTTACATATTTTGAATAATGCCAACTTCCCTCTGCTGCCTCAGGCTACGTGTGAAACATTTCTGAAAGTATGATAATGAGACTAGAATTCACATGACAGACTTGGATGACGGTTTCAATGAAATGAAATGAAAGCTCAAAATGAGTCACCAGCATAGTATGGCAGCCAAAAATCCTAATGAATCTAGGGCTGTAGTGATGGAAACATGAGATCCACAACTGAAGGGGAAATAGTCTCCTGAACGTGTGAGGGCACATTGGAAGGATGGGGTCCAGTTCTAGGAACCACCAAAAAGGACACTGACATCTAGGATAGCTCCGAGGGACTCATAACAACAACAAAAAGGCACTCCCCTGCTATAGAAGGAATAGACAGACTCCAGATGCAGATGGAAACATACCATTCTTGTCCTTATTTCTTTCATGAATTTTTCTCTAGTGTAAGCAATATGTGCCTTTTTTTACAATATGACAAATATAGAAATATGGATTATGTGTTCATGTATGTACAACTTCTATTACCTGCCTTCTTGAGGAGGGGGCAGTGGTGGGAGGGAGAGAAAATGGATTAAAGAATGAATTAAAATTAAATGAATTTTAAAATTTGGGAAAATGGAGAATACTGAAGAGATCAGGTCAAGATGACAAAGTAAGAAACATTTGAAGCTAGTCAACCACCCTCCAAATGCCCATGGAAGATCAAAAAGACTCAAAATGAATACTGATGCAGCAGAACCAATAGAAGTGATGAAGTAGTGCTCTGACCCAGAACATCACGGAACGACAGCAAGGAAGACTCATTTCACTGATGTACAAGGAGAAAGTCCTATACAATCCTCAAAGAACCCAGGTATGATACAACATAAGCAGGAGAGGAAAGACTCATACCAGTCATAGTGGAACTCAGATTCTATATAGGACAAGCAACAATGGAAAGGGCACAGCCAGCCTAGTCCACCTTCACTAGGGTAAGAGCAGAAACCAATGCAATATAGAACAAGCAGCAGTAGGAAGAAAGTAGCTTAATCAACAAGGTTCAACCTCAACGAGATTAGGCAGAATTCAACTTAAAAGCAGATGAACTGAATGATTACAAACCTCTACACAGCAGGACAACCAAGCCACCTCTGCTGAATGCTCAATCTGAAACAGAAATAGCTGAGCCAATCCCCAAATCATTCATATCTTACATCTTAGTACAGGTATGGGATAGTACTCTTTCAACCCCAGAAATAGAGTTAAGCTTCAGCATATAGACAAAGTCAAGGGGAAAAATAACTCCCAAATCAGTTAAAGACTGAGAAAGAGCCTGACACTAGAAAAATATTTCAACAAAAAAGATGACCAAAATACAAGCTCAAAAAAAGGATAGCAATACAATAAAAATATGTGAAGACTCAAAGGAAAAGAATGTCATGTCCAAAATGAGCCTCTGAAAGAGCTCCAAAAAGGGATATAAAAACAAATAAGAAACTTAGAAGAAAAACTAGAGAAGAAAAATGTAAAAAAAAACATCTTAGAACAAAAACTTACTAAAGAAAACAATTTTCTAAAAAAGGAAATATAAAACCTCAAATAGGAAATTAACTCCCTAAGAAAGGAAATACAAATGGACTTCTCCATTAGTGGGGGTGTAATGTCACTGAACAATCTGCAGGATTGTTCTAGGAGAATTGAATCTAGGAGAAAAACACTATCCATAAGCAGAGGACAAACTGTGGGAGTAGAAACACCGAGGAAAAGCAAGTGCCTGACTACAGCGGTTGAGGGGACATGACGGAGGAGAGACTCTAAATGAACACTCTAATGCAAATACTAACAACATGGCAATGGGTTCAAATCAAGAACACATGCGATACCCAGTGGAATCACGCGTCAGCTATGGGGGGGAGGAAAAGAAAATGATCTTTGTCTTTAATGAATAATGCTTGGAAATGATCAAATAAAATTTATTTTAAAAAAAGAAAGGAAGTACAAAACATCAAAAAAGAAAATTGATCCCTAAAAAATTAGAATTGGACAAATGGAAGCTGATGATTTTATAAGATAGCAGGAAACAATAAAAAAATTCAAAAGAATGAAAAAAATAAAAGAAAATTTGAAATTGCTCACTGGAAAAACAACTAACCTAGAATAAAGATCCAGGAGAGATAATCTAAGAATCATTGGAATGCCTGAAAAACTGTTTAAAAAAACAAGAATGCCTGAAAAACTGTTTAAAAAAACAAGAACCTACATACTTTAATGAAAGAAATTATCAGAAAAATACCCTGATGCTCTTGAACAAGAAGAGAAAATGAAAATCAAAGAATT
Source organism: Monodelphis domestica (assembly GCF_027887165.1). Taxonomy (NCBI): domain Eukaryota; kingdom Metazoa; phylum Chordata; class Mammalia; order Didelphimorphia; family Didelphidae; genus Monodelphis; species Monodelphis domestica. The sequence continues at coordinate 35,677,811 of NC_077234.1, read as the reverse complement.
AGCAATCATCTTTTTTTAAATTTTATTTAGAATATTTTCCTTAGTTACATGATTCATGATTCTCCCCCTACGATCTGGTTGGAAGCCACATTGTGATTCAGGCAGGTTCTGCTCTGAAACAGATGACAGGAGTCTGTTGAGTATAACACGGGCGAGGATCTTTCTAGCAGTGGAGAGTAGTGAGATGCCTCTGTAGTTGTCACAGGCTGCTCGTGAGCGTTTGTTCTTGTACAGGGCTACGATGGAGGCATCTCTGAGTTCTGGGGGCATGTCTTCCTCTTCCCATATGCTCGTCAGTACTATGTGGAATGCCTGGAGCGCCTTTCCATTTAAGGCCTTGTACACCTCGGTTGCTCCTCCCCCCTCCCAAAGCCAACAAGCAGTTCCACTGTGTTATCTATATATCATTGTTCAAAACCTATTTCATTGTCATTCATATTTGCAGTAGCGCAATTCTTCAACATCAAAACCCCAATCATATCCCTATCAAACTAAATGATTGGTCATATATTTTTTCTAATGCATTTCTGTTCCCACAGTTCTTTCTCTAGATGTGGATAATGTTCTTGCTCATAAGTTCCCCAGGATTGTCCTGTGTCATTGCATTGCTGCTAGTAGCAAAGTCAGTTACATTTGATTGTACCAGTGTATCAGTGTTTGTGTACAATGTTCTCCTGGTTCTGCTCCTTTCACTCTGCATCAGTTCCTGGAGGTCATCCCAGTTCACATGGAATCCCTCCAGTTCATTATTCCTTTGAGCACAATAGTATTCCATCACCAACGTATACCACAATTTGTTTAGCCATTCCCCAATCAATGGACACCCTCTCATTTTCCAATTTTTTTGCTACCACAAAGAGCACGGCTAAGAATATTTTTCTACAATATCTCTTTGGTGTACAAACCCAGCAGTGGTATGTTTGGATCAAAGGGCAGACCCTTTTGCCTAGTTCCAAATTGCATTCCAGAATGGTTGAACCAATTCACAACTCCACAGGTGGTATATCAGTCTCCCAATTTTGTCACATCCCTTCCAATATTTATCATTTTCCTTTGCTGTCATATTGGCCAATCTTCTAGGTATGAGGTGGTACCTCAGAGTGGTTTTAATTTGCATTTAGCTAATTGGGAGGGATTTAGAACACTTTTTTATGTGCTTATTGATAGTTTTGATTTCATCATGTGAAAACTGCCTATTCATGTCCCTTGACAATTTGTCGATTGGGGAATGGCTTTTTTTTTGTATATTTGACTTAGTTCCTTATATATTTGTGAAATTAAACTTTTGTCAGAGAGTTTTGTGATAAAAATATTCTTCCAGTTTGTTGCTTTCCTTCTAATTTTGGTTGCATTAGTTTTGTTTGTGCAAATTTTTTTTAATTTGATATAAGCAAAGTCATTCATTTTACATTTTGCAATGTTCTCTATCTCTTGCTTGGTCTTAAATTCCTTTCTTTCCCACAGATCTGACAGGTATACTATTCTATGTTCACCTAATTTATTTATGATTTTACTCTTTATATTTAAGTCATTTACCCATTTTGAATTTATCTTGGTATAGGGTGTAAGTTGTTGATCTAAACCTAATTTTCCCCATACTGTTTTCCAATTTTCCCAGAAGTTTTTGTCACATAATGAGTTCTTGTCCCCAAAGCTGGGGTCTTTGGGTTTATCGAACACTAGCTTACTGAGGTCATTTACCCCTAGTCTATTCCATTGATCCACCCTTCTGTTTCTTATTCAGTATCATATTGTTTTAATGACCACTGCTTTATAGTACAGTTTAATATCTGGTATTGCTAGGCCCCCATCCTTCACATTTTTTTTCATTATTTCCATATTCCCTTATATTCTTGATCTTTTGTTCTTCCAGATGAATTTTGTTATATTTTTTTCTAATTCTATGAAAAAGTTTGTTGGTAGTTTGATAGGTATGGCACTGAATAAGTAGATTAATTTGGATAGGATTGTCATTTTTATTATATTAGCTCATCCAACCCAGAAAAACAGTTAATTTTTTTCCAATTGTTAAGATCTAGTTTTAATTGTGTGAAAAGTGTTTTGTAGTTGTGTTCATATAATTCCTGTGTTTGTTTTGGTAGATAGATCCCTAAATATTCTATATTGTCTAGAGTGATTTTAAATGGAGTTTCTCTTTCTAACTCCCGCTGCTGGATTTTGTTGGAAATATATAGAAATGCTGCTGACTTATGTGGGTCTATTTTGTACCCTGCAACTTTACTAAAGTTGTTAAATAGTTTCACTAGCCTTTTAGTTGATTTTCTGAGGTCCTTTAAGAGTACTATCATATCATTTGCAAAGAGTGATAGTTTTGTTCCTCATTGCCTACTTTAATCCCTTCAATTTCTTCTCTAATTGCTACTGCTAGCATTTCTAGCACAATAATGAATAAAAGAGGTGATAATGAACATCCTTGATTCACTCTCGATCTTATTGAGAAAGCTTCTAAGTTGTCCCCATTGCAGATGATATTTGCTGATGGTTACACACACACACACACACACACACACACACACACACACACACACACACTATTTATTATTTTGAGGAATGACCCTTCTATTCCTATCTTTCTGGTGTTTTCAATAAGAATGAATGTTGTCTTTTGTCAAAGGTTTTTTCGCATCTATTGAGATAATCATGTGATTTCTGTTTGTTTGATTATTGATATGGTCAATTATGTGGATGGTTTTCCTAATATTAAACCAACCTTGTATAAAGAATTAAATTAAGGATTTGACTAAAATATGTGAGAATTCTAAAATAATATGGTGGCCGCCAATTTAAAATATTATAGCTCAAGTCAAAATTACTTTTAATAGCTTTTATTTACAAAAGAGTTGAAAGAGTTAAAATAGGAAAATACAAAAAGAGTGTAGAAAAGATATCTACCCTGTCACTGCAGTCCTTGGCTCAACCCAGCAGGGCTTGATAACTCTCAATCAAAGGATCCATAGTTCCACCCACACAGCTTTCTCCAAGAAGGGAAGTCCTTTGAATCTCCAGATGAATCTCTCCAGACACCAGGAAAGGAAGGCCAGTTACTCACCTAAGAGGCAATCCAAGTCCCATGTTACCTCCAAGAGGCAGGTCACCAGTTGAAGATGACTACCAGTCCTACTACTCCCTCCACCCTAGGGAGTTCAGGGCTTTTATAGTGACTTTTTGTCCCTTCCCCTCTTCACAGGTTTCAATCACAGATTCTAAATTGCCTAGCACTGGACTGTAGGGCAGTGTCTGTGGGATCCACTTAGTACCTCTGAAGTTGTTAACTCTTATCATAGGCCTCTGAAGGTATAAACCTTTTATAATAGGATTCACAAGTTTCTGAATGATTGAATTTTCAACCACTTTAGCAAATCACTTATGAATACTCTTACTTAGTGTTAAGTAAGGGTGCTTTGAGTTCTGCAGTTATCATTCATTTTATCATGTAACTTGCAACTTCTTCAAATAAGTGACTTGTGAATTCTCTTGAAGGCTACAAAAGTGTTAACTCAAAATAGACAAAGAGAATAAAGAATTCCCTTTCACACTTTCATCCTTGGCATAAATCCCACCTGATCATAGTGTATAATCCTCCTGATCACTTGTTGGAGTCTCTTTGCTAGTATTCTATTTAAGATTTTTGCAACTATATTCATTAAGGAGATTGGTCTGTAGTTTTTTGTCAAAGAAGGAATTTGGTTTTGTCAAATAATTTGGTATTAGTTGTTCTTTAAATGTTTGATAGAATTGACTTGTGAATCCATCTGGCCCTGGGGATTTTTTCTTAGGAAGTTCCTTGGTGGGTTGTTCATTTTCTTTATCTGAGATGGGATGGTTTAAGAATTTTGTTTCCTCAAAAAAATTCTATTTTCTCTTTTGTTAACCTGGGAAATTTATTTTTTGTAAATATTCACCCATTTCAACTAGTTTGTCATATTTATTGCCATATAATTGAGCAAAGTACTTCTTAATAACTGCCTTAATTTACTGTTCATTTGAGGTGAGATTGCCCCTTTCATCTTTGATATTGTTAATTTGATTTTCTTCTTTATTTTTTTCATTAGATTGACTAGTGCTTTATCTATTTTATTTGTTTTTTCAAAGTACCAGCTCCAAGTCTTCTTTGTTAGTTCAATAGTTCTTTTACTTTCAATTTGATTAATTTTCCCTTCAATTTTTAGGATTTCCAATTTAGCTTTCATCTGGGGATTTAAAATTTGTTCTTTTTCTAATTTTTTAAGTTGTAAGCCAAATTTATTGATCTCTGCCCTCTATATTTTGTTGGTATAGGTATTCAGTGATATAAAATTTCCTCTTAGTGCTGCTTTGTCTATATCCCATAAGTTTTGATATGATGTCTCCTCATTGTTATTCTCTTTAATGAAGTCTGTAATTGTTTCTATTATTTCTTCTTTGACCCACCTGTTTTAAAGAATTAGATTATTTAATTTCCAATTAACTTTAAATTTACCTTTCCATGGGCCCTTGTTAATTATAATTTTTATCACATTATGATCTAATTGTTTCTGCTTTTCTGAATTTGTTTACAATATTTCTGTGTCCCAGTACCTGGTCCTACATGGTTGATATTTGTATATATACCATGTACTGCTGAGAAGAAGGTATATTCCTTTTAATCACTATTCAGTTTTCTCCAGAAATCTAGCAACTAATTTTTCTAGCATTTTATTTACTTCCCTTACTTCTTTCTTATTTATTTTTGGTTCACCAATCATTTTCTTAAAGTAATCCAAAATTTTAACCCCCCTCAACAATTATAGTCAAATTATAGAGCTCCCAAGGCAAGGAGAAAATATTAGGAGCAACCAGAGGAAAAAAATTCAAATATTGTGGAGCTACACTCAGGATGACATAAAACCTACCAGTTTCTAAATTAAAGAAATAGAGTGTATGACATATGATATTCCATAAGGTAAAGGATATAGGCTTACAACCAAAAATCACTTACTCAACAAAATTGGGCATAATATTCCTGAGGAAAAATGAATAATTAATGAAATAGAGAAATTACAGGCATTCTTGATGAAATAGACAGAGTTACAAGGAAAATTCTATTATCAAATCCAATATCAAAAGAAGAATAAAATGGTAATCAGAAAAAAAATGAAGGGAATAAATCGGGTTAAACTAATTACATCTGTGCATGGGAAAGTAGTAACTAGGACACTTAAGATTTCTATAGGATTAGAGATACCTGAAGTAGTTATAATCCTTAAAGTAATCAAGGGAAACAATAGGATTAAATGGATTATATTCTTTGCATGGGAAAGTAACTAGATAACTAGAATACTTAAGATATCAATGGTACAACAGATACTTAAGATACTTTAAAATAATATAAGGTAAGAGAAATAATGGTATTAAATTGATTATATTACTAGTAAAGTGACAACTAAGATGTTTAAGATATCTAAGATACTTGAAGTACCTAAGATACCTAAAGTATTGACATACTTAGGGTACTGAATATACTTAAGAAGTTTATTACTATTAAGGCAATGGATAGAAGTATAGGTAAACAAAGAGCATGGAACAGGTGGACTATGATGGGATGATATTTAAAAAATTATGAGAAAAGACAGAGGAATACACTGAAGAAAGAAAGGGGGAGATAAAGTTGGGGGTAAATGATTTCACATGAAGATGCATGGAAGAATGAATACAGTGTAAGGGAAGATTAAGAGTGGTAGGAAATGTTTAAACTCTACTCTCTAGAACTGGCTCAAAGTGGGCATAATAGCCACACTTAATAAGGTATAAAAATCCATCTCACAACAAACTAGGAAAAAGATCTTTATGGCAAGATTCTTTGACAAAGGCTTAATTTTTCAAATATATAGAGAAAGAAATCAAATTTATAAAAACACAAAGAATTTCCATCTTTTTGGAATAACCATCCAAATGGTTAGAGAATTTGAACAGGTGATTTTCAGATGAGGACATTAAAAGAATGTTTAGTCATATTAAAAAAAGTTCCAAATTACTATGGAATATAGAAATGCCAATTAAAACAACTCTGAGGTTAACACCTCATACCCATCAAGCTGGTATTATGACACAAAAGGAAAGTGTAAAAATTGGTACACTAATCCACTGCTGCTGGAACTGCAAACCAATGCGACCATTCTGGAGTGAATAATCTATAACCATGCTCAAAGGGCCATAAAATTATGCATACCCATTGACCCAGTAATACTTTTACTAGATCTATATCCCAAAGAGATTAAAGATATGAGAAAAAAACCCTATCTCTACCAAAATAGTCATAGCAGCTCTTTTTGTGTTGGCAAAAACCTGAAAACTGAAGGGATGGCCATCAATTAAGGAATGGCCCATAATGGAATACTCTTGTGCCATAGGAAATGACAAACAAGGTGATCCCCCAAAAAACATAGAAAGACTTATATGAAGTGATGCAAAGTAAAGTGAGTAGAATCAGGAGAATGTTGTACATGGTAACAACACCAATGCATGATGATCAACTGTGAATGATTTATCTATTATCAACAAGGCAAGGATCCAAGATAATCCCAAGATACTCATGACTAAAAAAGGATAAGCAATGCCATAGAAAGAAAAGACAGTATCCAAATGGAAAATGAAATATACAATCTTACTCTATTTCTTCCATGAAATTTTCTCTGGTATAGGCAATATGAGTTTTCTTTCACATGACAAACATGGAAATAAGTATTATAAAATACTATATGTACAACCTACATCATATTGGTACCTTCTTGGGGAGGGAGAAAGATGGAAGGGAAAGAGAGGGTATGGATTGCAAAATGTCAGAAAGCCAATATTGAAAAATTGTATTAACATGTAATCTAGAAAAAAAATTAAAAATTATTATTAGAAAAATTTTACCTTAGACATCTCTATGATCTTGTGCAAGTCACTTAACCTTTTTTGCCTTGGATTTTAAAATACCTCTAAAATGAGCTGAAGAAGGATATAGAAGAATAAAGCCTCCCGGCCAGCGAGAAGCTTTATGGTAGGAAAATAGAAAAGGGATAGAAGTTTTTGAATCCCACGAAGGGTGTGAAAGAGCCGACCTTTGAGATATGAGTAATGAGTCAGTAATCAATTATTAATATTTGGGAGCCACAGCCATGATCCGACCACTGGACATTACTTTTAAGGCTATTCCCATCCAGTGATCCCAATTCAACACTGCACTGGTCAGAGGATAATACTAGCTCAGTAGAGAGAGAGATTAGAGACTGAAAGAATTAGACAATGCTAGGTATTAGCATAGGAAAAGAGAGAGACAGAGAGAGAGACCTGACCGAAGGGCCAGGCCTCAGGAAAGAAAAAGAGGAGAGAGAAAGGGGAGAAGTTGGTCTGTAGGGCAAACCTGTGGATGTCCTCGAAGTGGGCAGAGCTGGCTGTGTTCCTACCTTTTATTCTCTTTGATACACAAATGAACTCAATACATATTGATAAGTTACATGATGCCTCAATACATATAGATGAGTTACATAGTGTATTGCCATTGGATAATTGCAAATTATGACAAGGTGAAGGTGGGGTTATTATCCTCAGGTGAGTGAGACAAAGGGAAGCAAGGTTTCGCGCCCTAATTTCAGCCACGCTGGGAATAGAGTTCATTGCCATGCGCAGAATGGCCATGTGCTCACTCACAATCCTTGTCTCTCCACAATACCTATGGGCTGGACTGCTACAAAAACCACTGCAAGTATCTTTGAAAAGAAAATTCCAAATAAGAGTCATAATGCGTTGGACATCACTGAACAACAACAGAAAAATAAGAGATTAAAGCAAGCTCTGAAATAAGATTTCACACCTATCAGATTGACAAAAATGATAAAAGGACAAGATGACAAATGTTGGAAGGGATGTGGGAAAATGGGGTTAACACTCTTGGTGGAACTATGAAAGGATCCAGCCATTTTGGAATTATGCTCAATGAGTTATGAATTTGTTTATACCTTTCAACTCAGCAATAACACTTTTAGGTATATTTCCAAAGGTGACTCAGGGCAAAAGGAAGAAAGTATATGTTCTAAAATATTTATAAGAGCTGTCTTTGTGGTTGCAAAGAACTGGAAATTGAAGAAATACCCATTAATTGGGAGATGAACAAAACAAGTTGTGGCATATTGTTGTGATGGAATACTACTGTGACATAAGAATGATGAAGAGGGTAATTATGGGAAAGTCTACATGAAATTACATGGAAGAGCAAAATAACCAGAACCGAGGACATTATATACTGCAACAGAAATATTTTCTGAAGAATAATTTGTGTCTGTCCACCTCCAGAGAAAGAAATAATAAATAGAAATAAATAAGACATAATTTTATGTAGACATATATCTTTTTGTCAAATTAGGCCTCTTGTAATTGAGGGAAGGAAGTGAAAGAAGAAGTTAACTGGATATTTTAATGTAACAAATTTTTTAAATATCTTTTAATCATATTTTTTAAAGAATGACATTGATGAACTTGAGTGAGACATTTCACTGGAGATTTCCTTCCAAGTTGACACTGAATATGTAAATAACATTCTTTGGTTTGCCTTCTAAATCCATCCCCAGAGACCATAGCAATTCTGGACAATAGCCAACCCCATCTGAGAAACCAGGCCAGAGCTCTAGCTATGAACTTAGAGCATCAGTTCTTAAAGTATGGTCTGGATACTCAAGAGGATGCCTATACTCCTTTATCAACATTAATTTAATGACAATTAAATCATTATCAACATTAATTTAATAATAATAAGTGCTTAAATTTCTAATGTGATAAATATTGAGAGATATAACCAGTCAATCAATTGACATTTATTAAGTGCCTACTAGGTGCCACACAAGTAGCTAAGTGATGTAGTGGATAGTATGGGAGACCTGAAGTCAGGAAGACTCATTGTCCTAAGTTCAAATCTGGCCTCAGCCACTAGCTATGTGGCACTAGATAAGTCATTTAAGCCTGTTTTCCTGTGAATTTTAGTTTTATTCCACCCGGCTTAGTCTTTAGAATTCTAGCAACCAGGAATGTATACACCCCCACTTAAGGATTAACTGTAGAGGAGGATGGCCTATGATCCACATGTGCTAGCAAGTGACAAATCAGAAACAACTGACTGACCCCCTGGGCTGTCCTAAGCCAAGCTTAAGCTACCATTGGTACATGTGAGACACAAGTAGTGATATAAAGAACTGCCTATATATTTTACGTCACTTCCTGTGAGCTCTCCCTCAGCAGCTTTGGGAACTCTAAGTGGTTTTTTGGCATGCTTGCAGCATTTGGCTCTGTGGTATGGTTTAGGTAAAGTGTCTTCCCTGAGCGACTTTGGTGAGTGGTAAGGTTGATTCCTCCTTTCCTTGACCTCCTGAAAGAGGTCAAGGTCTCCTCCGAGGAGACCCCTCATCTTGGAGGAGGCCTTGTGGCTGGAAGTCAGCTAGATTTAATCTTCTGAGAAGGCCTCTTGGCTGAGGCCTCTGAACTTCCCTTGGCTTAGGCTAGGCCAGAGAAAATCTTATACCCCTTTCCCTCTTCTTCTTCTTCTAAATTTCTTCCTTCTATTGTAATTAAACCACAATAAGATCCCAAACTGACTCGAGTATTTCACTGGGATTGAATTTTAATCTTGGCAACCACTAAAATAATATATTCAGTCAACAACCCTAATGTTACTCTTAAAATTCCTCAGTTTCCTCAACTGTATAATGAACTGGAGAAGGAAACAGTAACCATTCCAGTATCTTTGCCAAGAAAGTCCCAAATTAGTTCACAAAGAGTCAAATATGACATAACAACCAACAATACTCTTTTGCCAGGAGCTATGCCAAACACTGGAGAGACAAAAAAGGCAAAAGAGAGTCCCTGACCTCACTGAGCTTCCCATCCAATGGAGGAAAGACATGCTTTTTAGGTTCTTCATTAATTCTAAAAAATTTAAAGATGTCCTGAGATCAAAAAAGCTTAGGAACCATATCACAACCAATCAGTCAATCAGCAACCATTTTATTATGTGACAGAAGCCTTGTAATCAAGGAGCTTACCCTTACAATTAAATTCTGATTTAATATTTGAAAGATATCCAATTCCATCTGCATAAGTAATTCCTGATTTGGGAACTCCCTCCATTCATGAAGACTGGAATCCATCAATGAATGACAGTATCTATACGGAAGAGGATTGTCTGGTATACAAGAAGTTTAAGGGACTTGCTCAGAGTCACACAGTTAAGTGTAATAAAAGGATATGAACACATCCTTTCCTTAGCTCAAACATCAAGTGAGAGTAGACACAGTACTGGACTCAGCCAAGAAGACCTGGGTTCATTTCCTGCCTCAGATACATATCAGTTATGTGACCCTAGAGAAGTCTCAACTTCTCTGTGTTTTCAGTTTCCTTATCTGTAAAATGAGCCTGATAATGGCACATTCTTTGTAGGACTATTTTGAGAATGGAGTGAAACAGTATATTAATCACTATGAATACCCTTAAGTGCCAGATAAATGGAAGCTATTATTAGTATTGTTTTCTTGTTGTTTTTCTGTTATCTCAGTCATGTCCTATTCTTTGTCACCCCATTTGGGGTGTTCTTGCCATTTCCTCCTGCAGCTCATTTTACAGATGAGGAAAATGAGGAAAGGAAAACAGGGTTAAGTGACTTGCCCAGGGTCACATAACTAGTAAGTGTCTGAGGTCAGATTTGAACTGCTATCCACTGGGCCATCCAGCTCTCCATTCATATTATTACTACTAATATTCTCCACTAGGGCAGTATGTCTCTGCATTCTGAATAGTACATTCTTTAGGACAAAAATGTCTTTTGCAAACATTATACTCTTCAATAAGAATTTGTTAAGGGCTCACCATATACCAAGACCATGATTTAATCTATGAAGCTATTTAGTCAAACCTTTACCCAAAAGGATTCTCCAATATAATGAACCCCAACAATCCAGCTTCTTCTTGAAGAACTCCAATGAGGTGAAATCCATCCATTCACTCCCCAAGTAGCCCACTCTATTTTTGGACTCCTCTCATACTGTCATGCAGAATCTAACTTGGATTTAATTAATTTCAATAAGCACACAATTCCCATGCTTTCCAATTTTAACCAAACATATAAAATCACCCTGCATAGAGAACAGAATTCTGTGACAAACTTCCTGGTTTATTATTCCCATTTCTCTTTGCAGTTTTGCTTCATTGCCCAATTAGAAAAATCTCTTCATCTGTGGTCATTGTGTATGTGTGTGTGTGTGTGTGTGTGTGTGTGTGTGTGCACATATCCATGTGTGTGTTCACATACCAAGAATAAATCCTTTCTCTAATGCATCATGAATCATTTCCTAAATGTTGACATTAAAAATTAAAGCTCTTCCAAATATGATGATATGCCATAGTTCTATAAGATATAAAGGAATTCTGAATCTGAATATGGACCAATCATCTCTTTTTAATTATGTGTACAATATAAGTAAAATGAGCCTCCACTATTGGCAAGAGGGTGCTTTTCTGAATCAGAGTTAGTGGCAACCTTTTAAAAAATACTTCTAAGTATATTGTGGAATACTGATTAGAATGCTGGATTTGGAGACAGGAAGCTCTGGGTTCAAATTGCTCTAAGACATCAGTTATTTGAATATAGGAAAGTCACTAATTCTCTCAATCCTGGATTCCTTAACCATGAAATGAATATGATAGACTGGATGACCTCTAAAGTCCTTTCTGACTCTAGATCTTAAATATTATAAATATTGAGGAAAAAAATGACATGATTTCCTAAAACTAGGAAAGATATAAACTATCTTGACTCCAAGTTCTCCAGTCATCAAAACTCCTCCAAGAATCCTCTAATGTGCTCTCCTCTCCTCTAGTCACAGAGAGGGCAACCCTGCTTTGTCATCAAGGCTAATCCTTCTACCTTAATTCCCATTCCCTTCTACCTCCTCAAGGATTAATCTCCATCTCTCTTCCTCCCTCTTTACTGTTTCTTTGTTTCCTTCCTTCCTTCTGTAAAAATGGATACTTGAACCCAGAACTCCAAAACCCAGAAGTCCTTGCTCTGGCTTCCAGAATGCTTTGTAATCTCACTGAGATCCTCACCCCAGGTGGGATCAAAAGTTCTATTTAACTGGTTGTAAAAGCCTACTGGCATTCTTTCCTGTTTCTGCTTGCAAGCAGACCCGTCTTTCATGATGTAGGTGATGTTGAATGGGGCCTCGTCGGCCCACGTGCCTTTCTTACTTGTATATTCTTAAATTCTTATCTTTAATAAACCTCTAAAAATATAATACTCCTTGCAGAGAAACTAATTTCTATCTTGCCTTAGTTTCCCCTACATTTTTAATCTTAACACTTCCTTTTCTTCCTTCCTTCCTTCTTCCCTCCCTTCTTTCTTTCTTTCTTCCTTCCTTCCTTCCTTCCTTCCTTCCTTCCTTCCTTCCTTCCTTCCTTCATTCCTTCCTTCCTTCCTTCCTTCCTTCCTTTCCTTCCTTCCTTCTTTCCTTTCTTTCTTTCTTTTCCTTTCTTTCTTTCCTTCTTCCTTCCTTCCTTCCTTCCTTCCTTCTTCCTTCCTTCCTTCCTTCTTTCCTTCTTCCTTTCCTTCCTTCCTTCCTTCCTTTCCTTCCTTCCTTCCTTCCTTCTTTCCTTCCTTTTCTTTCTTTCTTTTCTTTCTTTTCTTCTTTCTTTCTTTCTTTCTTTCTTTCTTTCTTTCTTTCTTTCTTTCTTTCTTTCTTTCTTTGTCTTTCTTTCTTTCTTTCTTTTCTTTCTTTCTTTCTTTCTTTCTTTCTTTCTTTCTTTCTTTCTTTCTTTCTTTCTTTCTTTCTTTCTTTCTTTCTTTCTTTCTTTCTTTCTTTCTTTCTTTCTTTCTTTCTTTCTTTCTTTTCTTCTCCTATTCCTTCCCTCCTCTTTCTGGCTGTGTGTGCTTGTCCCTCTCTGTTACTATGTCTCTGTCTCTCCCTCCTCTCTTCTTCCCTCCTTCCTCCCCACCTTTCTATGTCTTGACTTGTCCACTGATTCCCCTCCTATCAATCCCCAAACATGGTCATTTTGAAAACCTTTTCTTTAAATCTACTTTCCCTGACTCTTCTATTTGATTCAAGTACATTGATCCATTTCCTTTTCCATTACTGATTTCTCAGCAGCTTTTAATACTGTTGATTATCTACTCTCCAAGCCCAATGGATACTCTTCTTTCAATGGGTTCAGAAACCTATCACATTTTAGTGGTGGCACCTATTTTTAACATCTGACACTTCATTTCTATTCCCATGACCCTGGAACTAGTATCCATTGCTTGCATGGACTACTGAAATAACATCTTCAAAGTTATTCCTGTCTCTATGTTCTTTTGGTAGAGTAATCATTATTCAGGAATTTGGTCATGTTACTCCTGTACTCAAAAATCTTCAGTGACTCCAATTGCCCACCTAGTGAATCTCAATCTCTTTCCTGGTATTCAAGGCCTTCCACAAGCTAATGCTGCCCGCCACCACCACACACACACACCTTTACAACATTATCTTATATTAGCCTATTATTCCCTGACCAATAAATACCTCATACTCTCTACTCCTGACTAATTGATCTACTCTTTGTCCTAAACATTCCCTGAGCTCTCTCTACTAGATATCTTTTCTCAACCTATTCCTCTCCCCTTCTTTCCCCTTGAAATTCTTCCCTATCTCTCCAAGCTCAATTCAAATATCACCGTTTCAGAGAAGTCTATTAGAATTCTCCCAATTAGTCAAAACCTTGACCTCTAGAACACACGGAGCATTTTGATTTGCATCTCTCTAGTGATTATCATGTCATAAGGAGTATGAGTTCTCTATGAGGGCTTTATCTCTCTACTGAACTAAAAGTATGATAGATTTAGTAAAGTATTGATGCATTTAGCTCTGGAGTTGGAATCAGGAATCTATGAGTTCCAGTCCCACGTCAAATGCTTGTCAGTTTTGTCACTGTGGATACCATCACATAATTTCTCTTTGTCTCAGTTTTTTCATGGGTAACACAGGGATACTGATATCTATTGTACTTGCCTCAGAGTAGATATTGGATCATATATTTATAATTGGGAAGGACAGTAGAAGTCAAATCTGACCCCTTCATTTTAAATATGATATCCCATAAAGCTGATGCAAACTTTTACAAAACCATATTCTAGGTGAGTGCTACTCACATTCAAAGAATCTTGGATTTCAAAGTAGAATGGACTTCAAAGGCCATCAAGTCTGACTCAACCCTCTTTTTTTTTTTTAAACCTTATCTTCCATCTTGGAGTCAATACTGTGTATTGGCTCCAAGACAGAAGAGTGGTCAGGGATAGGCAATGGGGGTCAAGTGACTTGTCCAAGGTCACACAGCTGGGAAGTGTCTGAGGCCAGATTTGAACCTAGGACCTCTCGTCTCTAGGCCTGGCTCTCAATCCACTGAGCCACCCAGCTGCCCCCTCAACCCTCTTTTTACAGATGAGGAAACTAATATTCACCCAGTAACTTTTCCAGGGTCTAATACATCTAGGGTTTTGTGAACTTCAAATAAGAAGCATATTTGAGAATTATAAAAGTTTATAAAAGTGTCACTTATTATTCTCTAACTGTTGTATCTTCTTCAGTGCCTTGAAGTATACTCTGCATATGGAAAACACTAAATAAATATTTAATTAAAAATTAATTAAATTTTATAATAAAATTTGGGTCCTTATTCCAATAAATGAGAAACAGGAAGGCAGAGAGGATAGACCGCCAGTGGGTTCAGGATCTTTGGTTCTGAAGTTGGAAAGACCTTTGCAGTCCTTTAGTCCAAATCCTTTGTTTTACAATTGGTGAAGCTCAGACACAACAAGGTTAAATAATTACTGTTTGTACTATTATATCATTCTGTCACCCAACACCTGAGTCTAGATCCTGCTTCTAAGACATATAGTAATATGATCCAAGTCTTCTGACATTCTCTCAATACTCCTGAGAGATTCTCTAAGGTTGAAAGTTAGAATGAAGTCACTGACTTGAATAATGAGAGAAGTTTCCCCATCAGGAGTTCCCCACACTGATGAAATTCTAGAAATAGGTTCTTTTTAGGATTCTAATAAGTATAGCATTAATTATATATACAAAAAGCCCTCTCTAAAACATATTGAGACAGTACAGAAAGCACTGGATTTGGATTTAGGAAGACCTGAGCTTAAATCCCATCTTGACACTTGCTAGTTGTGTGAATCTGGGCAACTCATCTGTGCCTCAAGTTTCCTCATCTGTAAAATGAGGAAATTGGACTTGATGACCACCAACATTCCTTCCAGCTCAAAAATCTAAGATCCTATAAATGGAACTAACACTCCTCTTATATCGTGAGCCATTTTGTTTCTGAGTCTGAGGGATGCCAAGTCATGTCAAGATCTACTTATCAGGCAATTCCTATGTGTCAGGCATTATTCTAAGCACTGGAGATACAAATACAAGCAAAAAGATAATCACTGCTCTCAAGAAACTTACGTTCAAATAAGGAAAGACAATAAATAAAAGGAAATTACAAAGGAATTGTGGAAAATAATTGCTCAGGGACATCCTGGAGAATCATATCCATGCACACACACATATACATGCTCTCATATAGACACACTGATAGATAAACATATAGAAAGACAGATATTTACATCAAACATACACAGATATCCACAGATATGCACACCTACCTACGATATATACTATAGTCATACATATCTATTTTATAATTGTTTTAATTGGTATATTTTCTTACATCTAGCTCCTTTTACATTTCTTTAAAACAGTTAAAATATTAATTTACATAAAAATGGTAATATGCTACTAGTTAGTGTGGGAAGGGACAATTAAGCCTTTAGTAATTCTAATAGGGCAAACTTATAACTTCCTAAAAATATGCATGACCATACAAAGGATATTCCTTTGTGGAATCTGAAATGTGGAAACCATAAAGCATTAATTCATTTTGAATTATCAAACTTCCCTGGGTTTATAGCAGCTTGTGATGCCTTAATCTTTTCTTTAACTCCTATAAAATTATAGAAAGGTACTTAAGGAGATCTCTAAGTCCCAATCATTTCCAGATACCTTGTCAAATACCTAAACTTAGCCATTTAGGGAAAAAAAGCCCTACTCTTTCCTCTGCCTCAGATAATTGCATTTCTTGGAATCTATATATTATGTGCCTATAAGTGTTGGGCAAAAAAGAAAAAGTCATAATCAAGTAGAAGGCTAAAGCTGTTTGTAATTCCCATGAATGTTGGCATTGGAGATATGACATTTTGGGGTGAAGGTAGAGAAATGAGGTCAATCTAATAATAACAGCCGCCATTTACAAAATATTTGCCTTAAAACACCCAGGAGATGAAAAGAATTTATTTAATTTTTAATGGGACCTTTAGTTTCTTATATGTATAAAATTTTAAATGAAATTAAATTAATGCAGGCATGAATGAATCAATCAATCAATCAATCAATCAAAAAGCATGTAATCAATCTAATGGGTGATGAGCCCTGAACTAAGAGCTGGGGATTCAAAGACAAAAATGAGGCAGCCTTTGCCCTCAAGGAACTTACATCTGGTCTTTATAGTCTCTTTTGAAATAGTTAAAGGAGAAAACTTTTTTTTAAGATATACTCAATCTTTTGGGATAAGTTTTAAATACTAGAACAGCCAGTTTTTTTCTCTAATGAGAAATGTGCATTCCCCAAAAGTACCTCCCTATGCAAAATCAAGCAATGAAAACCAGTCTATAGTAAAAATGTAGTAAGGGGCACAACACTAAAACTCTGTTAGGGCCGTACTCATGTGCAAAAGATAGTAAAGTAGAACAATTTTATATATGTTAACTGGTTAAGAAAGACATGGCTATTACAATAAATGGTAGCCATAGCTGAGGTCTCAAGCTGCTACTCTGAGCAAGTTGGAAAGCCCCAGACTTCAGGCTGGAGGCCATGGCAGAAGGTCATGGAGGTGGAGTGAAGCTGCTATTCTCCTCAATCCCCTTCTACGACTTCCCCAAAAGATATACAATCAATATGGTCATTTGCTCAAAGTTTGATTGCAGAATTGTCATTGGAACTTGGAAGGACTTATTTTCAAAATTTGCCTTAAAGCAGAACTGACTGTACATAAAGACCATTTAGGATGCTGTAAAGCATCCCGAGAGGGGCAAAATGCATGATGGATAAAGAGCTAAATTGAGATAGAAAGATCTGGCCTCCAGTTCCACCTGGTCAAGTCACTTAACTTCCTAAAGTCATGGGCAACTAAACCCTGGACATTATAATTTACAGAGAAGGCATCAATTGGAGTTGGTACAAGAAGTTTATCACTGGGAATTTCCTACTCTAATGAAATCACAGCTACAATGCCATTCCCCAGTGCCAACCACCAACAAATCCATTAAAAGTAAGACACTTGTGTCTTCCAACCTGAGGAGTGATGGAAGGCAGTAAGTATGGATGTAAGCTATAGCATCCATTCATATTTCAATGACATCTGACAACATAAATTTTATGGCCCTAATGATTATGGAAACATTTGCAAGTCTTAGATTGACTTTTATTCAGGTTGTTCCACATATCTGCAATGTTCTCCCTTCTTTTCTCTTCATCTTGGCACTCTTAGATCTCTTCAAGGCTCAACACAAATGTTTTTTCCCTCCAAGAAGCCTTTCCCAATCACCCCAATTGTTCACGTCCCCCTCTAAAATAATTTTGTATTTATTTTGTGTTTGCATGTAGACATGGATATGTATTAATATGTATATGTATATTTATCAATTTTGATTTTGACTTTATATCCAAAAATATTTAGAGCAATGCTAAGGATATAACAGATGCCTAATAAATATTGTTTGAAATGAGTTGAGTTGAAGTGAATTCCCAGAAATAAATCTGATACTTTATATGTGGTCCTCAAACAAATGGAGGTTTTTGGCTAAAAGACCAGATGGCCATTTTTCTGGTATGTTGTAATGGTAATTATTTTTCAGATATCAATGGCCCACAGGACTGAAAGAGATTCTAAAAGCTAGAAAGGACTGGACAACACGTATAGTCCCATCTTGCTCTTAAATTTCATAAAATTCTGTGATAACGATATAACAGCAGTCAGTCCTATAACCAAAATTAGGAATATCAGCACCAGATAGAATACTGTATGAATTTTGATGAACTAGCAAATGCGGGAGTGGGGGAAGAAACCTATTTTGTTTCTGTTAAATGCTTATAAAGACATACTGTAAGTACATGCTTTGAGTAGGAGCAAAGTAGATAAAGCAGGCTTGATCGTCTCTAATAGCAGGCTAAATCCAAATTTGCTCATTTCAAAATTGCATTTTATCACTAAGTACATTACCCCAGCCATTGTTTTAACTGAAAAACTATCAAATCGTTAAGATTGTAATTTTTCAGCTACAGGCAGTATGGAATCAAAATCATGAGATCTCCCATTCTCATCAGATGCTGCATAATAATACTAGATTAATAGGAGAGACTACTTTCCCATTAATCCCAATAATTATGCTAATTATGAATGTTCTTTGTAACAATAAGTGTGATTCTTTGACCTATTTGGGATCCTTTAGTATCTATCCTATCTTATTCTGAAATCATGGGACAAAATTCATTATAAATGCTTTTAAGAAGTGATCTTCAATTTCTCTTCTATATCTAACATTCAGTAATTATATACATGTGAAAAAAAAAAGGTTTGATGACATATTGATTTAACATCACCTTGATTTATATCCAGGAATGAATGAATAAGTATTTATTAAATGGTAACTATGTGCAAAGCATTGTGCTAAATGTTGTGAATACTAACATCAATGAAGCAAACTTCCCTCCTCTCAAGAAGCTTATATTTTATTAGGAGAAACAATACATTTAGAAGCTTTTATAAACAGGTCAGGTAGAAAGGTCCCATGATTCTTATGGTAAAGTCCTAAAGCAGACATTAGAGTATTTCATTGATGACAATACCTTTGATAAAATCCTATCAGTCTAGAATGTTGAATCATGTGATTCTACCAAGAATTTTGACAGGGAGAACTTCTTTTTCAGGGTCTTTAGGCTCTTGTAAACCTCTGTCTGCCAGCAGTAGTTGTTGATATTAATAGCAAGTAAGAGCCACCTTTCCCCAATAAATAAGGACTTGTTAACTTGAAGGCATTGCTATTCCCAAGGCTCTTGGGTTTAGCATCCTAGAGCATCTGTGAGTCTGGAGAGAGGTCTTGTTTGAAATGGTGATGGCAACTTGATTTGCTGATACATGACACTTTCTGTCTTACTCTCAGGATGTCTTGCTGGTCCCTCTGTTTTCTGTGTGAATATTGTCAATAGTGTCAAAAGCTAATTGATATGGTCCTTCATTATTTCCCAGGAGGGTAGGTACATGGTGTCAATACCATTAATGATGGTATTGAGCTCCATAATGATTAGAGGTAGTAGAAGAGCTTGGGGACACAAATTTCCATTGGATATCAAGGGCTGGAACTCCTGCATGTTCTGAACTCCAAAATACCATGTTGGTTGACTAGAAAACATTGAATTATTGTCATTATCTGGATATAGTGGTCCCTGGATTTTGATTTAGGACATCTGAGTTTGGATGCCTTTTATACTTAATTGGCCCTGGACAAAGCATTTGGTTCCCTCATCATGAAGGGAATTAAACTTTGTGATCTCAAAGGTCCCTTCTAGTGAAGTGTCTGACATAGAATAGGCATTTAATAATGATTGGCTTTCTAATTGACTGACTTAATCCTATGACTCTAATTCTGGAAGGTACCTCAAAGATTCTTTAAACCAGTGGCTCTGCCTTTTTTTAAAATTCTATGTAGCCCTTTGAATATTCGATGAAACCTAGAGATCCCTTCTTGAAATGTTTTTAAAAGAATAAAATGAAACACATACAATTATAAAGAAAGACGATTATATTTAAACACAATAATAAAAAACCCTTAAAGTTCAAGTGTTTTGGTTAAAAATCCTTTGTCTTTTCCAGCTTTATAATTGTTTAGATGAAGAAATTTAATCTCCTGGATTTTTGATTCATATCTAATTCTGTTCTATTGAAACCAGTCTAGAAATTTCCTTCTTTCCAATTTTATAAAGCAGTGATGGTGAACCTTTTTGACAGTGTGTGTCCAAAGTACAATCTTTATGCCACATGCATGCTAGCCCCTTGCCTTACCTCAGGCAGGGGAGGGAGAAAGTGTTCCCATTAGACTGCTGGGCAGAAGGGCAGGTGATGTGAGAAATGTCCTCATGCACACATGGAGAGGAGGAGGGGAGCAGCCCCCTCCAGCACATGTGCCATAGGTTCACTAACATAGGTTTATAGAATGAAAAGAAAGTATAGAGGAGAAAAAATTAACTTAAGAAAATGCACTAAGACTAATTAATTTTTTGTTCTCTAATTTATATATTTCATATTTCTACAGAAAAGGACACTTGTAAAGTAAGCCTTTTACCCCCTTATATATATTCTTACACACTGAAACACATTTATGAGTCTTCTAATTCAATTAAATTTCTTGACCTCTTTAGTAAGTGGTATACAATAAAAAGAAAATTTTCTGATGTTCAATCTTCTTGAAACAAATGTCTTCTAAGAAAGTTTATTTTCTCCATGACCAAGCTTCTATATCCTGGGATGTTTCTGACAACTAGGGAGAAAAACCTGGAATTGGAATATACTTGGCCTTCTCTTTGCAGAATAGTTGAATACTATATAAGTTATATATAAAGTGAATTGTTATAAGGCAAACCCTACTGTCCTGTTAATTGCTATTGCAAAACAAAAGAGTGATTGTCTTGAGAAAAAAAGCCTCCTAAAGAGAGAAAATTTTTTTGAGAATGAATTAATAGAGTTGCCAGCCCCTGGGAAATCTAGGCATGGACACAGAACAGAAATATATAATAATTTGGGGGAGCTTTGTTTCAGTCCCCAACCCAGCAAATGGCTTTGCTCCCTCAGTTCTTTGTAGCATCTTCCCACATCTGGAATCTTCCTTATGTTGTCACCATATTCTCATATTCCCCCCTGGATCACAATGGTTACTTTCAGATTAGCAGATCTAACTCCAAGAATCGTTCTTTTTATTTCCTCTCCATGCTTGCCTAAATGTGACATAATCTTGTTGCCCAGTTTATACCCTGGTAGGTGATGCCATTGAAAACATGATGTGTTTTGGGGACAAAATTCTTTTTCCTGTAGACTTTAGATGAGGTGTCACCAAACTTTTTACGCGGGGGCCAGTTCACTGTCCCTCAGACTGTTGAAGGACCAGACTATTAAAAAAAAAAAAAACTATGAACAAATCTGTATAATGCTGTCTGGGATCGCGGAGGCTGTAGTGCTGGCTGTGATGGACCTGTCACACCTTGCACACTATACCAGGCAGCAGTATATACAGTGAGGAATCCCCTCCCCCAGATTGCTGCTCACCATGCTGATGTCTTCCATTGTGCAGCCACATAATCCTTTGCATGACGCCTCCTTCTCTTTCAGTTACTCTCAGAAGATGACATCACACAAAGGATTATGTCACTGGAAGTAGTATTGTACGTGAGCGACACTGTGCTTTGCGGTGCTGCCAAATACATTATTCCAGGAGCACAGGATGCAGACGCATCCTATGCTCCTCTCACTGACCACCAATGAAAGAGGTGCCCCTTCCTGAAGTGTGGTGGGGGCTGGATAAATGGCCTCAGGGGGCCGCATGTGGCCTGAAGTTTGGGGACCCCTGCTTTAGATTATGCAACAAATTATTTCCCCTCTGTTAATGATTCTGTAATTTGATAAACCTGGCCATATGGCTTGATGTATTGAATTGGTGTCACCTTGAGTAGAGGACTTTATTTCACCACATTCTAGACAGTGCTATGACTATAAATTGCTGACCAGCACTGGTAGAGAGGATTTCCCCAAAAGAGGTTTTGAATACCAATGAAACCGTGGGTCCAGAGATTCCTATCCCTATCTTCCACTAAAGTCCTCTTCTAATGCCTCTTCATGGTGGAGATTTGGCTTTGGGCTCACAAGGTAATGCCAACTGTACATAAACTGAGACAAACCCAGCCAAGTTGGCAAGACTTTTTACTGGACTGTGCCTGCCATCCTAGATCAGCTGAGCTAAGCTCGGAGAGGTCCAGCACCTGGTAGGTTAGAGGGGAGGGAAATTTTCAGGCATAGTCATTTTCAAAGACTCTTCATTGAGTTGTAGAGGGATTGTAATCTGTGTTGAGACAAATCAAGGAAATGGAATTAGAAAACCCTGGACTACTGAAGAATAGAGACCTGTATATTGAGTTGACTTATAACAGAATCTGTCTACCTACATACTGTCTGGTGTTAACTAGGAAAAAACATTGAACTATTAAATAATCAGAAAAACCACTCTTTAATCTAGGAAAGGGGTTCAGTGCTTTCCTCAAGGCTAACATCCAACCTGAGTCCCAAGACCCTGGTTGCTCAGGTCACTCAGGCCTGGGAGAGCCAACCATGTTAGATTGACAGATCCAAGGAAGAGAAGAATTTGGGGACCTTATATACCATTTGGGAAACCAAGGGAAAGGGAAATATGATTGAATGACAATACCATGCTTATAAGGAAATGGGAGTGTTCAAACTATACTGACAGAATGCAATCAAGCTTGGGAAAAGAATGGTATAAGGGAAGGGGTTGCTTACAATGGATACTAAAAGGGTGGTCCCTGCTCAGGTGTGAGTCTCCTTGGGAAAGGGTCTCTGATACAAAATGGGGAAGACAAAAGAGTACTTAGCATTTAGTTATCCCTACCTGACAGGGATTGTCATTTACCTTAGGTCTATTATTCAGTCTGAAACTGCTAGCCTGAGATTTCCTTCTGGTTGGATTCTCAGGTGAATAGGGAACAAGTACAAACTTTGAGCTCTCCAATTTACAAGCTAGTCCTAAAACTTGGGGTTCCTGGGATCCTACTAGGCTACAAGTTTGGGGTTTCTAGATTCCATGTTGACACTGGGCATGAGAGGGACCTGCAATAATTGCTTGGTGCCCAGATGACCTTTTTCCACCAATTGAAAGAAATAATTGGCTGGAGGCAAATAGGTCTTTGACCTAGGTGCTAACCTTTGAGGTGACATGGAAGGACAAGCTTTCATCCCATAGTAGCAACTCCCTTTTCACATTTCCCCATCTCCTATCCACCTTGTCATGCAAGGCAAACACCCCAAGTTACCAACTGCAAGGTCACATGGCCATGATGCTTAACTCCCATATGGTTAAGGATTAACTCTGGGAAAAGGACTTCCTTTCATCCCAGTGAGACTGTCCTTATCCTCAGAACACTCCACAATTTACTCTACTTGAATTTGTGCCAGATGCTTGGGTTCCTTACTACAACTCTGTACCTCCATAAGTAGCTAAGAATGAACTGAGCAATGTGAATATTGGCAGGAGAGTGAAATTTATTACAGATCCTGTTTTTTACCAAAGGTACAAGTGATGCTTATCCAAAATGCTTACCATACCAGATAAGCAAATAAATAATTAACCGAACAATTAACTAATGAGCTACCAACTGGCCAGATCATAGAGATCTCTCCTATTTATAGATTAGAAAATTTATTATGTCTGCTTCCATTTTAATCAAGTAAAATCCCATTGATGCTCTTGATTGGGCAATTACACAAAGAAATACTTATAAAGACTGTTGTAAATCTGTCTTGAAAATCTGTACAATAAGACAACAGTAATGTATAGGAGGACCTTGCCCATTCTTTTTTTCCCTTTGCTTTCCATTGGCTTTTCTGTACTTTCTTGGAGTTCTGTAAAAGACTTTGGATCAAGAATAGAAGTGAGGGGCTCAATTAGAGTGATTTTTTTAAAAAGCTGGAATTCCAGGTCAGTGAACATTCTTTATAAAGAAGACACAAAAGAATGCTATTGACAAATATATATATATATACATATATATATATATATATACACACACACATATATATATAACTATGTATTATTTATTTATATTTATCATTTCTTTTTCCAGAGGGGTACTTACACAAGTCATTCTTCAAACAATATTTCTATTGCTATATATAATGCTTTCTTGGTTATTCTTTTTTCAGACTTCATAATTTTAAGTAGGTCTTTCCATGTTTTCCCAAAATCAACCTTATTGTCGTTATCATAATCATATGCCACGACTTGTTTAGCCATTCTCCAATTGATGGACATCCCTTTATTTCCAGTTCTTTGCCATCACAAAGATAGCTACAAAAAATATTTTAGAACATATAGTTTCTTTTCCATTTCTTTAATCACTGTACAAAACAAAACTAATGGTGGTATTGCTGGGTAGAAAGGTAAAGATAATTTTATATCTATTTGAACATCATTCTAGCACCAGCATTGTACCCCAAAAAACTCAGGCAAATTATTATCAGTGAAATTTCTCTGCTCCCTTGACTCCCAACCCAAAACACCTGACCTAGGAGATTATCCTCCATTGATTGCCCAATTGAATTGAGAAGAACAAAGAGACACACCTCATTCATTCATCTTCCAAATCAAAAGAAACACTCCCATGCCCTAGGGTAACCTCCCCCCTCAACTCCTTGCTCCAGAGTCCTGCCCACTGCTATAGAAGAATATAAAAACCCCTGAATAGAGGCATTCTGGGAGCAACCTCTCAGGTTGTTCCACTCATGCTGTCTTGCTGGCTAAAAATTCAACATTACTAAGAAATCTCTCTTTTTACTTTTAAGCTAAGTTTTGGAGTCTTGCATTCTTGCAAAAGGTATCCTTTCTGAACCCCAGGGGTGCACCCCTACACCCCACAACATCTTCAGATAGCTCTCCAAAATGGTCAGAGCAGACCACAGTTCCATCAACAGTGTAGTAGTGTGTCCCCATTTTCCCATATCCTCTCCAAAAAATGTCCTTTTGCTCTTTTATTATTTTAGTCAATCTGATACATATGAATTGATATTTCAGGGTTAATTAGATTTGCATTTCTCAAATCAATAGATTTAGGCATTTTTTCATATGGTTATATGTAGCTTTGATTTCTTCATCCAAAACTATCTGTTCAAATCTTTTGATCATTTATCAATTGGGGAATGTCTCTTCTTTAATGGGGGGAAGAAAAGGGGAGAATTACCTGGATATTTAAATGTCATAAAAAAATCAATGAATTAATTTTTTTATAGAATGCTATTTGAAATTAAGATTAGACAGAATAAGGAGGATTTTGAACCACATTTTATAGGAATGGGAAGGGAAGAGTCAGTGGAAGAGGAAATTGACACATAAATTAAAAAAAAATACATTACTATTCAGTCAATCCAAAATCATAGAATTATAGATTTAGAGATGGAACAGACTTAAGAGATATCTCTGAGCTTGAATCTAACACTTTTGATTTGTTGTTGAAAATTGAGATCGAGAAAAGAAAGATTACTTGCCCAAAGTCACAAAGGTAGTAAATGAGAGAACTGAGATTAGAACCTTGGTCCTCAGACTCCAGAGCTCTTTTCATTGTACTACAGATGAAACAAACAAAATTGGGGGGAAGCCTGTGGAAATTTATGGAAATAAAGTAGGCTCAAATGAGTGAAAACAAAACAAATCAAAATCACAAAAAAGCTTAAAGAGGAAGAAGATGAAAAGAATACAATAGGAACTAATAAAGGAAAACAAATACTTAGCAGTAGTAACCTTCAACTAAAAAGGTCACTAACTTGAAACTAGATCATTCAATATAAAGGAAGACAGGATTGATCAGGATCAATTGTAGAGCAAGATTTCCTCAATAATTTCTTCAGGATCCACTTCACATCTCCTCTCTCCATAAAGCCAGTACTTCAAATGTGTAACTTTGCCCCTGTGAGCCCCCAAATAAAATGAGTGCTTCCTATTGGAGTCAACTTGAGAAACATTACCTTAATAATGGCAACGTAATTCTAAAGCACTGAATCACACAAAAATCATAGATCTAGGGTTTTAGAAGAAAAGAAAAGGTCATCAACTCCCATAAAGAAAGCCATGAATACTTTTCATAACAATGGGAATTGCCAATCACCAAAGCAATATTTACATACAGGAGACTATTATTCACCATACTTTTTACAAGAAAATACAGATAAAGCTAAGGAACATATTGTTGTTCAATCCTGTACAACTCTTCATTGCCCTCATTTGGGGGGTGTGGCAAAGATACTGAAATGGTTTACCAACAAATTTTTCAGATGAGGAAATTGAAACAAACAGAATTAAATGATTTGCTTAGGGTCACATAGCCATTAAGTATCTGAGGTCAAATTTGAACTCAGATCTTCCGGATTCCAGAACTGGCACTCTATCCAGTTTGCCACCTATCTGCCTCAAAGCAATATATAGGTAACTCAGTTTTTAGAGAGTTTCCTGGAATACTGAGAACTGAACTAACTTATTCATGATCACACAGCTTGGTCATTCCAATGGTAGGACTTGAATACAAATCCTCCTAATTCCAAAACCAATTTTTTCATGCTAAAATTGCAACCAATGCTCAGAACATGTACATGATTGTATTATTTTCCTATCCTAAGAACTATTTTAGTTTTAGAAGTGGCAACTAAGTACCTCATTTAAGAGAAGTCCTACTCTGGTGTCATTTCTCTATTGACCTGCCTCTCCTCTCATTTGTGTTCTCAGCCTTACATTTTCATCAGATCAGAGGATTACATAAATAGAGTTAAGAAGAAACTTAGGAGAAATGAAGCCCAGACAGTTTGAGTTAAACCACAGCCTTCTCCTGCCTGGGTTCAAATGCTACAAAAAAAGAAGAAAAAAAAGCCTTTTGCTTTCTTCACTGAATTGTTTGTCTGATTCTCCTGTGAACTCCCCTTGATGTCCCCAGGCTACTGTATTGGAAAGACACAGCATCCAAATGCCTATCCTTGTCTAGATAAAAGACAGTCTTCATTCACTTGTTTTTTCCTGTGTGGATTGGGACTTTTGAGTAATGGGTATGCTCTGAAATAATCTAAGGCTTGATTCAATCAACACAATATCTATGCAAATTGGAGCATCTGTGGGATAATCTAGTAAATATTCTGATTTGGGGCTTGTGCTAACCCTGATCGCAGACTGAGACATTGAATAGAATATTTAGATCCATCTTTCTTCTGTAAACTTATTGTTGAGTTTGGGGTTAGCTAACAGAGAGAAAAAATTATCTTCAAACCCTTCTTTCTGCTTTCTACATGGAGCTGAGTGATGCTCCCTTCACACACATTGATTAAGCTAAACAACAACATGCCAAATAGTATTGTTGGCACTGGGAAAACAATAACAACTTAAACAATCCCTTATTTCAAGGACCTGACATTCTACTGAGAGACACCAGAAATTCAAGCACTTACACAAATATCTTCAAAGTAGTCCAAGAGAAGATAGCTTGAGAGGAAAGATATTAGTGGTTCTACAGCTCAGGAAAAGTTTCATGGAGGAGGTAGTGCTGAAATAACATCTTTTTATTATTATTATTATTTAGTGAATTTAGAACATTATTCCTTGGTTACAAGAAACATATTCTTTCCCTCTCCCCCCCCCCCCCCCTTAGCCAGCAGCATAATTCCACTGGGTTTTAAATGTGTCCTTGATCAGAACCTATTTCCATGTTTTTGATGTTTGCACTAGGGTGATTGTTTAGAGTCTACACCCCCAATCGTATCTCCCTTGACCCATGTAATCAAGCAGTTATTTTTCTTTGGTGTTTCTTCTCCCACAGTTTTTCCTCTGGATGTGGATAGTGTTCTTTCTTGTAAAACCTTCCAAGTTTTTCAGGATCACTGCATTAGTCCATTACATTTGATTGTATCACAATGTATAATGTTCTCCTGGTTCTGCTCCTTTCACTCTGCATCAGTTCCTGGAGGTCATTCAAGTTCACATGGAATTCCTCCTCTTTATTATTCCTTTTAGCACAATAGTATTCCATCACCCACAGATACCACAATTTGTTCAGCCATTCCCCAATTGAAGGGCATCCCCTCATTTTCCAGGATTTGCCACCAATAAGAGTACAGCTATGAATATTTTTGTACATGTCTTTTTCCTTATTATCTCTTTGGGGTACAAACCCAGGAGTGCTATGGCTGGATCAAAGGGCAGACAATCTTTTAGCGCCCTTTGGGCATAGTTCCAAATTGCCCTCCAGAATGGTTGGATCAATTCACAACTCCAGCAGCAATGCATTAATGTCCCTATTTTGCCATATCCCCTCCAGCATTCATTACTTCCCTTTGTTGTCCTGTTAGCCAATCTGCTAGGTGTGAAGTGATACCTCAGGGTTGTTTTGATTTGCATTTCTCTGATTATAAGAGATTTAGAACACTTTTTCATGTGCTTATTAATAGTTTTGATTTCTTTATCTAAAAATTGCCTATTCATGTCCTTTGTCCATTTATCAATTGGGGAATGGCTTGATTTTTTTGTACAACTGATTTAGCTCTTTATAAATTTAAGCAATTAGACCTTTGACAGAGGTTTTTGTTATGAAGATTTTTTCCCCAACTTTGTTGCTTCCCTTCTAATTTTGGTTGCATTGGTTTTGTTTGTACAAAAACATTTTAATTTAATGTAATCAAAATTATTTATTTTACATTTTGTGATTTTTCTAATTCTTGCTTGTTATTAAAATCTTTCCTTTCCCAAAGATCTGACATATATACTATTCTTTGTTCACTGAATTTACTTATAGTTTTCTTCTTTATATTCAAGTCATTCACCTATTCTGATTTTATCTTGGTATAGGGTGTGAGATGGTGATTTAAACCTAATCTTTCCCATACTGTCTTCCAATTTTCCCAGCAGTTTTTATCAAATAGTGGATTTTGGTCCCAAAAGCTGGGATTGAAATCACATCTTAAAGGAAAAAAGAGGCTCCCATGAGGTTGAGATTAGAGAGTTTATACCAGGCAGGAGATGGAGTGTCATGCATGAGGAATAGAGAAAAGGCCATTTCTGCTGGGTCCAAAAATACAGAAGGGAGAATAATGTCAAAGGATACCAGAAAGATATTCTGGGGCCAGGTTACATAGGGTTTTACAATCTAAAAAGAGATGTTTATATTTTGTCCTAGAGGCAATAAGAAGCCACTGGAGTTTATTGAGTAGTGGGATGATATAATTATCTCTTTACTTAAGAAAATCACTTATGCAACTGTGCAGAGGATGGAATAAAATGGTGAGAGGCTTGAGGCAATAAGACCAATTAAGATGCTGTTGAAATAATCTGGGAAAGGCATTATAAAGGCCTGAATTAAAGTGGTAGCTATGTGAGTGAAGAAAAAGGACAGGGAGAGATATTGTGAAGATTAGAAGCCCCAAGATTTGGTCTTATCTTCAGAAAAGCACCTCTCCAGAGCTAAGAGAGATCTCTACAGTTCTATACAGCCCTCCCTGAATGTTTATTGAAATACTAAAATATAATTGTACATACAATTGTATATAACCTGCATCCTATTACTCTGAATGCATATGTATTAATGCAATGTGTATCATATAGGATGCATATTACCTATCATGTTCAATATTACAGGTATGTAAAATAATTTTATTTATATCTATAATAATAGCTACATTATATATCACTTTAAAGGCTACAAAGCACTTTATAAATAGTATCTTATTTTATCCTGGCAATAATCTAGAGAGGTAAGTCCTATTGTTTTCCTCATTTTACTAATGAGGAAACTGAGGTTAAAGAAGGTGAAGTTACACATAGCTAGTAAATTTGAACTCAAATCTCTCTGACTCCTAATTATATCTGCCAAATTCCTAATACTTAAGATAGATAAAAAATCTATAATTTTTATTAGCAGGGAACTCTGTCCAATATTGGAGATCATACTCTGTCTGTGACAGTAGATCAGACCTAGGCAGTCTCTTGTGGCAGATACAGATGAAATGACTTTCCATAGTTACATAACCAATAAGTATCAGAGAGAAATTTAACAGTCTTGAAGATCCCAAAGCCCAACTGTCTCTTGAGAATTGAATAGAATGGGTTTAATGTGGCACAATCTTAAAATGGCCCTTCCCAAATAAAACTTTGGTGATCTCTATTAACCTTTATTCCTTCCAATGTTGCCCACTGCCCACTGATGCCAAAAGGACACTGGATTCAACAAT
The DNA here is from genome assembly GCF_027887165.1 of Monodelphis domestica. Taxonomy (NCBI): domain Eukaryota; kingdom Metazoa; phylum Chordata; class Mammalia; order Didelphimorphia; family Didelphidae; genus Monodelphis; species Monodelphis domestica. The sequence goes on along the minus strand of NC_077234.1, from coordinate 35,647,619 downwards.
AGTTGAAAATCCTAAATTCCTTTAGCTGAGCTGACTTTTATAATGTCATGTCTATCATAGAACCATCTAGATCAGTCCCATCATAGAGCAGAGAAATTTTTAAGATTATTGAAGACTTATCAAGATATTTTCAGTCATAATCCCTTATTGAGGTTTTCTTGGCAAAGATACTGGAGGAATTTGACATTTCCTTCTCCAGCTAATTTTACAGATTAGGAACCTGTGGCAAACAGGGTAAAGTGACTTGTTATGGAATGTACTGCTAATAAATGACAGAGGCTGGATTTGAACTCAGGTCTTCCTGGCTCTAAGCCCGGCACTTTATCCATTGTGACACCTAGATGCCCTTACTGATCTTATTCAAGCTCACTAAGATATTTGGTTTGGGCTTTCAATAAGTAAAAGAAATAAATCCCAGACTGAGTGCATAGTATATATCATGGAATCGCAGAAATTAGAGAGGACCAAATACATCAACAGGTCATCTAGTTGATTTAAAACCTCAAACAACAATATTTTCTATGATATTCCAGCCAAATGGGCATCTAGTCTCTGTGCAAAGACCTCTACAGATAAAGAACTCACTGTAGCTAAAGTCAGTCCAGTGCACTTTCAGACAATAATAATAGTTACCTTTCTCTCTCTTCTAGCCACTAGTTCTAGTTTTTCTTCTTGTTAGAGACAAATAGAAATTTTATACTTCTTCCACACACACAAAAAAAATCTTGCTCCAGTGTGTTCTACTATGGTACAAAGGGAACCTTGATTTTTTAAAGGTCATGCTAGAGAAACAAGGGTTACAACTTCCTTCAGCCATTACTCCAGAGTCTGGAATATCATGATCATCTTAATTATTTTGTTTTTCATATTTCCAAGAATAATAGGACATTTATATGCTATACAGTCCACAAGATTAAAATGAATAGTATTTAAATAAACAACTGAAAATTAAAAAAAATAGGAAGTGGATAGCATAACTGATATTGGTGTTGATTACAATAATTTCATTCAGAATTTAAACCAATAAAAACAAATTAAAAGAAAACAAAAGGAGCCTGGAAAATCAATTATGAGCACACATTTGATTTACTTGCCAAAGGTACCACCAAATTAGAACAGAAATAACAATATAATATTCTGAAGACGAATGTTGCATAATTATAAATACTACATTCTCACAAAACACAAAGAAGCAATTGAGGATAAAGCCAATATTTTAGAAAAAAAAAAAAAAACCTTTGGCAAGATATCCAACTAGGCAAATTCATCCCAAGGCCTTTCAAGGATGAAAATGAAAAGAAGACTACAAATAGAAGAAAAATAGTCAAGATTTGCAAAACTTAAAACAATAAACTATTTTATACTATATCCATGGTGATGATATAATTATGAAAGTGTATAGAAATTGCTATCTAAAATTAGGAAAAATACCAAAGGCATGAAACAAATCTCACATCTTACTAATTCCCCCCCAAAAAAAGGTGACCAAGAAAATATCAACTACCAATCAATATGCCTAATAGTGCATGATAAGAGTATTAATAGGGTAAAGGTTTTCATAAATTACTTTCACCAATAAACCACATATTTACAGTCTCATAGTTGACTAATAAATGTAAAATATATGAGATCTAATTCTGCTTATTTTTAAATTTAAATTTAAAATAAATTTATTTATTTTTAATTTATTTTAATTTATTTTATTTATATTTATATTTATATTTTATTTATTTAAATTTATATTTATAATTTAAATTTATATTTAAAAAATAAAATAAAATTTTAAAATAATGCTTAGAAAAAGAAAATATACATCAAACAGAATAGAACCAAAATGCTAATTAGGTGACTCTTACAAAAAAAAAAAAGAATCCAGATAATTCAGGATTCTTTGGAAAACAAACAGAAAGAACATTGTTTAATGATGATTTTGTAATAAACATAAGAAGAGGCATGAAACAAGTATGCATGCCAAAAGTATTCAACACTGTGAATGAAGAGATCCAGTGTAGTCAAAATAAAGTAGAAGCCTTCTGTGGATAGTAAGGTCCTCCAAATGCTCCTATTAGTGGATGGCATTGTTTTATACCCCCAAGTCCCAAAATATTGCAGTATATCATGGAAGAGATCTATTATGAATAAAAGAATTGAAGTTGTCTATTACACAAGAAAGACAAAAATGGATAAAAATGGTCTATTGCCCATTTCTGAATAGACACCCTAAAGAGCTTGTAACACAGTATGTATGTCTTAGACAAACCATAAAGAGGGTCAATGAATTGGGCCCAAAGTGGAAAAAAAAGAAACTGGATTATTTTAGGGAAGAGATAGAGAATTTTTACTGAAAAACAAGAATCTCATCAAAGCAAAGCCCATGTTTTCAATTTTAAAAAAATTTCCCAGTTATTGTAGGTGACAGCAAGACTTTAAATACCAGTACCTCCAAAAAGCTAAAGACGTATACTCTACAGTAGACAATCAGTCATAAAGTATATCATGGTGCATGGAAAAAGGCATCAATATATAACCAATAAAGAACTTCAAAGAAATAACCAAGTGAAGAGTCTTATCAAAGAATTTTATGGCAGAAAGAGAAGATGAGTTGATTACATGGTAGTGCAATGGATGATAGCTGGATGGCCAGATTGCATGGTGGAACCCTAGAAGTGTCAGAAGAAAGTGAAGAATGTCTCTATCATATTTGATGCATCCTCAGGGAGAGAGTGACAGATGATGAGCAGGCTTGAAGTTTTGGTTTTGTCATTGTCATTTGGTTTTGCCATTGTCATTTGTCACTGCTTTTGTCACTGAAAAAACTTTATTTTTTCTTTGTTATAGGCATCATGTATATGTTTTGATTATTGTGCATACTTCACTTTGCATCAGCTCAAGGCTTCCCAAGCTTCTTGAATTCTTCTTTTTCACCATTTCTTTTGGCATAGTACTATTCCTTTAAATTCAAGCACCAGAGATTTGGCCATTCTTCAATCAATAGGTAACTCCTTTGTCTCCAATTATTTGCTACAACAACAGCAAAACCCCTTTAATTATTTTGCACCTGAATTTTTTAATGAGGCAAGTGTGGAAAAATCTTTATTCTAAAAAATCACATTGGAAAGATTTTCTGACTCTTGTTAGAATTCATTATTTAGCTCTTACAAATTGTAATGGGTGTTTTTGATGTGGCAATAATATCCAGCATATTATTGTTAATTGATATCCAAATGAAGAACACAAGCATTGTGATGGAGAAGTTAGCAGAATTTCAGATCTATTTCTCACATTAATAGCATGATTTGTATAAACCAGAATGAAAACCAATAAGACATTTGGCAAGAAATAACAGTGCATGAGGGAATGCACCAATAGTAATTACATTAAGAAATTAGGACACAACTGAAGAAGTCAATAGAAAATATACATGATTTGGTCAGAAAGGTTCTTTTTCATATAAAGTAATTCCCTTTAAGGTGGGGGGTGGTGAAGAATTTTACAGTTTAAAAGAATTAGAAAATATTTTACAGCTGCCTATTAATACTGAAAGAAGTACATTAAAGTTAATTCTGAATCATTCAGAGAGAGAAGATGTGGAATGAGTGAAATCCACACATAATCTAAAAACCATTTACTTCAATGTTCTTCCCCAGGCAATATTTTGCCAGAATTATTAGCAAGAATTTAATATTGTTTTCTTTTTCCATCTTTTCTTGAAGGCTTGGAGCTGATAGTAAAAGGCAGTGACATCATCATAAAAATAGAAGTAATAGAAGGAGAAAAAGAAAGAACAGTTTTTTATACTTATAGCTGGGGGCAAATTATCAAAGAAACAAATGCTATAATGGATTAGAAAAGATAAAGTTGACAATTTAAAAAAGATTTAAAAGCATTTGCACAAACAAAAACTACACAGCTAGAATAAGATGATAAACTGTTGAGTGGGAAGTTATTTGTATCAGATATCTTTCTCTTGGTATAATATCCAAGATATGTAGAGAATTAACTTGAATTTATAAGACTAAGCTCTTCCATAGCAGATAAGTATTCCAAGGCTATAAAGTGCTCAAAAATTGAAAATACTATCAACTCTTTGAAAAACTGCCCTGAATCATGAATAATAAGAAAAATACATATTTAAACAACTCTGAGATCTTCTTTATGATCCCCCTTCCTCAAATAATAGGAAGGATAAAAGATAGAGTCAGTGTTGCAGGTAAGATTGGCCAATATTGGAAGAATGTGGAGAAAATCATCTCTTTATTATTTCACCAGTTTTAATTGGTCCAAATATTCTGTAAAATAATGTTTCAGATGCTTTACATATATTACCTTATTTGGTCCACACAACCACCCAAGAGGGAAGTCGCTATTATTAACCCCATTTTAGAACTGAGAAAACTGAGGCAAACAGAAGTTAAGTGGCTTATCCAGCTCAAGGAAGACCAAATAGAAAACTGTGGCTATTCAGCACCAAGAATTTGATCCTAGAAGTAATAGTGAATAAGTGGACATAATTGAGTAAGGGGCTGGGATCCTGCCTAAATCTAAGAATGCTAATTTTCATTTTAGTTTGTGCTTTAATTTGGAGATTTGGGTTTTATATGAATATTCTCATAACCAATATGGAAGTGAGTTTTGCATGATAATGCATGTATAACCAGGGCAATTGCTTACCATCATTGAGAAGGGGGAGGGAAAGGAGGGAGAGAGATAGTTTGGATCTGATCATTTCAGAAAGCATTTGTTAAAGATTGTTATTATTTGTAATAGGGAAAATTAAATATATAAAAAGACTCCTCATGTCTTTCTTTTCATATGCTTTCTTAGGCTAGGAACAGAGATAGACTGGACTTATGTTTTCATTTGACAGATGAAAAAATTTCCCTTTACTAAGGCAGGTCATCATTTTCTTTGAAACTTGTAGTCTAGAGAACAGCCAAAATCTCAGAAATTAAATGACTTGTCAAGAGTCCTGTGTGTCACAAGTAGGAATTGAACCCCCATCTTCTAATACAAGTTCTCTATGCCTTCCACTCTGCCCCTTGTGTGCTCTTCTTAGACTATAGAAGTGCTGAATTTCAAAAATATTACAGAGAATCCTATGGTTGCCTGATTAAGTCCTTGCCTAGGCCATAGATGCTTTCTGTGCTTGGAGGTAACAGTAAAACTGTTTCCAGGGCTATTAAGAGCAATCCAATTTAGGTAGGGTGCCCCCTTGCCAAATGACTTCCAAGGTATCTATTCATAGAGGTAGGGAATCTGCCACCTCATTAAGGGCAACACAGTGTTATTGGCCCATTGGCACCCACCCAGCTGTATGAAACCAGCAGGCAAGTCTTTGTGGGCAGAAAAAATGATGCTAAGAAGCTGACTAAAGTATATTTCTTTGGAGGAATGAATAGAGAAAGGAAGTTTCAAAATGGGCCAGAAACAATTGCCCAGTGAAGAACAAAAAAGGCCCACATCCCTTTATGACAACTTTAGGGAAACACCCTGAGCAACTCTAACTAGCTTACCCTGTTTACAGACAGCCATCTGGAGAGTAGTGTGGGCAAAAGAGAAATGCTTTGCATCATTAACAACAAAAACAACAATATAGCATCATTTGCAATATCCAGAACCTTACACTAGGTAGGGAGGGAATTCAGAGGACTTCAAATCCAACCCAGAATTTGTGACATGACAGCTTGCCATATCATCTTCCCTTCATTTTAAGGTTCCATTGGGGGTCCAAAACAAGGGAAAGTTGCTTCATTCTAAAAACAGTTTCAGCACATCAAAATGTTCAATGTTTTAATAGCTATCAGCTGCATGGAGTTAATTCCTTCTTTATGTCCAATGGCCAATCATCTCAAGAATCTGAAAAAATAATGTTCTCTTTGAGGTCTCCTAACACTGCCCTGGGACCATTCAGATATTCCACTTCTGAACTAATTATCAAAAGCAGATTCTCTGTCTTCTCTTTTATGACTTAATAAAATTGAGTATAAGAATAGAGAAAAAAGGTTAGAAATTCTCACACAGGGTGGAGTCCACTTAAAAAAAAAAGTCTTAAAAGAAGATTCTGAGAACAGGTATTATTTCATTCATTTTATTTTCATCTGAAGCACTTAGGACAATGCCTGGTACACAGTAGGCATTTAATACACTTTTGACAAATTGAGGGAAGAGTTGAATAGGTCTAAGATTGCCTGAGTGTAGTGATTTCTATATTATCTAGGGAGACATTTTTCTTCACGTGAAATATTCCCTGTAATCGACAGTGGGCTGCCTCTAAAACAGATGGATTTATTCCATAAGGATGCCCTGCCCTTTGTGAAATAAGCATCAGCCTCCAAAATGTACTGTTTCTATTAGTACTTACAGGCTAATACTGTCTAATTATTCATGATGTGCTATCCATCATCCTGCAAGATTTCTCGGCTGACAGAGGATGGAGACAACTTGTTTATTTCATCTGGAACAAATAACTCAGACTCGAATGAGCATGCTAAAGTAGACACAAACTCTGCTGGGGGCAAGAGATGGTCACTGACGTCCTAAAAATGTTAGTAAAAAACTGTGTGAGCAAAGCTAAGGGAATATATGAATAGGCATAGCAACCGAGATTAAAACTAAAACTAGCACTAGCTTTAGTTTTAGTCTTCCTTGCTAGTGATTGTGCATACCTAGAAGGGAAGCTAGGTAGTATAATGGATAGAGTGCCAGACCTGGGGTCAGAAGACTCATGTTCCTGAGTTCAAATCTGATTTCAGACATGTATTAGCTGTGAGACCTTGGGATAGTCACTTAGCCCTGTTGACCTCAGTTTCCTCCTCTGTAAAATAAGATGGAGAAGGCTGGTGTCTTTTCTGAGAAAATCTCAATGAAAATCACATGAAGCCTTTGATGTGACTGAAAACAGACTGAGCATACATACATACATACATACATATGTATATATACCTATATTTGCATGTGTGTGAGCACTTATATGCATATGTGTTTATATCTACTAAAAGACTTGGAAATAAGAAAGTCTGTCAATGGATTTGCTTTCTCTTATTCTAAACTTGAACAAAACAAGAAAGATTTTCTTGACCAAGTTTTAGAGAATACCACGATGGGGCAAGCTATAAAGTTTTCAATCTTTTCATTTCTATAAGATGACTAACTTGGTCTCCTTTAAACATTGTGGGCATCCTGTGTTTTATTTTAGATCTAATGCTCCTTCCTCTACAGTCAAGATCATGGTACTCCTAGGTTCTTCAGGAGATCTTCTGTAATAACAAGGCATGACTAAGTTGATCCTCAGACAAGAATTTCTACAAGCTAAAGTATGTAGGTTTACTTCTTGAACTCTCAGCTCATCTAAAATGTGCAGCCATGTTTGCTTTATATATATATATATATATATATATATATATATATATATATATAAACTTATTAAAAAATATATAAACAGAGGAAGTCATTCTTCCAATTCAAGACAACTTATATATATATATATATATATATATATATATATATATATAGAGAGAGAGAGAGAGAGAGAGAGAGAGAGAGAGAAAGATGAAGAGAGAGAAAAAGAGGCAGAGAGAGAGAGAGAGAAAGATCTATACCCCAGTTTTTGAACTTTATTCTTGTGCAAATGTGGAAATCAGTTCACCTTTGTGGGACTCAGTTTCTTCATCTGTAAAAGGAGGGGATTGGGCATGATGATATTTTATGATTTTTTCCTATTTTTTTTAATTTTATTTAATTAGTCAATTTAGAATAGTTTTCCTTGTTTAAAAGTCATGCTCTTTCCCTCCCCCCACCCCACTCTCTCCCATAGATGATGCACAATTCCACTAAGTTTTACATGTGTCCTTCATCAAAACCTATTTCCATATTATTGATTTTAGGCATAATGATGTTGATAATGATAGGACCTATTTGTTTCATAATCTAAAATCCATATATCTTCTCATTTAATCTTCATAGTCTTGTGATAACTATTATTGGAGACTTCTTGGCATAGTCAAGATGAGGAAGTAGAGAAAGCACTCATTTGTGGTCTCCCAACAACCCTAAAACATCTCCAATAAAAGGTCAGAGGAAGTCATTCTTCCAATTCAAGACAACTTAGGAGGTCAGAAAGAGAGATGTATAACACAAGGGCAGATGCTGATCCAAACTCCATTCCTTTGAAATAACAGTAGTGCGACTAAGTGATGATGACAGAAACAATAGCAACTTTAGACACTCTCAAGCCAGAGATAAAGAGACCAGGTAAATAATGAGAAAAAGATCCCAGGAGAACTCTGTGCAAGCACTCATATCAGATCTGTGCTGTTTAGAAAATTCATTGTCTATACCCACTTCTGGGTCATATTTCAAAGAAGCAAAGGAACATTTTCAGTCAAAAGGAAGTGGGAGTTCAGTGCAACAGTACTGCTTTTAGTCACAAGGGATCAGGGACCCTGAGGAACAATATCACTTCCAGTCCCAAGGGAACAAGAGCTTGTGGGACAATATAAATTTCGTACCAAGAGTCACTGGCTCTTCCTGGATAAAAACAAGAGTACAGATCAGGAGAGTAATGACTCCCAGACTCACAAAGAAGCAGCAAGAACTTCTAAACCCCCAGAATTAGCTCTGAAATCAGCAGTGTGCAAAGGCCTGAAGCTTGAGATAGTGCCCCTCCCTGACTCATACCTGGAACAGAGACCAAGTTTAACATGAATTTCAAAATGACGAAATAGCATGGGGAAATAAACAAACAACAACAAAAGAACTTGATGAGAAAAATCTGCTATGATGGCTGGGAAAATCAAGACACAAACTCAGAGAACAATGAGGTCAAAAGAGCTACAGACAAAGCCTCAAAAGGGAAAAAATAAAGTGTGAATTGTACAATAAGCCCAATAAGAATTCCTGGAAGGTTGAAAAATTATTTTAAAAATTAAATTAAAAAGTAGAATAAAAAATAGGTAAAGAAGTAAGAGCCAAGGAATAAAATAATAAAAGTCAATAGCTTAGTAAAAAAAAAAGACACCAAAACACATTTAAAAAACAGAATAGGCAAAATGGAAAAAGAGGTGCAAAAATGTGTTGATTATAATAACCTATTAAGATTCAGAATTGAACAAATAAGGGGAAAAGGGTATAAAACCTCACTGAAAGACATAATACATTCAAAATTAGAATTGGGCAAATGGAAGTTAATGATTCAATGAGACATCAAAAAACAATAAAACCAAGTAAAAGAATAAAAAATGGAAGAAAATGCGAAATATCTCACTGGAAAAACAACTGACTTGGAAAGTAGATTGTGGAGAGATAATTTAAGAATTATTAAACTACCCAAAAGTCATTATCAATAAAAGAAAAAAATCTTAGACATCTAATTTCAAAAAAATATTTAGGGAAAATAGGAATAAAAAAATCAGATACTATGGTATCATATTCAGAATGACCAAAGATTTTGTGGCTTTCATGGAATTACGGAATTGGAATATGATATTCCAGAAGAGAAAAGAGTTGGAATTGCAACCATGAATAACCCACTGAGAAAAAGTGGGTATAATCCTTTGAGGGAAAAATTGATATTTAATGAAAGACATGTATTTTAAACATTACAGATGAAAAGGTGAGAGCTAATAGAAATTTTGACTTTCAAATACAATACTCAAAGGAAGTAAAATGGTAAATGAATGATAAATCATAAGAGACTCAATGTGGCTAAATTGTTTACTTTTCTATATGAGATGATACATTTAACACTTAATGAACTTTATCATTGTTAGGGCAATTAGAAGGATTCTCTGAGGAAAGAGGGTGCAGGGATGAGTTGATTGGGTTGGGATAATATAAAAAAATAGTTAAGAAAGAGGGATGCCCAGGGAAAAGAATTAAAGGAGAGGAAGGATGGGAAAATTCTCTCATATAAAAGAGATATATAAGGAAGAACTGATACAGTGGAGAAGAAAATGGTGGGGGCAATAAGCAATGCTTGAACCTCACATCTATAGAGATTCAAAGAGGGGGAAACATGTATGTGCCTAAATACATATTCAATTGATAACAGAAATCTGACTTACCCAACAGAGAAAAAGAAGAGAATAATAAAGTGGAATGGGTCATTTTTAAAAAAGGAGGCTGGATAAAAGAAGGCAGTAGGCAAAAATAAGAGACCAGAGAATGAACAGGATAAAAAGAAAGAAAGATTAGGGGAAATACACACTTAGTAATCATAATTGTGATTGTTAATGGGATAAACTTACCTGAAAATAGAAGTAGAGAGCAGAATGGATTATACACTAGAATCTAACAATATGTTTTTTACAAGAAACACAACTGAAATAGAGACACATACAGAGTTAAAATAAGAGGCTGAAGCAGAATCTATTTTGCTCCAGATGAAGTGAAAAAGAGGCAGGGGAAGCAATAATGATCCCAGAAAAAGCAAAAATAGACCTAATTAAGAGATAAGCAGGGAAACTATGTCTTGCTAAAAGGCACCATAGACAATGAAGTAATAATACTAAACATATACTCACCAAAAGGCATAGCATCCAAATTTTTAAGGAATTAGAGGAGGAAATTGACAGTTAAACTATACTAGTGAGGAGAGTGCTCATTTTCCCCCTCTTAGAACTAAATAAATTTAAGCATAAAATGAATAATAAAGAAATTAAGGAGATTAAACCTTAGAATCCTTGAAAATCTAGATGTTTTAGAACTCGAGGAAAATGAATAGAAATACAAAAGAAGTCTCCCTTTTTCTCCACTGTATATAACACCCTTACAAAAACTGACCATTCTAAGGTATAAAAACATCACAACTAAATTCAGAAAAGTGGAAATACTAAATACACCTTTTCTAGGCCACAATATAATAAAAAATCATATTAGATAAAGGGTGGTAGAAGTATAGATTAAAATTCAATGGAAACCAAATAATCTAACCTAGAGAATGAGATCAAATTCGTTAAAGCAAATGACAATAATGAAACAACTTTCTAAAATTTGTGGGATTCAGCCAAAGCAGTACTTAGAAAAAAATTCTATCTCAGCTTTTAGGATAAGAATTCACTTTTTGACAAAAATTACTGGGAACTTCTCAAAGAAATTTGGTAGAAAATAGGCCTGGACCAATATTTCACAATGTATACCAAAATAAGATCAAAATGAATAAATTATTTAGAAATAAAGGGAAAAGCATAAATAAATTAGGGGGATATGGAAGAGTTTATGACAAAACAAAAGATAGAGTTAAAGGAAGTAAAATATATAACTGATTATATTAAATTATAAAAAGCTTTTGCACAAACAAAATAAATGTTGTCAAAATTAGAAGGAAAGCAAAAAATGGAGAGAAAAGATTTACAGCAAGTTTCTCTGAAGGCCTTATTTCTCAAACACATTGAAAACCGAGTCAAATTTATAAAAATAAGAGCTGTCCACAGATGACAAATTGTCAAAAGAAAATAATTTTCAGAAGAAATCAAATTTATTGACAGTCTCATTTTTCAAAATGCCCTAAATTACTACTGATTAGAGAAGTACAAATTATACATATGCTATTTTGGGCTGTGAAAAAAATCTGGACTTTAATGCATTATTGGTGGAATTGTGAATTAGTCCAACTGTTCTTGAAAATAATTTGGGGCTTCATCAAAAAGAGCTATAAAAACCTCATATATTCTTTGACATGTGAATATCACTACTTGGTTTGTATTCCAAAGAAATCACAGAAAAGGAGAAAGGACTTATTTGAACAAAAATATTTATAACATTGCTTTTTGCAGTGGCAAAGGATAGGAAATCAAGGAAATACTCATCAATTGGGCAATGGCTACATAAATTGAGGTATATAATTGTGATGGAATACTAGTGTGATGAGCAGAATAGTTTCAGAAAAACCTGGGAAGACTTTTATGAACTCATGTAAAGTGAAGTAAACAGAACCAAGAAAATATTATACATAGGAAGAGCAATACTGTAGAGTTGATCAACTGAGAAGTACTTAGCTTCTCTGATCAAGATAATTCCTAAGGATAAATGATGAAAAAGACTGCCTACTCCTAGAGAGAGAGAACTGGTGAATTCTGAATGCACATTGAAACACATATTTTTAACTTTATTTTTCTTTTTTATCTGTTATTTTTCTTTTGCAACATGACTCATAGGGAACCATGTTTTACATGACTTCACATAGATAATATCAAATTGCTTGCCTTCTCAAGGAGGGTGCAAGGGAGTGATAGGAGAAAATTTTGAACTCAAAACATTAAAAAATCAATGTCAAAAATGTTTACATGTAATTGGGAAATATTTAGTGAGACACTTAAAGATATATTTAGAAATAACTATTATTATATCCATTTTGTAGATTAGGAAACTGGCACAGAGAGGTGGAGGCACTTGCCCAGAGTTGCAAAGCTAGAAAATGTCAAGACCAGATCAGACTTGAATCTTCACACTGTTTACTGTGCTTCCAAAATACATAGGGATGAGTTTAAACATCCTTTCCAGTTCTACATCAAGATCACTAACAAACTTTCATTAGTTACCTACTACATGTTAGGTACTATGCTAGATGCTAGGGATAAAAATACCAAAAATAAAACAATTCTCATCCTATGATTTTTTTTTTACCTAAGCAAATCTGAGCCAACTTATATAAACTGATACAAAGTGAAGTATGCAGAACCAGGAGAACACTATACACAGTAACAATGGGAAACCAACTCTTTTAGGGTTGATGGATCTCATGGAAGAAGTCGCAGAGTATCTTTGGCCTGGATGCCATCCATGTCTGTTATTTATCTTTGGAGCTCTTCTTGATCTCTTATTTATCATATAAAATATCACATATGATAAGAACTTTGAAGACAATAGTTGGTTTCAGTGATTTCACATAAAAACATCATGAAACAAAAATAAGATGATTAAGATCATAGAAAAAATAATGGTAACAGACATGTATATAACACTGAGAGAATTTTATATTAAAAATAACACCAGTGACTCCATTTTGCCTTGATCCAACACTTTTTAAAATTTTTATTTAGTCAATTTAGGATATTTTTCCTCTTTTACAACAGTCATGTGCTTTCCCTCTCCTTCCCACAACCCCTCCCATAGCTGGTGTGTAATTCCACTGGGTTTTACATGGTCCTTGATCAAAACCTATTTCCATGTTTGTTATGGTTGTACTTGGGTGATCATTTAGGGTCTACATCCCCAATCATATCCCCATTGAACCAAGTGATCAAGCAACTGTTTTTCTTCTGTGTTTCTACTTCCACAGTTCTTCCTCTGGATGTGGATAGAGTTCTTTTTCACGAATCTTTCCCAATTGTTCTGGATCATTACATTGCTACTACTAGAGAAGTCCATTACATTTGATTGTATCACAGTGTATCACACTTTTTGAAGCTAAGTTTCAGCTGCTTCTAAGACACCTGATTTTGGAGAAGTCACAAAATGATTTCCCTCTCTCAAAGCTCTCTCTCTCCCATTTCAGTACCTTTCAATCTCCTCCTCCAATCAGAAGGCCAGCTTTGTCAATTCCTCTTATCCTGCTTTTCCTGTTTTTCATCTTGTCCAAATTGATATTAACTAGACAAAAACAAAGAGTTGAGGTCCTTGGCTTACTGATAGCTGTTGATTTGTTTCTGCAACTGCATGCATTGCTAAACCAATCATTTTATGAATGTAACTAACATCAAGAGCAGATGAATTGTGGATGAGCAGTGTATTGAGAAATTAACTGAGGGTTATGTTGAAGGAAAATCAGATCAGCCAACCTCCTCTCCTTCCTCCCCCCCCTTTACTTCCCTCCTCCTCCTCCATTTATTCAAGTGATAGATAACTCACTCTTTGATAAGTTTAAACAAGTGGTTTTATTTAGGAGAAGGGGAAAGGTAGGGAAGTTGATGGGAGAGAGGGTTTGGGTTTCCCCAATCCTACAATATTCCTAAATTGAAGGATAATGGAATAGATTCTTGAATTGGGAAGATGGATAACAAGTTTGAGGATTTTAATCACTTGAGTCTTGAAGGGAGAAATCAGTGAGAGCAGGATTTTTTCAGTCCTTACTCCTTCTTGTCCCAAGAACAAGAGGCCAACTCTCTCAGTTTCAGTGTTCCTTTTTTCAACCATCCTTCCAGGTCCCCATTCTATTCAGAAAGCTTTCCTTGATTGAGGGCTCCTGCAGATCCTGTTCCTTCAGCTGTGCCACAGGCTTTTTCCCATTCTCTCTGGCAAGTACCAGAAGCAGCAGATTCTGACTTCAGGTCTTTGTGAAATCAAATTCAGTACTATGCTATGTTAGGTTGCCTATTTCTAGACTTTGGAGATTTGGGAAAGGAGAAGCTTCTGAACCAGGTCATGAAGAGTAGATAGAAAATATTGTAAAATGCAAACATAATTTTGAATATATTAAATTGAAAAGATATTATACAAATAAAACTAATCTAGTCAAGTTTATAAGGAAAGTAATAAACTGGGGAAAATTTATAGACAGTTTTATCAGATATATAACAAATAAAATTAATATTGGACACTTTACATTGAATATATAAGTATTTATTAGTGAAGAGAAAGAGGGAAAGAAGATACTATCTGACTAACTACTCAACAACTTAAGCAACATTGCTGCTGCTTCATCAGGTCTTAGATTCTCAACGAGCCCTGGTCCATTTCACAAACAGCTTCAAGGGAGTCCAGTTAACCACATGGCCAGGCCAGACAAATTAAAGGCAGTCAAGCAGCAGGCTTGAGTTCAGGAGGGTACTGGAGCCAAAGAAAAGAGAGCCCAAGTTCCCTGATTTTCAACTCTGCATGGTTCCTGCTGCCCTGTGCTGTGCTGCTTGCCAGAGATGGCTTACATAGATAAGCCCTCCCCAGCTAGAGAGCTTTTTCTACAAGCCAAAACTGACAGAGAGAGCCCCTTCCACTTCAGGAGCTGGGTTTTTAGTCTTAGTCTAAACCCATCCTCTAAGAATTTCTAATTGGTCAGGGCTTCACTTGAGTCCCAACATGTCACATCCCTTTACTTCCACTGATTAGAAATCCCACTTGTCATGAAGGCAAATTAAAACACATGACTCTGTGTTGTCCTATTGAATCTTCCAGAATGAGGTACCCTAAATATTTATTTCACAAGATAGATTTAAAATACATTAAGAACTTTATCAAATATATAAGAATAAGAACCATTTCCCAATTGATAAATGGCCAAAAAATATGAAGGGTTTTTAGATAAAGAAATCAAACTCATATATAGTTAAATAAAAAAGCTCTATATTATTATTGATTAGAGAAATATAAATCAAAACAACTCTGAGATATTATCTCACACCTATCACATTGGCTAAAATGATAAAAAGGGGGAAATGACAAATGTTAGAGGGTATGTGAGAAAATGGAAACACTAATACATTGGTAGAACTATAAATTGATCCAACCATTTTGGAGAATAATCTGAAATTATACTCAAAAAGTTACAAAATTATGTCCACCTTTTGACCCAGTAAAACCACTATTAGGTTTTTTTCCTAAGGTAATCAAGAAAATGGAAAAGAAATTATATGTTCTAAAATATTTACAGCAGTTATTTTTGTGCTGGGAAAGAACTGGAAACCAAAAGAGTCCATCAACTGGAGAATGGCTGAACAACTTGTGATATACAATTTTAATGGAATACTATCATGCCATGAGGAATGAAAAACAAGATATTCACATATACACAAACCTGAAAAGACTTAGAGAAAGTGATGCAAAGTGAAGTAAGCAGAATCTGGAAAATGTTATAAATAGTAAAACCAGTAATCTATAATAAGCAACTGTGAATGACTTAACTATTGTCAACAAGGCAAGGATCCAGACCAACTCCAAGGAAGGGACTCATGAAAAAAAAAAAAGGATATCCAGTGCCATAGATGGAACAGATGGATTCTGAATGCAGATTGAAACATACCATTCTTCATTTTATTCCCCCCATGAATTTTTCACCAGTGTAAGCAGTATGTGTCTTGTTTCACAACATGATGAACATGGAGTAGGTATTTTATGATAATATATGTACAACCTATACTATTTTATGTACCTTCTTGGGAAAGGGGGAGGGTGAAGGAGAGGGGGAGAAAGACTGAGACATGTATTTTTGGACATAGCTAATGTGAGAATTTATTTCTCCTGAATAAGCATTTTTATTATAATTTGTTCCATATTTATAACAAATCACATGTATTCTTGTTATGTTACATATTATGTTATATATTTTTTTATTTTTTTGAATGGTAACAAAAAAAAGTAGATAGGTTAAAATAAGCAGAGTAAACTGGAGGAAACATTCCAAACCTGTGCAAAACAGTGTAGTAGTCAATTAACTAAAGGAAAAAAAATAACATCTATTTTGTGTTTACTAGTGACCAAATATCATGCAAAGTGATAGGAATAAAGATGAAAAAAAAAAAGACTGTCCTGATTTCCAGTAGATATATTTTGCTAAAGCAGAGAAATGGGGAATGTTGGAAAAAGTTAAACAAGATTCCCAAAAAATTAAGTAAAAATTTTAAAATCTTAAACTATAGATGTGGTAGGAAGATGGGATTCCCTGGGACATTGAAAGGATTATCGATTTGCTTATGTACTTGCTCCATAGGTAGTATGAGCCAGAGAAAGGACTTAAACTTAAATTCCTGATTCCAAAATTAGCCCTCGGTAATACATTATGCTATTTCTTAGATAGAGATAGACAAAGGGACAGAATGATAGATTAATAGTAAATAGATAGTAGACAGAGACAGACAGACAGATACACAGTGAGAAACACAGACAGAGAGAAGGAAAGAAAAAGAAAGAAAGAAAGAAAGAAAGAAAGAAAGAAAGAAAGAAAGAAAGAAAGAAAGAAAGAAAGAAAGAAAGAAAGAAAGAAAGAAAGAAAGAAAGAAAGAAAGAAAGAAAGAAAGAAAGAAAGAGAGAGAAAGAAAGAAAGAGAGAAAGAAAGAAAGAGAGAAAGAAAGAAAGAGAGAAAGAAAGAAAGAGAGAGAGAGAGAGAGAAAGAGAGAGAGAGAGAAAGAGAGAAAGAGAGAGAGAGAGAGAGAAAGAGAGAAAGAGAGAAAAGAGAGAAAGAGAGAAAGAGAGAAAGAGAGAAAGAGAGAAAGAGAGAAAGAGAGAAAGAGAGAAAGAGAGAAAGAGAAGAAAGAGAGAAAGAGAGAAAGAAAGAGAAAGAAAGAAAGAAAGAAAGAAAGAAAGAAAGAAAGAAAGAAAGAAAGAAAGAAAGAAAGAAAGAAAGAAAGAAAGAAAGAAAGAAAGAAAGAAAGAAAGAAAGAAAGAAAGAAAGAAAGAAAGAAAGAAAGAAAGAAAGAAAGAAAGAAAGAAGAGAAGGAAGGAAGGAAGGAAGGAAGGAAGGAAGGAAGGAAGGAAGGAAGGAAGGAAGGAAGGAAGGAAGGAAGGAAGGAAGGAAGGAAGGAAGGAAGGAAGGAAGATAGGTAGGTTAGGTAGGTTGTTAATTAAGTAGATAAGTAAGTAGGTAGGTATGTAGGGAGGTAGGTATAATATATGGGCAGATAGATAATAGATAGATATTATAGTTATTCCTTCCACATTGGGACTTACCCCATCACAGTTTTGATATATTATGGATCAGTACAAGATGTAC
The DNA here is from genome assembly GCF_027887165.1 of Monodelphis domestica. Classification (NCBI taxonomy): domain Eukaryota; kingdom Metazoa; phylum Chordata; class Mammalia; order Didelphimorphia; family Didelphidae; genus Monodelphis; species Monodelphis domestica. Next base: position 35,629,984 of record NC_077234.1, on the reverse strand, counting down.
AAGTACAAGAAATTTTAGGGGAGTTCTTTGGAAGCCACAGATGATAAAGGAAATGTTTAGAAACCCAGAAATGAATACGTAACCCAAAATTTAAAATAAGGAACTGCAAACACCCTATAAAAGAAAAAAAAAGACTTTTCCATTATGAAGGTTGGGTTAAAAAATTTCATGCAGATTTTCCAGATCATGAAACTTGGTATCTCTCTATCTCATGTACCTCTAATCTCTCTAGGGTTTTGAAAGGGATAACAGAACAGGGAGAAAGATGAGAGAGAGAGAGAGAGAGAGAGAGAGAGAGAGAGAGAGAGAGAGAGAGAGAGAGAGAGAGAGAGAGAGAGAGAGAGAGAGAACAAGTGAATGAATGAGAGATAGTAGATTGATAGTAAATAAATGCTGTAGCAAAAAGATATAAACATGTATCGGCTTTTCCACTTAAATCTCCTTCACGCACAAGTATCTTTGTGCACACTCATCTATCCTAACCCCGTCCACCCTCTTCAAGACCTGCAGCGATGGGGGAGTGGCGACGCAACAGGTGGAGGTGACCACTGGCAGTTGTAGTCACGATCCTGTAGGCGGCCCACGGACCAGTGGTCGCTCAGCCCTGTGGGCAGCAGGGACGCTTGGCAGCATCCTGGGCGACTGAGCAGCCCCTCTCTAGGACAGCACTGCTCACCCTTATCAAATAAGGGGACTAGAAAAGGTGTCCCAAACATTGCCTGCCCTACAAACACCTGGTCAGCACACCGCGGCTGGCGGGTCATCACTTTAAGCAGTCGACATCAAAGAAAATATACAAAGAAACTCCTACTAATAGCATGGAACATCAGGACATTACTTGACAGAGAGAAGAAGACCTGAGAGAAGAACAGCTCTAATCGGTAAAGAACTGGCACGATATAACATCGACATCGCAGCATTAAGCGAAACACGCTTACCAGAAGAGGGATCACTCAGCAAACCCACCACTGGATACACCTTCTTCTGGAAAGGTAGAGCCTCAAATGAAGGCAGAATCCACAGTGTTGGCCTGGCCATCAAGACCAGTTTGCTCAAACAGCTGCCAGACTTGCCTGTGGGCATCAGCGAGAGGCTCATGAAGATTCATTTGCCTCTCAGCAAAGACCAGTATGCCACAATCATCAGCGCATATGCCCCAACACTGACCAGCACAGAGGAGACCATTGAGCAGTTCTACTCTGACCTGAGTGCCGTCCTGCACTCAGTGCCCACCAATGACAAGCTGATACTACTGGGAGACTTCAACGCCCGTGTTGGCCAGGACCATGAAAGATGGAAAGGAGTGCTCGGCAAATACTGTGTGGGCAAAATGAACAACAACAGCCTACTGCTACTCAGCAAATGCTCAGAGTTCGAACTCACCATCACGAACACTCTGTTCAGAATTGCAAACAAATATAAAACAATGTGGATGCACCCAAGATCAAAACAGTGGCATCTCAGTGACTACATCATTGTAAGCTGGCGAGACATCCATGATGTACAGATCACCAGAGCCATGAGAGGACCTGAATGCTGGACAGACCACCGATGGGTTAGAGCGACTCTTCAAATGCACATTGTGCCTCACCATCCAAAATGCACCCAGACAGTTCGCGCATTTTACAACGTGAATCGTCTTAGAAATCCATCTTATTTGCAAACATTCCAGTCCTGCCTGGATGACAAGCTGTCTGACAAGGGACCACTCACTGGAAGCTCAACCGAGAAATGGAACCAGTTCAGAGATGCAGTGAAGGAAACATCAAAGGCAGTCCTAGGCCCAAAACAACACAACCACCTGGACTGGTTTGACGAGAACAACACTGCTATTGAAGACCTATTGAGCAAAAAGAACAAAGCCTTTATGGAGTGGCAAAATAACCCAAACTCTGCTCCTAAAAAGGACAGATTCAAGTCTCTCCAAGCCACGGCGCAGCGTGAGATCAGAAAGATGCAAGATCGATGGTGGGAAAAAAAAGGCAGAAGAAATCCAGCATTTTGCTGATACGAAAAACTACAAACAATTTTTCAGTGCCCTCAAGACTGTTTATGGGCCATTAAAACCCACCACCACTCCCTTGTTATCCTCTGATGGTGACACTCTCATAAAAGATAAAAAAGGCATCAGCAACAGGTGGAAAGAACACTTCAGTCAGCTTCTCAACCAACCCGCTTCAGTCGACCAAAGAGCCCTTGACCAGATCCCCCAAAACCACTCCATTGAACAACTTGACATCCCTCCTTCAATAGAGGAAGTCCAAAAAGCCATTCAACAAATGAGTGCAGGCAAGGCACCTGGTAAAGATAGGATCCCAACTGAGGTGTACAAGGCCTTAAATGGAAAGGTGTTCCAGGCATTCCACATAGTGCTGACCAGCATATGGGAAGAGGAAGACATGCCCCCAGAACTCAGAGATGCCTCCATCATAGCCCTATACAAGAACAAAGGCTCACGAGCAGCCTGTGACAACTACAGAGGCATCTCACTACTCTCCACTGCCGGAAAGATCCTCGCCCGTGTTATACTCAACAGACTCCTGTCATCTGTTTCAGAGCAGAACCTGCCTGAATCACAATGTGGCTTCCGACCAGATTGCAGCACCATCGACATGGTCTTCACGGTGAGGCAAATGCAGGAAAAATGCCTTGAGCAGAACCTGAGTCTCTACATTGTCTTCATAGACCTGACAAAGGCGTTTGACACAGTGAACAGGGACGCATTGTGGGTGATCCTCAGCAAGCTCGGTTGCCCAGCAAAATTCATCAAACTGATCCAGCTCTTTCATGTTGACATGACAGGGGAAGTCCTATCTGGTGGAGCGACTTCTGACCGCTTCAACATCTCCAATGGCGCGAAACAAGGCTGTGTCCTTGCTCTGGTACTATTCAACCTATTTTTCACCCAAGTATTATGACATGCTGTGATGGATCTAGACCTGGGCGTCTACATCAAATACCGACTAGATGGCTCACTATTCGACCTTCGCCGCCTGACTGCAAAAACAAAGACAACAGAGAGACTCATCCTGGAAGCTCTCTTTGCAGATGACTGTGCTCTCATGGCCCACCAAGAAAACCATCTTCAAACCATTGTGGACAGATTGTCCACCGCAACAAAACTGTTTGGCCTGACTATCAGCCTCAGCAAAACAGAGGTGCTGTTCCAACCTGCACCAGGGAGGCCAACAAACCAGCCGTGCATTACAATTAATGGCACGCAGCTTTCTAACATCAACACTTTCAAGTACCTGGGCAGCACCATCGCCAACAACGGGTCCCTAGACCACGAGATCAATGCCAGGATCCAAAAGGCCAGCCAGGCACTCGGGCGGCTGCGCTGCAAAGTCCTCCAACACAGCGGTGTAAGCACTGCAATGAAGCTCAAAGTGTACAACGCAGTGGTCCTCAGCTCGCTCCTGTACGGTGTGAGACATGGACACTGTACCGGAAGCACATGAAACAGCTGGAGCAATTCCACCAACGCTCCCTCCAGTCAATCATGAGGATCCGATGGCAGGACCGAATCACCAATCAGGAAGTCCTCAACAGAGCCAACTCCACCAGCATCGAAGTCCTGGTCCTCCAAACCCAGCTACGATGGTCTGGACACGTCATCCGCATGGACCCACAGTGAATACCAAGACAGGTATTCTACGGTGAACTGTCAGCTGGACTCAGGAAACAAGGCCGACCAAAGAAAAGATTCAAGGATCAGCTAAAGTCCAACTTGAAGTGGGCTGGCATTACACCAAAGCAACTAGAACTCGCTGCCTCTGACAGAAGCAGCTGGCGAACCCACATTCACCAGGCCGCCGCCACCTTTGAAGATGAGCGACGTCGACGTCTTGCCACTGCGCATGAACGCCAACAACAGGCCACAATCGCACCTCCCGTCACAAAGGGCGTCCCAGGCCCCATGTGCCCCAAACTGTGCACCTCAGCCTTTGGACTCCAAAGCCACATGAGGGTACACCGTAGATGAAACTGCACAAAGACAATAGTCATTCTCGGTCACCGAGAGACTACCACTACAACTACTATGAATTACTAACTGGTATTTAGTAGATGAGAGCAGGAAAAAGCTAAATTGTGAGTCCAAATTATTCAGGAAGGCAACATTGAGTTATAGAGTGAGGGCAAATCTCCCAAATCCACCCAGTTTGTTAAGGGGGACTGGTGGTGGTGGATAAGTGCCTCTCCTACCTTAGGAGTTGGAAAGTCCCATTGTTACTGAGCTTCATTTAAATTCATTTCATTTAGCTCTTACTACAGTAATATATCTTGGCACCCTCCAGTAGAATACCGAGCTGTTCATCCCACAGCTTTTGCTAAGAGTCCATGTGCCAGGCAAAAGACGCATCAATGTCCATAACACAGTATCTATTTATATTCTCTATATGCTGCTTGTACCTTAGGCATTGATGCATCTGTGCTGTCGGATGCATGCTTGCTCAGTTTGGTAGGTTCAGGCCTGATCCCACAGCACCATGTGTTGATCTCTTGGCCACAACAAAAGTAATGGGCCACCCATGAAGTTGCAGCTGTCAGTGTTAAGTGCCAAGGAGGTGGGGACACTGTGAGAGTGGCATAGTTAATGGATCCATCACTGGAAAGCAAGCAATATAAAGACCAACTGTTGGGTCTTACCTGCTGACTAATACTTCTTCCTATTTGCCCTGCTCAGTTCACAGAAATTGTCCAAGAGATTAGCACCGTCTCCTATGCTTGCCATGGAATGGTTTGGCAGAACAAAGACCATTAGGAGTCAGCCTAGGGTACCAATTCTGTTTTCCCTTGTGTTAATTTCCTTTGCTATACCTTTGGTCAGGGGAATCCTGCCTTGAGTCGCTGGATTGGGACAGGGATATCTTGTGTTGTGTGTCCCTAAGATGATGGAGTCTTCTTGAGGATCTACGAAGCTTGATGATTCTTAGTGGAAGGGATAGAGAAATACAACTGGGCCCATTCCAGTAAATCCATGAACTACTCATCTCATAGCTTTTGCTAAAAGCCCCCCAGCAGGTGAGGCTTGAATCACAGACTCTTGTTTGAGTTGTCACCCTTATTTCAAAATAGAAAAACCAACTTTTTGTTGTATGCATTTCTAATTTTAAAAATTATAATCATATTTTTCTGGCTTCAAACACTTCTTATCAGTGTGACTCTGGGCAAGTCACTCAACTCCATCTGCCTAGACCTTACCATTCTTCAACCTTAGAACTGATGCTTAGTATCACATTCAAGACAAAAGGTAAGAATTTTCTCTAATGATATTAATATTTTTTGTTTTTACATTGTGTTAATTTCTAAATATATCCTCCTCCCTCCAGCCCAGTGAACTCTTTTGTTTTAAAAAAATAGACAACTAACCATAACTAAATGTGAGAGTCTGTAAAATACTCCCCATCCATGGTCCCCAACTTCGTGGCATAGAAGACTTTGAAAGTCTTTTCTTCTTGTTCTCAGGTATTTTTCAGTGACTCAAAAGGTTTTTGCACCAGAAAACAAATGAATAGTAAAGCAAAAGGGGTCTATGTTTAACAATCAGTTCAAGAAAACACAGACATGTTTTTAAAGTGTTTCCCTTTCAAGAACCAAAACAAGCACACTGGCCAATTTTCTGGGACTGAAAGCGGCCAACCTTCTTTTGTCTCATTTGGACAGAGATGCAATAGGCAGCAACAAAGGCTGACATTTCTATAGTACTTTAAGCTTTGTAATGTGCTTTATACCTCTTATCTCTTGTGATGCTCTTTACCATCCTGTAAGGTTATTACTCCAGTTCTATAGAGCAGAAAACTGGAGCCCAGAGACAGCAGGTGACTTTCCCTGTATCACCCAGCTTTCAAGTAAAAATATAGATTCGCTAAACTAGGATACAAACCTAGATCTTTCACACACACACACAGAGACAGAGAGACAGAGAGAGAGAGAGAGAGATCTGCTTCTACCAACTCATCCCAAATGGATCACCAAAGTATTTATTTCCCAACTATGATCCCTTGGTAAAAACCTCAAATGCAATTCCACCTAACAGACGGTTAATGACCAACAGACGGTAATTAAGTCTCCACCACATACTAGCTCTGGGCACACAAAAACAGTCCCTGACTCAAGGAGTTTACCTTCTAGGGAGAGAGAGATACAACTCCTGGATAAGTACATTGTAAGTTTTCCAATGGGAAGCAGCATCTGAGCTGAGACTAGGCATGATTCTTTATTTATTGATGGAAAGAACCAGTCTGAAGTCATCATTTCTCCTTGTCCCTCCCCCAGGTGCACACTAGCTGTATAGGACTGGGCAAGATATTTGACTCAGTGTTCTAACTTTCAATCAATTAACTCTCAAAGACTCTAGGCTGCAGAAGAGTCAACACATTAGAAATCATTTTTACCAATGAAATCACAGGTCTGGACACAGAAAGGAAAAAAGATAAGGAAGAGAGTGGCTGGATGGCATCCTGTATCACCGCCGTGGCAACCCTGGAGTTTTTCCACTTTCTACTTACTTCTTGCCCATTCCAACGACTATTCATTGATCCCTCCATAGTAAGAGTAACATAAGATGATATTCTTTAAGTGTTAAATTAACTTTTTCCACTATTCAATGGGAACCAAAGGAATTCCTTTCCCAGACTACCTCTTACAGGAGGAAAATAAAAATGACTGTTGAGGGAAAAGCAGAAGGGCTTGGAAAGAGGAAGCTTGGATTCCAAATCCCAACTCTAACTTATTTTCATATTCAAATTGTGTAATCCCAGCAAGACTCAACTGTTATAGATGAGGAAACTGAACCAGCATGTACATGGCTCAATGGATAGAGTGGCAGGTCTAGAGATAGGAGATCCTGGGTTCCAATGTGACCTTCAGACACTTCCTAGCTGTGTGACCCTGGGCGAGTCATTTAATCCCCTCTGTCTAGCCTTTACCTTTCTTCTGACTTGGATCCAGTTCTTACTTTTGATTCTAAGATAGAAGGCAAGACTTTTTGATTTTTTAAAAAGAAGATTAAATGGCATGCCCAGAGCCACACAGCTAGTATATTTCAAAGCTAGAACTTCATTGTGGGTCTTCCAGGCTCTCAAAACTAGGAACAGTATTTCTTTTATTATTATCATGACTATTATTGTTATGAAAACAAGGGAAAATCTGACAATATTTCTAGCACCCAACAGTTCACAAACATCTTCCAAATGCCATCTCCAAAGAAGCCCACCTAGGGACCAGCCCTGAAGCTTTTAAAGGTCACTGCAGAAGTGTCCAAAGCCCCCAAAGGCACTTTGAAGCGACAGAGCTATTAATAGGCTAACTGAACGTCAGGCAGGCTGGACACTCTCATGTGGCCAGGTTGCTTGCATCGTAGCTATTAAAAGCAAGACCTGTGTCATTAGAGTAAATGAGAGTAGAAAGAATAATTGTGGATCAGGGAGAGATTTCTGTTGCAATGGTTAGGACCCAGCGGGCTTCAGAGGCCAGCCTAGAGATGACAAAGTCTAAGAATTTGAAGAGAGATTTTGGTCACTATTTTTCAGATGTGTTTTCTACCAAAGGACATCAAGAATAAAGGAGGCTGAGGAAAGTCGGAAAAGAAAAGAAGACCAACAGAGCAAGGAATTCACAGAAAATCAGTGGAGTCTGAAATCTGGGCTCTGGAGAAAGAAATCTTCCTTAATTGGAGGACCTCACCTGAGTGTTTGGACTGTATTGAGAAAAGAAAGGATGCTGTAATTCAAGGTGGGGGATAGAAGCTCAGACTCTCAGAGCTCAAAGGGACATCAGTGACCTTTTTTTCTCCTCCAGATACATGTTGATACAATTTTTAATATCCATTTTCTGATATTTTGTAATCCACGTTCTCTCCTCCCCAAGAAGGCAAGTAATATGATATAAGTTGCATATACAATCATATAATACTTATTTTCACATTGTTAAACAAGACACATATCACTTAAACTAGAGAAAAATTCATGGAGGAAATAGAGCAAAGAGTGGCATATTTCCATTCGCATTCAGATTCCGCCTGTTCCTTCTATGTCAGTCAGTGAAGAACCTTTTTCATCATGAGTCCCTTTTTAGGGCAAGCCTAATGCTGGCCAATAAAACCCTCAGAAACCTCCCCAACAAGAAGGCAGCTCATTCTGCTTCGAGACATCTCTGATCAAAATGAAAATAGTCTTTACTTCAAGCCTAAATTTGCCTCTTAGCAGTTCCATCCATTCCTCCTATAAACAAAACAAGTCTAATCCTTTTCTGCCTGATGGCTTTTCAAGTACATGAAAACAGTTATGAATCCCCTCCCCTACACTCACTCTTTCTCTCTCTCCATCTCTCTCTCTCTCTCTCTCTCTCTCTCTCTCTCTCTCTCTCTCTCTCTCTCTCTCTCTCTCTCTCTCTCTCTCTCTCTCCTTCTCTCTCTCTCCATCTCTCCCTCCATCTCTCCCTCCATCCTCTCTCTCTCTGTCTGTCTCTGTCTCTCTCCATCTCTGTCTCTCCTCTCTCCATCTCTCCCTCTCTCCTCTCTCTTTCTCACTCTCTGCCTCTCTCTCCCTTTCTCTTTGTCTGCCTCTGTTACTGTCTCTCTCTCTCTTAATCTCTCTCTGTCTGTCTCTGTCTATCTGTCTATCTCTCCCCCCTCTTTTTCTCCTAGTTTTTTTCTACCAGTCCTTCTATGTCAAGATCCCAAGACCCTTCACCATCCTAACTGCCTTCCCCTAGGCATTCCAGCTCATTAATTCCCTTCCTAAAATATGAAATACAGAAGTGGACATCATAATCCAGATTGGAAAGGCAGAATAAACTCTAAGGTCTTTTCTAACATTAGGATATATGGTCCTGGAGTCATTCTTTCATACTACACCATCCTGTTTATTTTAGTTGTTCTATTTCATAAATTACACTTAAATAAATAAGATGAATTGAAATAGAGGTTCATATTTCCTAGATGAACAGTTTTAGTCATTTTAAGGGGAGGAGGTCTAATTTACAGGGGCATGAGAATCAAGAAATAACTCACATAAGCTGCTGAGAGATTCAATGAGATAGTAATTTATAAAGTACTTAGCACAGTGCCTGGCACATACTAAAACTACTATAAATATTAGATATTTGTTATTATTGTATCATCTTCATTATGATTTTTATTATTATTCCTACACTAGAATTAAACCTTGACAGAAGTTTCAACTAGATGGCACAATGCCTTGAATGGCAGGCCTGGTGTCAGGAAGATTTATTTTCCTGAGTTCAAATCCAGCCTTAGATATTTACTGGTTGTGTGACCCTGAACAAGTCATTTACTCTGTTTACCTCAATTTCCTCATCTGTAAAATGAGCTATAGAAGGAAATGCCAAACCACTCCAGGATCTTAGCTGTGTCACCCTGGGCAAGGCATTTAATCTTGTTTGCCTCTATTTCCTCATCTGTAAAATGAACAAGAGAAGGAAATGTCAAACCACTACAGTATCTTTGCCAAGAAAAAAAAATGGGTTGCAGAGAATCAGCCCTGACTGAAACAACTGAACAAGAAGTATTTGGTGAAGTGAAGGAGATGGTGGACTGCACTCCAGGTCTGGAGAATGGCCTGGACAACAGTACCAAGAAGGGAGATGGTATATTTTGTGCAAGAATAAAGAATCAAGTCAGTTTGGCTGAATATAGAATGTGGGAAGAGGAGCATCATGCCAAAAACCAGGAAAGGTAGGATGGAGCCAGATCATGAAGGGCTTCAGTTGCCAGAGGAATTTGATTGTTAACTTAGAGGCACTAGGGAGTCATTGGAACTTCAAGAGCAAGGGAGTGACTTGGCCACGCTTTTGCTTCAATAGGATCTCTTTGTCAGCTCTGTGGAGGGAGTATTGGAGATAAACAGCATAATTGTCTGCAGGAGTCTCTTTTTAAAATGAAATCCCTCTGGAAGGGGTTACCATTAGACCTTTATTCTAATTCACCAAGAGATTAGTGAGCTGGCCCCCTTGAGGGTCTGAGGGAGTAAGATACAAGAAGAGTGATTTTTGATCATTTCATTTGACAGCCAATTATTAAGTTCCCATAATGTAAAGGCGCTATGCCCAAAGCTGGCGAAACAAAGAAAAACAGAAGACTTGAGTGGGAGGAGACGCGAGCCAAGTGGCAAACACACTGATGGTTATGAACGGATATGAGGAAGGAGAGAGAAAAACTATAAAAAGCAGACACGAGAATTTTGTTTTGTTTTTTTTTTTTCCTAAACAGCAGCCTGAGAGTGTTTGGCTTGGGATAAACAGCCCAAACACTTAAATAGACATTGAGGTCATCTTTGAATTACAGTGCAACAATTCAATACAAGAAATGAATCGCAATACAGTGTTCATAGCGAGGCTTCAGGAATAAGTTAAATGATAAGGAAAATACTCGGCTTTGGAAGGTAGAGAAGATTTTCAACGAAAATGGTTCAAACAAAAGTTTTAGAGTTTTAAAGGGGTAAACTTTAATTATCTGGAAAATTCACTTATGCGGAACACATCGTTCTCTAACTTTGCCAGAAGAATGAGGTGTTAAACCGGAGCATATTTTAAAAGCAGCTTACCATCTGCGCCTATTAAAATCCAAATTTAACATTATTTTCACTTACACAACTATAACTATAAATACTAGTGATTAACGAGGATCCTTAGATTTCTCATCTTTTGGGCTGGCCTGTGTCTCGGGACTTTTCAAACATTCTTCGAGATTGCTGCGTTCTCCCTTTTCACAAATGAAGACGTCAATAGGAGAGGGGTGAGGAGATGCCCAGAATGCATAGGAAGCCAGCGAGCTATTCAGACTCAGAGTAGAGTCCTCCCAACCCTACTTGGTATATCTTGGGGTCACTAGTATTGGCTTTTAACGGAACTTCTAACTGGGCTTCTGATATTTTTCTGTATCTCTTTAGAGACGAGCAGTCTCATTTTAATTGAAAGTATTGCCTCTAACAAGGTTCTCTAGTAATAGTTACAAAAGTTGGCATCATTGACTGAGGAGGGGAAAGGAGAGGGAAGAGAGAGAGACAGAGACAGAGAGGAAGAGAAAAGAAAGAGACACAGAGACAGTGACAGAGAGAGACAGAGACAGATTCAGAGGCAGAGAAAGACAGAAAGAGGGAGACAGACAGACAGAGGCATATTGAAAAAGTCAGAAATACAGAAAGAAACAGACAGAAAGAAACCTATACAGAGACAGACACAGAGAGAAAGAGATAGAGGGAGAGAGAAAGAGAGAAGGGGGGAGACAGAGAGGCAGAGACAAACAGACAGAGGCAGATAGAAACAGACAGAAAGAAATCTGCACAGACAGACACAGACAGACAGAAAGAGAGACAGACAGCGAGAGAGGCAGAGAAAGAGAAAGAAAGAGGGAGACAGACAGACAGAGATTGATAGAAAGACAGAAAGAAGCCTATACAGAGAAAGAGAGAGAGAGAGAGAGAGAGAGAGAGAGAGAGAGAGAGAGAGAGAGAGAGAGAAAGAGAGAAGGAGAGATAAGGAGAAAGAGAGAAGGGGAGAGACAGAGACAGAGGGAGACACCCACACAGAGACAGAGAAACAGAGACAGAGGCAGATAGAAACAGACAAAAAGAAACCTACAGACAGACACAGAGACAGACAGACAGACAGACAGACAGAGGCAGAAAGAAATAACCTCAAGGTCATGAAGGTTTGGTCTCAATTCCTCTGATACATCCTGGCTATGTGAGCTTAGGCAGGTCATTTAACCTATTAATGAGATCAGGGAAGCAGAGACAGAAGAAAAAGAGAACAAGCATATATTGTCATCATATTTAAGTGCCAGGTAATAGGCTACACACATTATAAATATTATCTCAATTGATTCTCACAACATCTGGTGAGATAGATGATCCTCACTTTCCATTTGGGGAAACCGAGGCAAATAGAATTTAAGTGACTTGCTTAGAATCACACAGAGAGTAAGTGCTGGAGGATAGATTTGAATTCAGGTCTTCCTGATGGAAAGTTAGCACTCTGTATACTGTAGTACCTAGTCCTGGGTGAATAAGACACTGGCCTTGAAGTCAGGAAAACCTTAAATTCCAGTCCTGTCAGATACCAGCTGTGTCACCCTAGGCAGGTCATTTAACCCTTTGAGTGCCTCAACAACCTGTAACTCTGTATCTCTGAACTCTCAGATCAGAATACCCTTCCCTGTCCAACGCTCCTCAGTATGTATCATCTTTCCTAATAGACATATACCCCTTGGGGCAGTTGGGTGTCTCAGTGGATGGAAAGTCATGGCTAGAGATAGGAGGTCCTGGGTTCAAATCTGAACTCAGACACTTCCTAGCTGTGTGACCCTGAGACAACCACTCAACTCCTCTTGCCTTGACCTTACTGCTCTTTTGCCTTGGAACCAATACAGAGTATTAATTCTAAAATGGACATTAAGGGTTAAAAAAAAGTATATCCCTTTAAGACTGTGTTTGCTTTTCTTTTTTTTCTTTTTGAAAATGTATTTTATTATATACTTAGTACCCAGTAACAGCAACAAAAAAACACTAAACTAAATAAATGCATAAAAAAGATAATGAGCAAGACGACAGACTGTACATTGGTTACAATTTGTTAAAAATATGTAAACTCTCTATGTGTGTAAATATCAACATGCTCTGCTTATGAGTTCTCTTTGGATTTGTTTTACTTTGATACTTTTTCCTCCTGATTTTGTGGTTATTTTTAATGTAATTATGGTATATATTATTCTTATTCTCTTTTCTTCTCTTTTCCTCTCATCAGATATTTCCATTATTTTTATAAATATATTTTTTGTCATTTCTAATAACAATCCAATCCAATAATACAAGCATAATACAGTCATTTTTTTTCCTTTTGAATCATCAGACAACACAGTGTAAGTGTGGCATATTGTTGTTGTTCAGTCATTTCTGTTGTGTCTGACTCTTTATGATCCTATTTGAGGTTTTCTTGACAAGTATACTGGGGTGGTTTGCCATTTCCTTCTCCAGCTCATTTTACAGATTAGGTAACTGAGGCAGAGTTAAGTGATTTGCCCAGAGTCACAGCTAATAAACGCCTGAGGTCACATTTGAACTCAGGTCTTCTTGACTTCAGACTTGGCATCCTATCTACTACCCAAGTGTGGCATATAATAAAGGTTTAATTCATGCCTTTTTGTTCATGCATTCCTATTAGTTTCACTAATTCAGGTTTTTACTAATTCCTTCATTCATATCAGTTTCTAAGCATCCATAGGGAGATGGCCTGGGATTGAGAAAGGCTTGTCTTCATATGTGACCCTAAGCAAGTCTCTTACCCTTTCTGGTTTTGAGGTAACCCTAGTAGTTCCCTGTAACAACAAATGGCAAAGCCAGTCTTTATCCCTGCCTCCCTTCTTTCTACATCAATTATGTAATTCTTGCATGAAGAGGTCATGTCTTCCATTTCCTCATATATTCTACAGTACCTAATATGTGATGAGGCACACAGTAGGTACTCAATAATATTGTCTAAAAGTGGCACCAATCTTTCTCTGACTGACTCTCCAAACTTCCACAAAGAAAAACCAGATTAAACAAAAATGTTCTGCCTTCTCTGTAAATGTCAAAATACCAAATGGACTTCTCGAGACTTCACTTTTTTCAGTTCCTATGACAAGAACGAATGAAAAGTCACAACCAGAAGAATGTTATTACTTGTCTAAGAAAAATGGGATCTTCTAAAAATTGACCAGACTTTGCTCATGCTGTTCTTTGAGATTCAACAAGTCAACAGAGTAGAACGTTTTAAATGATTTTTAATAGGATTTTGATGGACAGTCAAATCTCACTGCCATAATAATAACTTTATCACTGGCAATCCTGCTCTGGGACCACATCCTGGCATCCTCAAAGGTTATGTCAGTGGAGTATGAGTTCTGGCAAGTCCTAGCAAATTGGAAAAGTGTCAAGCACTGGGCTACGTGGTATAATGGGTGTAATGATTATAGCAATGCACTCAAAGTCAAGAAACCTGGATTCTTACCCTGCGTCAGATATATATTTGAGGTGTGACTGAGAAAAGGTCACTTCATTCCACTAGACCTCAGTTTCTGCATTTATATGTGACACCTCTTTGGGTGTACAATTGCCCTGAAAGATATCCCTTGGGGCAGCTGGGTGCCTCGGTGGATTGAGAGCCAAGCCTAGAGATGGGAGTTCCTGTGTTCAATTCTGGACTCAGACACATCCTAGCTGTGTGACCCTGGACAAGTCACTTAACTCCACTATCTAGCCCTTGCCACTCTTCTGCTTTGGAGCCAATCACACAGTAGTGATGCTAAAATGATCAGTAAGAGTTTGGGGGGGCAGGGGGAGAGAAGGAAAAAAGATATTTCTGTCCTGCCATGAGGAGATGTGATATATAAAATGACAAGAGTGACCATGCTCTACTATTCCAATTCTACTCTATGACCTTTTGATCTCATGAATTATTTAAATATTATATGGTGCTCGTCCTTCTCAGACCCAGTAAAGTCAGTTCCCTAAGGATGGAGACTGCTGTTTTGTCTTTTTGTCTTTGTCTCTACAGCATCTAGCATAATAATGGCACTGCAAACATTGTAGAGACAAAATTAATGTTTGTTGAATTGGGTCATTGGAGGACCACCTTAGTTATGGTATTCATTATCAGAAAGTTGATGGTAGGACTTTTTTTTTTCTCCTATAGGAAAAATAGAGGGGTTGCAATCTAAACTAGAGAAAAAACTACGTATAAGGACAAAATTATGGATCCTAGACGTAATGGAGTGAGTGTGTGTGTGTGTGTGTGTGTGTGTGTGTGTGTGTGCATGCACACATGCTGTTTTATATTTTGTATGGCAAAGTTTTTTGTTTTCCTGGTACATTACCCATCAAGATTCAAATAGTCTTGGTAGTGCAAGTAGATTTTCCCCCCTGATTTTTGAAGACAAGAAAACTGAGGTTCATAAGGATGAAGTGATTTTCCCAATGCTATGTAAACAGGAAATGACTTATTCAGATCTAGATTCAAGGTCTTCTGATTCTTAGTTAAATATGTTTCCTACTATATAAATATCTCTCCTTTGAAAATTAATTTGGAAAAATACTACACAAAGAATCAACATCACACAATTTCAAATTTGAAAAGGTCTAGTTAGCCTCTGTAGTATTTTAGTAATAGAAATCAAGAATACCTCTAATATTTTAATACTCCAATTGATACAAAATCTTATTCATGTGAGCATTCCCACAAATTAATCACAATTCATACATGATTATCCTTTATCCCATAATTTTATCCATTCTCTCTTATTAGCTCAACCTGAGGGGTTTACCCAACATTCTGAGGTCCTTTCCTGAATTCTCTTGATATCACAAGATTTCCAACAGAGTACCTAGACTAGTGATGGTGAACCTTTTAGAGACTAAGTACCTAACCTGCAACCTCAAGCCTCACGGGAACCTCCAACCTTATCCTTACCCCTTCCAGGGGATGAAGGAAGTGCTCCCATTAGGCTGCTGGAAAGAGGGGTAGATGATATGAATAATGTCCTCAGGCTCACAAGGAAAGGAGGAAGGGAGCAGCCTCCTCTGGCATGCTCTAGCACATGTGCCATAGTTTCACCAACACAAACTAGGCTATCCATCTGTTGCCTTATAACCAGGTCATCTTTGTCAGTCATCTCTTAGATGACATATTCTATATTACTTTTTTATCATTCCTTGTTTATAGTATTTTGTAGCTTGCATGCACATGCACACACACACAGATATACACACACATACACACACACAAATTCACCCTGGATCTCTGTCTATTGCCAATTGACCAATCCTCAATTTCACTTACTTGGAGAACATAGTATAGTATTTCATTATTTGCAGCCATACACTACCAGAAAAAAATATTAGTATTAATCAGATAGGATTTCATTTCAGAATGAAACTTAAGATCATCAGAAAAACTCAATAAATTCTCAGAGGTAAACTGAGTAGTTCAATCTCCTTCTAGTTCAGTTCAAGGCCCAACTTACTGCTCATTTTTAGTTTCTATCCAAGATATTATGTGCATAAGTATGTGTACAATGTGTGCATATATGTGTTTATATATATATACCTACAAATATACATAAAATGTACTTATGGGTATAAATACACACACACACACACACACACATTGGAGAGTACCAATTCTGGCAAATTATGTTAATTCTTTGCCCAAAGGCTGCAGGAAAAAACCATTTGTATTTACACATGAATCAGAATAACAAAATTCCTCCTAGAGCACCCTGAGTGAATATTGTGTCTTTGACAAGACAGTTTGCCTGCAAAACTCACTCTTCTGTTTCCTCCAGATTTTCCCAGGAAACAGAAAAGTTGGCACCTATTTTTCTTCGTATATGCTGGGAGCATGTTATGTCTGCAATGTTGGCTCAGACTCCAAAATCCTAAATTGGCTATGGTGCCAGGCTCTGTCTCCTGAGTCACCAAATTCTGCTCCCCATAAGCATGGCACAAGGCCAGTTAATTGAACAAATCCTAATTATGCCCTGATAACTCTGGAAATCTTCATTACTTTTGTAAAGAAATTACTAAACATGGTTTCACTAAATGGAGTTGTGAAGCATTTTGGAATCAAATTAAATAACGACAGGTATCTTTCTGCAGGACTGACAGGTGGAAATTAGTTTGGAAGCCAAAAGTTGAATGCATTTTATTAACTTGCAATGTGGGGATACTTGGGCCACAGTGTTTTACCATTAGTAGTAAATGATCTGAAAAAAATAAACAGAGACTAAAAGTGGAGGGCATTTAAAACTTTCCAAGATAACTCTGAGCACCACACAGAAGTCAAGAGAAAGAATCCAACACCCATGTGTTAAGCACCATCCGTCATACGCAAGAGGAAGTATGGGGTACCAAGATAGACCTAATCTAAAAATCAACTTGAATTGGGCTCAAGTCTCATCTTTGAGCTATCTTAACTGTTAGACCTTGTGCAAGTCTCAGTATCCTAGTCAATGCCCTAATTGCAGAAATTTCAGAGACGATGTGGACCTGTATTGGTGGATGGAGTATGCTCACCTGGGAGTTTTCTATGCTAATGAAATGATAGGATCCTGTCCTGATCTAGCTTCCTTCAAGACGCAGTTCAGAGCTAGTCTTCCTCAAGAGACCTTTCTCTCTCCCTCCTTCTGCTGTCCCAATTATTTTTTTTTAAACCCTTACCTTCCGTCTTGGAGTCAATACTGTGTATTGGCTCCAAGGCAGAAGAGTGGTAAGGGCTAGGCAATGGGAGTCAAGTGACTTGCCCAGGGTCACACATCTGGGAAGTGGCTGAGGCCAGATTTGAACCTAGGACCTCCCATCTCTAGGCCTAGCTCTCAATCCACTGAGCTACCCAGCTGCCCCCTGCTGTCCCAATTATTAGTGCCCTCCCTCTGTGATTATCTTCCATTTATGCCATGTATGAATATGTATTATTGTTTGCATATATATGTATATATATATAATTGTTTGCATGTTCTCTCATTCATTAGGCTGTGAGCTCATTGAAAGCAATGACAGTGTTTTTACCTTCATCTCTCCAGGACTTATCAAAGTGCCTGGCACACTGCACTTCTTAATAAATGCCCATTGACACCCTTCTCTTCTCTTCCTTTCTCCTCTTTCCCATCCATTTACTTTTCCTCCTTCCTTTATGTCTCTCTAGTCTCTTCTATTGCCCTTTCCTCTCTTCTTTTTGTCTTTTCTCTCCATACTCTTTCCTTAGCAATCACTCTCACTTCATGACTCCAACCATCATCTTTTCCCTCCAAAAATCTATATTTCAACAAATTTCAAGTTCTATATTTTCAACATGACTTCTCATTTGACATTCTTATATATATATATATATCCATCCAAATGACTACAGGATATTTCCACCTGGATATAACACCTCAAACTCGGCAGATCAAAACCCAATTCCTGCTAAGTTCAATCTTTCATATTGCCACTGGCAACTCCAGTTCATTTGCCTAGTCTCTCATATTAAAAATCTCTGTATTATCTCTGAGTCTTACTTCCCTCTCAGCTCTCACACCCAGCTGGCTACTAGTTCTCATTTATTCAACCCAGAAATTCTCTCTCAAATCTGTCCTATCTCCCCTATTCCCTGGTCATTACCATACCTTCATTACCAACCTACTGAGATTATAGTTTTAAACATCTTTTGTATCCTCTTTCCTTCCCTTTACCTGTTTCTCACTCTGCTAAATGGAACATAAACTGCCTCTGAAGTCAACCTTTTATTTGTTGTATTCAATGAAAAACGTTTTATGTCTCTCTGGAAGAAACCATACTGCTGTACTGATGAAATGACTTCCATACAGGTTAAGATTAAACTTGTTGAGAAGAAGGTCTAATACCTTTAAAAGCAGAGAGGCAAGGTTCAGTTATTGAAGTAATTCCAGTACGAATTAGACTTAAACTGAAAGGACTAAGCCAAGGTAAAGACACTGTATAATGTAGATTCTCTACTGAAAATAGGGTCAGGATGGGAGTTTGTTGCCATTAATTAATTCATTTGCTCATTCAAGAAGCATCCATTACAGGTCAACTATATGATCAGTGAGAGATAGCCTTGGAAAGAGAAAGCATACCTCAGAGTCAGGATGGCCAAGTTTCAAGTCTTGCCTCTAACATCTTTGAACTGTTTCATCCTCGGCAAATCACTCATTACCTCAGGACCCAAAATTCTCAGACTACCATTGCTAACGTGCAATGATAGAGGGAATTTCCTCACTGAGAGCTCACTAGACCAATGAAATAATGGATCTGGACAAATACAGATAAGCATCAGAGACACAAAGACAAGAACCAACACAATCCAGTGTATTTGTCCTCAAAGAGTTTAAATTATCCTTGGAGCAAAATGTCTTTCATATATATGAATTAATAAAATACACTATCATATATATAAGCAAAGTAAGTATACAAGTAACAAAATCATTGATAATGGCTCTCTTTATAGTGACAAGATCTGGAAACTATCAATTGGGAATAATTGAATGAATTATGGCATATGAATGTAATGGAGTGCTACTGTGTGATAAGAAATGGTGAAGGTTTCAAAGAAACCTGAGAAGATTTGCATAAATTGATTTAGAAAGATCTGAGCAAAACCCAGGGGATAATTTATACTATAACAACATTATAAAAATGAACAATTGTGAAATATTTAAGAGCTTGGATCAACTCAGTATTCAATCCTGATTCTAAAGGACCCATCCTGAAAGAGAGGTGAGGGAATTACCATGCAGAGTTAGACACTCATTTTTTGGGCATTCTTCATTATATATATTTATTAGAAGAATATTCTTTTTTTCTTTTTTTCTAGTAGGTGAGGACAACTTGGAGGGAAAATAAATATGCTTAATATTTGGAAAAACATAATTAAAAATAAAGTAAGTGTGAAGTATTTAAGGGGACACTGATAACAGAGGTATCAGAAAGATCTCACTTAGGAGGTGGCATCTGAGATGTGCTTCAAATAAGGCTTATAATTCTAAGAAGCAGAGCTAAAGAGAACTTTCTAGACCTGAGTATTGTCAGTGAATACTGATCCTGCCTGGAAGAAAAATACTGTAGAGTTGGATTGGTCTTACTCATAATAACCACAGGGGAAGGAGACATTGATTTTTTTTCCTTTGTGCATCTTTTCTGTCCTGACCTAGAAGAAGAAAACAAGAAAGGCTAGATGGAGGATAGAAGGAAGACAACTAAGGGTTTAATGTACTTGAGAGAGTCTGTGATCTGTCTTGGTTCTATGGGTTGTCAACAAAATAGTTCTTCCTACTCCTTGGCTGCAAAAAATAAGTTTCAGAGAAGCGAGTTGGCTGAGGTGTTAGGGTAATCACATAATTACACAGCTGCTATCCAGAGGCAGCAAACTGAAATGTGAAGCCTTTTCAGTAAATGGGCTCAAAGCCCAGAAGTCCAGAAATACTAAGACTTCAAAGCAGGGTAGAACCTCCATGTGACCTTTCAATGGCATTGTCCAATTGCAAATGTAAGTAAAATTCCATAGCCAGGATGATTTGTTTTTGTCATTGTACTCCCAGTATCCAACACAACACTCAATGGATAGTAGGTCTTTAATAAATACTGGCTGAAGGGAATTGAGGGTGAAAAAGCCCTCACACTATGTTGCAATGTAATCCATGACTATTTGAGACTCTTTTTGTACAGAGTTCCTATATACAGCAACACTTCAAAGTGCTTGAGAGCCCAAAACTGGTGGCTACTCATGACCAAAAGTGTTGACAACTGCAATTAGAATGCTGGAATGATAAGTCCAACATGGAGGTGACTTAATACTTGATGCTTCTGACTCTCTAAGATAAGATTATAATGAAACTGAAAATATAGATGTTTAGTAAAGAACAAATTACTACTATCTAAAGCAGAGTTTCTCTCCTAACTCCTATACCAAAGGATTTTCCCTTTTCAGATTTTAATGTGCATTCAAAATTCATTATCAAGTTAAAAATGTGTATTCAGACTAAATGTAATTTTATTTACTTAAGCTAGTGGCTGACCTACTCAATGCTTTAGATCTCTGATGCCAAAATGGAGGGCTAGATATTACTACGTAGTGAAAAGCATGAGAGAGTAGTAAGTCTATAGGTTTCATTGGACTACACATTCAACAGGAGTCAACAGCTATGATGTGACAGCCAAGAAAGCAAATGCAATCTTGAGATACATTAAGGGAGGAATGATGTCTACAATGTGGGAAGAAATGGTTTCCCTATATGCAAATCCAAATGATCCATGTCTTGAGTATCTCCTTAGATTGTTTATAGAGGGACATAGCTCTCTACTGCACTCTGCCCTGGTCAGACCTCAACTGCAACATTGTTTTCTAGGCACTATTGTTTCAGGATATAAATGTGCTGGACAGCATCCAAAAGAAATCAACCATGGTAGTAAAGAGTCTGGAAACCATGTCATTTGAGTATCAACTTAAGAAACTAGGCATGTTTAATATAGAAAATAGAGTATCAGAGATGATATGGTATCTTGCTACAAAATTTCCAGAAGGGCCATCTTACAGAAGAAGTGACTAAATTTGTTCTGTTTGACCTAAGAGAGAAGAACCAAGAATAATCAAAGAGATCAATTTAGGTTTGTTATAGGGAACAATATTTTAATAATTGTTATTGTTCAGGCATGTCTTACTCTTTGTGAACTGATATGGGGTTTTCTTGGTAAAGACACTGGAGTGCTTTGCCAATTCCTTCTCCAGCTCATTTTACAGATGAAGAAACTGAGGCAAAGAGAGTTAAGCGATTTGCCCAGGGTCACACAACTGATATTGTCAGAATACAGATTTGACTCAGTAAGATGAGTCTTCTTGACTCCAGGATTGGTATTATATCCACTGTGTCACCTAACTGTCCTTATGTACATAACCAAAAAAAGGAGATTTTTATAGACATAGAGTCTTCCTCCTCACTGGAGGTTTTCAAGCAAAGGAGTACTTGTTGGGAAAGTTACACCAGAGAGTCCTTTCCCATATCAGTTGAATTGGATACCTGATAAGGTCCTTTACAAATGTCAAAATGTGTGATTCTGTAAGTTTGGGGTATACCCCTTTAGGAAGGAAATTGATGAACTGGGGGAACTTCCAGAGGAGGGTAACCAGGGCAGTGGAAGGGCTTCAGTGGAAGAATTATTTGAAGTAGCTGAGATTGTTTATCTTATAGAAGAAAAAGATTTACCAGGTGTGATAACTATCTTCATATATTCAAAGTGAAGTCCTTACAGAACTAGGAATAGATTTGTTTGACTGGAGCCTAATGAGGAAAGGAGAAACAAAGTTCAATGGATGAAAGTTGCAGGAAGGTAAGTCTAACCTTAATGTCTGGAAAATATTTTGAATAACTAGGGAACTCCCAAAGTGGGATGGACTACTTAGGAAGATAATGAATTGCCCTTCATTGAAGGACTCCAAGGGAAAACTAGATGACCACTTGTTGGATGTGTGGTGGAGGAGATTCTTTTGAGTAAAAGGTTCTAATACATCTCCTGTATACTTTCTCTGTTTGGTAATTTCATGTCTCATGGAAACCAGAGGTTCAGAACCCCTGGAACCCACTGGAAACTAAATGTTATGCCTAGAGTGTCTGACAACACAAGTTCATTTAGTGCCAAGTAGAGCCCAAAGTTTTATCTTCCATTTTATGGATATTGTAGCCTGTCAACTTGGTGATCTGCCTTGCATTCTATCAATCTGCTGTGTGGACAGGCAGCTCTGGAAATCTATCAATCATATTATACAGTTCCTCAGTATTATGTCAAATAGACAACAAGTCTTATTATAACCTGTTTTTGTAGAAATTATATAGGACCCATGCTGTAAAGATACACAGCACAGAGTTTTGGAGATGAGGGTATAATTTTACTTTTCTACAATCTCAGTGTGCCCTCTGATCATACCAACCAACATGTCAATCTTGGTGTGTAGCACAGAATTTGCTTTACAAATTCATTCCTTTCCTCCAAGAGAGTTTAAAGTTGGAACTAAATGCAAATAGCATCATGGAATAAATTGGAATATAAACTAATAGAAGTGAGTTAATGCCAAAGTGTTGATACATGTGATACAGCTTATTACTGGAGGAAGTATGCCCACTGGTCAGTTAGAGGCTTCATTATTTACAGAATAGAAAGATGTCAACAAGTAGCTCAGAGGAGATAATAAATTATCTGTTGTAAAAATGTATTACCTTGAATGTCTTGTATCTTTGCTAGCTCTGAACGGCATTACCATTTATACTATTTTGTGCTTGTTTTTTGCTTGCATAAGTACTCCAGTGGAACTATATTTTCACCAATGTAAGTATTCCCACCAATGATCATATCATAATCCACCCATGCCTGCCCTTCCTGTGCAACTCTCCAATGTCCTCCCATAGGTTTACCTCAGGAGATCCGCCTACTATGATAGGACCTTCCTCAAGTTCTCTTATGAACTCATGAAAACACCAGTGGGGCACAGGCGATGTCCATCCATCAGTTATCCCTTGTTCCTAGCACATTGGGCTCCTAGAGCACCTAATTGCCTTTTTTTAAATCATTCATTTCTTTGATACCATACTTGACTCTTTTGCTCCTTCATTATTCATTGGATCATAAGATAATGGACTTAAAGTTAGAAAGAACCATCAGAGCCAATTGATTAATTCTCTGTCCCATTTTACAGATGAGGAAACTGAGACTTTTGAGGTTCAATGACTTTGACAAAGTCATATAGATAATAAGAAAGAGAAGCAGAATTTGAAAATGGATCCAGTGTGTTCCCCACTGTATCACTATTTCATATCCACCATATAGCTCCCTATTGCCCTATGGACAAAACTCAACTTCAATTCATCAGTGTTTTATGGTATACAGACCTTGGAAGAACCATAGTATGAAAAAGAAGGGGCTTTATTCAAAGGAGAAGCATAGAATTGTTAAAAATTTTGCCAAGATCTAGAAAATACAAAAAGTGTGTTCTCTATCAGCAAAATTTCCAGTTTAGTAGCAATACATATGTACAGATGTATTTTCTTCCCAAAGCTGGGTAAATTGCCAGAAAGTTAAATAATGGTGAATGCTAGGGCCTAAATATGAAAAAAAAAGTCTGGAAACAATTTAAAGAAACAGCAGTAGGCAGCCCAACTGATCATCAGAATGGTTCTAGGTACTCACTCCATTGTATAATTGGAGACCAGTCGCCAAATCCTTATTAATTTTGCAAGTAAAGGGAGACTCTATGGCTTCCCCATCCCCACACTCTACCTGGCTCATTTTAGGTTGGAAAAAATCATGAATTCTCCTTAAGAAAAAAGCTGGGTAAGTGAAGAGTTATAATTGAGGTGCTTTGGTGACATCATGAAGGAAATTATGAAAAGAATAAAACAACAAAAATAACCACACTATATAATCCTGGTAGCATAATTTGTGATTTTTATAAGAACATCTACTTGACTGGGCACAGAGAAAAATAAAGCTTCATATGCAATCAAAAAACCAGTGTGTAAGACCTGTCCAATTATATGCACTAAAATGATTAGCCTTTCCTTGATGGTATTGATAATAGCAGAATTTAAACCATTTTAAATTCATTTCCCTAAATTATTATTAATAAAAATCCATTAAGGTCATTTCTAACCTGAATTTGAGGCCCAAAGAATATGTTTTCTTAATACATAAACAAACTATTCCATAATTATTGAATTAGAGCCTGAAATCTGCACACACACACACACACACACACACACATACACACACACACACATCCATCTATCTATATGACAATATTCCATTAGCACCTTCTTGAGGAAAAGAATGGTGTCTTAGTATTCGAGTATCATCCAGAGTCAAAATGAGGTCCTAAATGGGATGATTATACTGACAATCCTAGGTTGTTAAGCAACAATAAGCATTTATTAAGCACTTAGTGTGTGACAAGCAATGTGCTGCACTGAGGATACACAGATGAATACAAAAGAGTTTGGGGTTGTTGTTGTCATTGGTGTTGTGTTGTATCTGATTCTTCATGGATCTATTTGGGTTTTCTTGGCAAAGATACTAGAATTATTTGCCATTTCCATCTCCAGCTCATTTGGCAGATGCAGAAACCAAGGATATTAGGGTTAAGTGACTTACCCAGAGTCACCCAGCTAGTAAGAATCTGAGGCCATATTTGAATTCAGGAAAATGAGTCTTTCTAACCCCTAGTCCCACACTCTTATCCACTACATGACCTAGATGTCTCTTATAAAAGAGTATCATCTCTCATTGAACTATTCATGGCAATGTTGGGATGGCAGCGGAAAGGGAAAAACATATACAGGGATAGATTTCTTTTTTAAGTAACACAAATAAATTCCTTTGAAATGGAAAGAAAAGTTAATAACTATGGCTTCTAGAAAGGCTTCAGGTAGAAGGAAGCATTGAACTTGTGCTTTGGAAAATCAGATTTATTTCATTATTTTCTTATTTTAATTTGGATAACCCTGAGCCTAGTATCATGAATTCTAGTAAACATATGTTGAATGAATTAATTGACTGCTTTCTAAAAGGATTGTAAAATAATTTTGGATTTTGGTGTCACCATGGAAAACATTTTCTATAGAAATAGGTTCCAGTTTGATATTCAATACCATTATCTGCTACAGAAAAAATAAATCTGAATAAACTCAGAGGAAAAGTATTTAGGCAAGCTGAACTGAGACTTCTTAATCCCTTCAACACATACATCTCTGTACCAATAATGTAGAACTACAAAAATTGATCTGTGGGAGTTGCCTCTTTCCTTGGAGGCTGCTCTGTACTCAGACAGAAAAATTGAGATGCTAAATCCTTAGCTTTAAAAATGTAGAAAATGCAATTTCATTCTCTATATGGAAAACATCATTCCAGATATTTCAGAATCACAGAACCATAGTGTTAGAACTAGAGGGAATCTTAGAGGTCATTGAGTCTAATTATTTCACTTTACAGACAAAGAAACTAAAACTCAGCAAAGTTAAGTGACATCTAAAGTCATACAGGAAGTAAATAGTAGAAGAAGGATTTAACTCTTTCCACTATAGCACACTGTTGACAGTATATATAGAAACATTACTAAAATGATGATGATCAGAAACAAAATAATGAGTTGAGATGGTGAGAAAATACATTTGAAATACAACTGTGCTGTCCTCATACTCATCATAGATTCAAAAATATTTTGAGGATGAATCAGACGTAATGTTTTCAAAATGGCCAGATAATTCTAGATGAGAAAAAGAAAAAAAATAAAACAGAATGTCGCCAGTGCTTTGAATATTTATATCTATACAATCTATACTCATACATTAAGAAAGAACACATTTATTTTGCACAGACTTCCATTAACTGCATTATATGTTTATATATCATGTGATCTTGGAGTATTATAGATATAAAAGAAGTTCTAATGGCGAGCATGTCAGCTTCCTGCAAGAAAAAGTTCAGAGGCTGCATTGTTGATGCTGAACTGGTTTAAATTTTGCTTATTTAAATTCACCTGTTAATGATTACATCAATGTAGAAGTTGTTTAAATGGGTTTTTTGTTTTGTCATATTGTTCTGTCAGAGAGACAGCAGGAAAGGGGGGGGGGAATGGAGGAAGAGGAATGAGTTGACCATGACACTCCTCATTAATTGCCTCCAAACTGGATGATGAAATCACAGAAGATAAAAGGTAAGAAATAAAGATATTAAGACATTACAGTGTCTACTGAAAATGAGTTTATATATATATATATATATATACACATATGTATATGTAATACCTTTACAAGATGTGGGATTCTGAAATAAAAATTGATGGAGTTAAGGGTTTGCTAACCACTGGCCAGTGAAGAAGAGAAGAAAGAAAGGAAAGAAAGAAGAAAGAAAGAAAGAAAGAAAGAAAGAAAGAAGAAAGAAAGAAAAGAAAGAAAGAAAGAAAGAAAGAAAGAAAGAAAGAAAGAAAGAAAGAAAGAAAGAAAGAAAGAAAGAAAGAAAGAAAGAAAGAAAGAAAGAAAGAAGAAAGAAAGAAAGAAAGAAAGAAGAAAGAAAGAAAGGAAAGAAAGAAAGAAAGAAAGAAAGAAAGAAAGAAGAAGAAAGAAAGAAAGAAAGAAAGAAAGAAGGAAGAAGAAAGAAAGAAAGAAAGAAAGAAAGAAAGAAAGAAGAAAGAAAGAAAAGAAAGAGAAAGAAAGAAAGAAAAAGAAAGAAAGAAAGAAAGAAAGAAAGAAAGAAAGAAAGAAAAGAAAGAAAGAAAGAAAAGAAAGAAAGAAAGAAAAGAAAGGAAGGAAGGAAAGAAAGAAGAAAGAAAGGAAAGAAAGAAAGAAAGAAAGAAAGAAAGAAAGAAAAGAAAGAAGAAAGAAAGAAAGAAAGAAAGAAAGAAAGAAAGAAAGAAAGAAAGAAAGAAAGAAAGAAAGAAAGAAAGAAGAAAGAAAGAAAAGGAAAGAAAGAAAGAAGAAAGAAAGAATGGAAGGAAGGAAGGAAGCAAGCAAGGAAAGAAGGAAGGAAGGAAGGAAGGATGGAAGGAAGGAAGGAAGGAAGGATGGAAGGAAAGGAAGGAAGGAAGGAAGGAAGGAAGGATGGAAGGAAGGAGAGGAAGGGAAGGAAGGAAGGAAGGAAGGAAGGAAAAGAAGAGAGAGAGAAAGGAGGGAGGGAGGGGAAGGGAGGAAGAGGGGGTGGAGGGGAGAGAGGAAGGAAGGGAGGGAGGAAGAAAAGAAGAGAAGAGAAGAGAAAAAAAGAAGAGAAAAGAAAAGGAAAGAAAAGAAAAAAATCCAAGCCTTGTGTTTCTTGTGCTAGGTAAGGAACAGGGATTTTTGATTTTCTAGCTCTCTCTCCCTTCACTGACTATGGAAATCAGTTGACAGAGCTGTCATTTTCAGATAGGAGAATTTAGACATAGCAGAAAGCAGGTTCTACTGGCAAAAGAGGTAAGAGACAACTCTGAAAAATATGAGCTCTGTGAGTTGAGAAGAAAGTCAGTTCTGGCCATTGGGAATTGAGCTGAAGAGAACAATCTAGAGAGGACAGATGAGTGAACTGACACTAGAGATCATGCAATCAAGGGGAGAAGCAGAAAGAAAACAGGAGAAAAGGAAGGATACCAGGACCCCACTGTTCCTTGTTTTGAACAAAACATGTCCTCTGACTATTAATGTTAAAATACCAAAAGAGAGTTACAGAGTCATAGTGTTAGCAGTATAGACCTCAAAAGTACATGGAAATAAGAAGTTCCCACTTGGTTATCCATCCTATCATTGTAAGTATGAGAGGACAGGGACAGAGGCCCATAGGACTACTAAACCATAGATACACTATGCAAAATTGAGCAATTGAAAAACCACAGGGCCAAGGGGCAGCTAGGTGGTTCAGAGAACTGAGAGCCAGGTCCTCTAGGTTCAAATCTGACCTCAGACACTTCCTAGCAGTGGGACCCTGGACAAGTCACTTAACTTCCATCCTTACCCCTTTTCTGCATTGGAAAGCTATGCACAATATTGACAAAATGGAAAGTAAGGGTTAAAAAAACACAGGAAGCATGAGATAAATTGAGCTAGGGCATGATGCTCTAAAACGTTGTCAGTGCAATATTGGGGAAAAAAACATAGAAGTCTAAGAAAAAAATAAGTTATAGCACAATTTTATACTTTTAAATGGGTTAAGAAACACCTACATACTACAATAAAATAATGCCCACCTCCCTGGCCTTAGGCTATTTCTAAGCCCATGTCTAGGCTACATGAGAAACTTGGGAGGTCCTCAGGGGGCTGGAGGCAGAGGAGGGGGTGGTATGAGGAGGAGGTACGAGTGGTACATCCTCAGCTCTTCTCCTCAGGCCCTTTTGCTCCTTCTGCACTAGAAGATATAAATAAAGATGGTGCTTTACCTTGACAAAGCCCAGGAGTTTGCTGGTTGAAGTGGCCGTGGGAAGATTGTAGGTGGGAGAATTATGTAAAAGTTGGACAGTTTCCTACTTTCTCGCTGTT